>NC_041389.1:89441414-89470428 GCF_002162155.2 Triticum dicoccoides
AAAAAAAATCAAATCCCAGGCCCACAGCCGGTTCTCTGAAAAACGGTACTCCGTCCAGTTGGGTAATCTGAGGTGGGCCGAAACTAGCAATCCGTGGTGGTGTTTTTTTTTGCGGGGTAATCCGTGGTGGTGTTGTAACTACTGACCCACCTCATCAGCCAGGGTCGTACCTAATTTTATGGCATTTTGTATTATGCAAAAGAGCCCGTATGTTGCAACTGGAGAAAAAAAATTAACACTCTTTAATTCAATAACCATGACTCAAAGACCCCAATAGTTATTGGTCCACGTCATTTATTTTAACAGGGCACCACATTTGTATTGCCGGTTATCCTCCATTTCACCCTAGCTGGTGATCATCTATATGCTCACACAACCGTAACACATTTGAACGTGGTCAATTCTATGGCGTTTCTCTCTCTTTAAACCGGCACGAACATTTTAAGACGTAAATGTAGGGGCAGATCAGAATATTAATTGACTTTGTTCAAAACATTTCTTGAAATTCAAAAGAATTCTTTTTAAATCCAATTATTATTTGACAAACATGATGTTTTTCTTTGTGAAATATGTGAACAACGCTTCAATTTTTGAATACATTTTAATAAGGAACATTTTCTTGCATTTGTGAACAAATTCTGAAGATGGGAACATTTTTTTACTTCTAAACGGGACCAAACTTTTAATTTGTGGACGAGTTTGAAAGAGGGGACAAAAATGTGAACCTTTTTTGACATTCGTGAACATTTTTTGAATTTGTGAACAAATATTTGAAAAAAGTGGGTATGGATACCAGCCGAACTACTAAATATAAAGCTCACAAATAAGTGTCTATACATAAGCAGTTTGGGTACATTGCACCCAGTTTACGAGGAAAACCAAACCGAAAATCACACAAGCAACAAAACATCATCAACCACATGACCCAAGGTCACAACCGCAACAAACACACACCCTCGGCTCTGGAGCCGCAGCTCCAACATCCCCTGCCTACATGCGAGCCGTAGCGCCGCACGGCTCGGGCGCCTTGTAGCCCTTGCTACACGAGAAGACCACCCATAGACAATGAACGCTCCACCAAATATCCGTGGCCGACACCTTGACTTCCAGCTAGGCCGACCCATCAGATCGCCTCGATAGAGCCAACGAACTCACTACCCTCGTAGCACCAGGTCGCCACCCATGTCGTGCAAAGTCGCGGACCAACCCCATAGTGTCGCAGGTGCATTGTCATCCGTAGCTGCCGCCTCGGCGTAAATCCTCCAGTAGATATCGCCCCATCATCCACCACACCAACATCCCACTGGAAAGACAAAAGCCACAAGCGCCAACAGGACCTTAGCCTTTTGAGCTATGCCTCTTGACCTAGCCAGTCGCCTCCAAAAAGCTAGGGTACTCTGCCTCCCGCCGGCACCGGCGTCGGTCCGTCCCGTCTCCGGTGGCCTTAGGGCCATGGAGGCGGAGTGGATCTTGCCCCTTACCGGTGGGAGGGCTCTATTTTTAGATCTTTTTTCGAGCTATGTTAATTAGGGTTTGTGTCCTGCTCAGGAAGGCGAGACGGCGACGGCTCCCTGAAGATGAAATAAAGGTCTCCCGCCTAGCCCCCGTTCCGGTGATGCGTCTAGCATTATCGGTGGGCGTGTGGAGGTGTGTCTCGAGCGTATCTGTCTTTGGCGGATTTGCTCGGATCTGTTAGTCGTTCGTCTTCGTTCGTGTGTCTTCAGGTTGGATCCTTTTGATCTACACTTTTCATCTATGACGGTTGTTGTTCTGGTGCGTTGGTTCTATGGAGTCTTAGCACGACAACTTCCCGACTGTCTACTACAACAAGGTTTGCCCGGCTCTGGCGAGGGAGGGGCGATGACAACAGTGCGCCTTCGGCTCGCTTCAATGCTTGTAGTCGTCGCTAGGTGGTCTACGGATCTGGGTGTAGTTTTATTATATTTAGTGTATGTTGTGCTACCATAATTGAAGATGAATAGATTGGAAGTCCCGCAAAAAAGCGCCAACAGGACCTCGTCTCTAAAAATGGTGCCTCCAAGAAGGATAAACGACGCCAAGTAAACACCGTCGCCATCTAATCCAGTAAACAAAATCTGGGTTTTCACTCGGAAGACAAGGTTCCATTAGTTAGAGGTGGGTCGGGGCTCCTCTCTTTACTCTATAAAAGGACTTTTATTTTTTGTATTTATGGTCAGAATTTTATCTATGTGTTTGTGTAGACTATAAATTATTGTATTATTTAATGAAACTTTACATATACATTGAGGACATGTGATTCATAATTTCATTGGAACAAAAAAATTCATTAGTCCTTTCGCATAGGTCTTATCGAATGGGCTGGCCTATCAGCAAGGAACTGTAGCGACGAGAGGGGAGAGTGTCGTCCACGTACCCTCATAGACTGTAAGCAGAAGCGTTATGACAACGCGGTTGATGTAGTCGTACATCTTCACGATCCAACCGGTCCAAGTACCGAACACACGGCACCTCCGAGTTCAGCTCGGTGACGTCCCACGAACTCCGGTCCAGCAAAGTGTCGAGGGAGAGTTTCGTCAGCACGACGGCGTGATGACGGTGATGATGAAGCTACCGACGCAGGGCTTCGCCTAAGCACTGCTACGGTATGACCGAGGTGGATTATGGTGGAGGGGTGCACCGCACACGGCTAAAAGATCAATGATCAACTTGTGTGTTTATGGGGTGCCCCCTCCCCTGTATGTAAAGGAGTGGAGGAGGGGGGGGAGGGCCGGCCCTCTCATGGCGCGCCCTGGAGGAGTCCTACTCCCACCGGAAGTAGGATTCCCCCCTTCCAAGAGGAGGAGTAGGAGGGAAGGAAAGAGGAGAGAGGGAAAGGAAAGGGGGGCGCCGCCCCCTCCTTGTCCAATTTGGACTAGAGGGGGAGGGGGCGCACGACTGCCCTGGCCGCCCCTCCTCTTCTCCACTAAGGGCCCAATAGGCCCAATACACTCCCCGGGGGTTCCGGTAACCCCCCGGTACTCCGATTTTTGTCCGAACTTGCCCGGAACCTTTCCGAAGTCCAAACATAGTCATCCAATATATCGACCTTTATGTCTCGACCATTTGGAGACTCCTCGTCACATCCGTGATCATATCCGGGACTCCGAACTACCTTCGGTACATCAAAACACATAAACTCATAATACCGATCGTCACCTAACGTTAAGCGTGCGGACCCTACGGGTTGGAGAACTATGTAGATATGACCGAGACACGTCTCCGGTCAATAACCAATAGCGGAACCTGGATGCTCATATTGGCTCCCACATATTCTACGAAGATCTTTATTGGTCAAACCGCATAACAACATACGTTGTTCCCTTTGTCATCGGTATGTTACTTGCCCGAGATTCGATCATCGGTATCTCAATACCTAGTTCAATCTCGTTACCGGCAAGTCTCTTTACTCGTTCTGTAATACATCATCCCGCAACTAACTCATTAGTTGCATTGCTTGCAAGGCTTATAGTGATGTGCATTACCGAGAGGGCCCAGAGATACCTCTCCGACAATCGGAGTGACAAATCCTAATCTCGATCTATGCCAACCCAACAAGTACCTTCGGAGACACCTGTAGAGAACCTTTATAATCACCCAGTTACGTTGTGACATTTGATAGCACACAAAGTGTTCCTCCGGTATTCGGGAGTTGCATAATCTCATAGTCATAGGAACATGTATAAGTCATGAATAAAGCAATAGCAATATACTAAATGATCAAATGCTAAGCTAACGGAATGGGTCAAGTCAATCACATCATTCTCTAATGATGTGATCCCGTTAATCAAATGACAACTCATGTCTATGGCTAGGAAACTTAACCATCTTTGATTGAACGAGCTAGTCAAGTAGAGGCATGCTAGTGACACTTAGTTTGTCTATGTATTCACACATGCACTAAGTTTTCGGTTAATACAATTCTAGCATGAATAATAAACATTTATCATGATATAAGGAAATATAAATAACAACTTTATTATTGCCTCTAGGGCATATTTCCTTCAGTCTCCCACTTGCACTAGAGCCAATAATCTAGATTACACAGTAATGATTCTAACACCCATGGAGTCTTGGTGCTGATCATGTTCTGCCCATGAGAGAGGCTTAGTCAATGGGTCTGCAACATTCGGATCCGTATGTATCTTGCAAATCTCTATGTCTCCCTCCTTGATTTGGTCGCGGATGGAATTAAAGCGTCTCTTGATGTGCTTGGTTCTCTTGTGAAATCTGGATTCCTTTGCCAAGGCAATTGCACCAGTATTGTCACAAAAGATTTTCATTGGACCCGATGCACTAGGTATAACGCCTAGATCGGATATGAACTCCTTCATCCAGACTCCTTCATTTGCTGCTTCCGAAGCAGCTATGTACTCCGCTTCACATTTAGATCCCGCCACGACGCTTTGCTTAGAACTGCACCAACTGATAGCTCCACCGTTCAATAAAAATACGTATCCAGTTTGTGACTTGGAGTCATCCGGATCAGTGTCAAAGCTTGTATCGACGTAACCATTTACGACGAGCTCTTTGTCACCTCCATAAACGAGAAACATATCCTCAGTCCTTTTTAGGTATTTCAGGATGTTATTGACCGCTGTCCAGTGGTCCACTTCTGGATTACTTTGGTATCTCCCTGCTAAGCTAATAGCAAGGCACACATCAGGTCTGGTACAGAGCATTGCATACATGATAGAGCCTATGACTGAAGCATAGGGAACATCTTTCATTTTCTCTCTATCTTCTGCAGTGGTCGGGCATTGTGTCTGACTCAACTTCACACCTTGTAACACAGGCAAGAACCCTTTCTTTGCTTGATCCATTTTGAATTTCTTCAAAACTTTATCAAGGTATGTGCTTTGTGAAAGTCCAATTAAGCGTCTTGATCTATCTCTATAGATCTTGGCTCCCAATATATAAGCAGCTTCATCGAGGTCTTTCATTGAAAAACTCTTATTCAAGTATCCTTTATGCTATCTAGAAATTCTATATCATTTCCAATCAACAATATGTCATCCACATATAATATTAGAAATGCTACAGAGCTCCCACTCACTTTCTTGTAAATACATGCTTCTCCAAAAGTCTGTATAAAATCATATGCTTTGATCACACTATCAAAACATTTATTCCAACTCCGAGATGCTTGCACCAGTCCATAGATGGATTGCTGGAGCTTGCACACTTTGTTAGCATCCTTTGGATCGATAAAACCTTCAGGTTGCATCATATACAACTCTTCTTCTATAAATCCATTCAGGAATGCAGTCTTTACATCCATTTTACCAAATTTTGTAATCATAAAATGTGGCAATTGCTAACATGATTCGGACGGACTTAAGCATCATACGGGTGAGAAAGTCTCATTGTAGTCAACTCCTTGAACTTGTTAAAAACCTTTCGCAACAAGTCAAGCTTTGTAGACAGTAATATTACCGTCAGCGTCAGTCTTCTTCTTGAAGATCCATTTATTCTCGATGGCTTGCCGATCATCGAGCAAGTCAACCAAAGTCCATACTTTGTTCCCATACATGGATTCCATCTCAGATTTCATGGCCTCAAGCCATTTTGCGGAATCTGAGCTCATCATCACTTCCTCATAGTTCGTAGGTTCGTCATGGTCAAGTAACATGACCTCCAGAACATGATTACTGTACCACTCTGGGGCGGATCTTATTCTGGTTGACCTATGAGGTTCAGTAGTAACTTGATCCAAAGTTACATGATCATCATCATTAGCTTCCTCACTAATTTGTGTAGGAGTCACAAGAACAGATTTATGTGATGAACTACCTTTCAATAAGGGAGCAGGTACAGTTACCTCATCAAGTTCTACTTTCCTCCCACTCACTTCTTTCGAGAGAAACTCCTTCTCTAGAAAGGATCCATTCTTAGCAACGAATGTCTTGCCTTCGGATCTGTGATAGAAGGTGTACCCAACAGTCTCTTTTGTGTATCCTATGAAGACACATTTCTCCGATTTGGGTTCGAGCTTATCAGGTTGAAGCTTTTTCACATAAGCATCACAGTGCCAAACTTTAAGAAACGACAACTTTAGTTTCTTGTTAAACCACAGTTCATAAGGTGTTGTCTCAATGGATTTAGATGGTGCCCTATTTAACGTGAATCCAGCCGTCTCTAAAGCATAACCCCAAAACGATAGCGGTAAATCAGTAAGAGACATCATAGATCGCACCATATCTAGTAAAGTATGATTACGACTTTCGGACACACCATTACGCTGTGGTGTTCCGCGTGGCGTGAGTTGCGAAACTATTCCGCGTTTTTTCAAATGAAGACCAAACTCGTAACTCAAATATTCTCCTCCACGATCAGATCATAGAAACTTTATTTTCTTGTTACGATGATTTTCCACTTCACTCTGAAATTCTTTGAACTTTTCAAATGTTTCAGACTTATGTTTCATCAAGTAGATATACCCATATCTGCTTAAATCATCTGTGAAGGTGAGAAAATAACGATACCCGCTGCGAGCCTCAACATTCATCGGACCACATACATCAGTATGTATGATTTCCAATAAATCTGTTGCTCGCTCCATTGTTCCAGAGAACGGCGTTTTAGTCATCTTGCCCATGAGGCATGGTTCGCAAGTACCAAGTGATTCATAATCAAGTGATTCTAAAAGTCCATCAGAATGAAGTTTCTTCATGCGCTTTACACCAATATGACCTAAACGGCAGTTCCACAAATAAGTTGCACTATCATTATTAACTCTGCATCTTTTGGATTCAATATTATGAATATGTGTATCAATACTAGCTAATTTTTTTTAAATAATACATTTTTTTTATTAAATTGCACAAATATTACGCTGATAAATTTATTTTCAAAAATATTAGTCAATCAGCTTGCAGCAGGCCGAGTGAGACTAGTCGGCCCACAGCTGGCCGACAGGGCCTTATCGGCCTACTGCTGGCCGACAGGCTGTTAATCGGCCACGTGCGGGCCGACTAGTGGCCGGACCACGTCCCTCCCCTCCCTGTCGGCGTGGGCTGGGTCACGGGCGCCCCAGTCGGCCAGCTGCCGACCGATCGGCCAGCGGCAGGCCGACAGGGAGCGGGCCCGCAGCGCAGCCTCCTTTTTCTTTCCCTTCTCCTTCTCCTTTCCTTCCCCACCTCACGCAGCACAACGTCTCTCTGTTCTTCTTCCTTCCTCCTCTCTCCAACCCGAAATAGCTCCAATTAATACACCAAAATGACCCATTTTTTGCGGATTTGGCACCGTGAATGGGTTCTACTTAGCTAGAGGAGCCAAAAGACACCTCGATCTACTGATGGGGTAGCTTGTGGTGGTTGTGGTGAAGATTTTGTTGGAGCATTTTTTCAGCTCATTTGTGGAGGTTGTGGAGGCGGAGGTGGAGGTTGTGGCGGTGGTGGAGGTGAAGCTGCGGGAGTTTGGTGGAGTTTCCGGCTCCGGTTCCGGTGATTGAAGGCCGCCGTTCGTCGTTCGCGCGCACGCTTCAAGGGTATATTTGAGCAAACATTTATTTTTCGAAGTTGCATGCAATTATTGTTATTTGCTCGAGTAGTAAACGTAAATATTTAGGTGGTCGTGGTGAGCATTTTATTTTCCCGTTTCGGTTAGCATTTTATTTAGATGTCAACTAATTGGTTGCGTAAAAATGTGTAGTTGCTTCGGTAATATTTCTGACTATATGAATATTATTTGCTCGAGTAGTAAACGTAAATATTTAGGTGGTCGTGGTGAGCATTTTATTTTCCCGTTCCGGTTTCGATGAGCATTTTATTTAGATGTCAACTAATTAGTTGTGTAAAAATGTGTAGTTGCTCCGGTAATATTCCGGACTATATATGGATGTGTACTATTTAGGATTGTCAATATTTGTAGTTGCTCCGGTTTAATCCGTAAAATAGGCAGTCAGTGAAATATTAAAATCTTTCGTGGTGAGCATTTTATTTTCCCGTTCCGGTTCCGGTGAGCATTTTACTTAGATGTCAACTAATTAGTTGCGTAAAAATGTGTAGTTGCTCCGGTAATATTCCGGACTATATGTGGATGTGTAGTATTTAGGAGTGTCAATATTTGTAGTTGCTCCGGTAATATGTGGATGTGTAGTGCCTAATATTTGTTAGTGCGGGCATTTTAAGTTGTTGCTTAATAATTGTATTTCGTTGTGAAAAAAAATAGGTGAGCCGAGATTTCTGATGTAGTGAACATCAGATTTTACTACGGTCCTGGTACTGTCCAAACAACTGAGATGGGAGCTGATCTGAGTGAATTTACTCACATAGATGTGCCAATGAGCGCACCTCAAACATGGTCTGTCAGTCAGTTGAAAGAATGGATTGCGGCAAGTTTAGGTCTTAATACTGAAACACACACCGTCGGTGTTCATGCATTGTGGACACGGTCAAGTACAATAATTTACTTTTATTTGAGGCCAATAGAGCGAGACTCCGATTGGGTGCGGTGGTTACAAGGTTGTGAACGAAGGGGATGCAATCCTATTGCTTTAGTGCTTCCCGTCGTGAAGGGGGTCACTGCACATGAAGGCCAAGGTGGCAACGATCCTGGGCAGAGCAGTGTAGGTAGGCGGCTATCTATGTCAAATGCTGGAGATGATGGTTACGAACAAGGACAAAGCAGTCAAGTAGAAGGAGGAAATGCTTATGGTTATGAACCAGGGAAGAATAGTCAGGTAGAAGGGGGAAATGCCAATGGTGAATACAATGGCGAGGTTGACGCTGACGAGGTAGATGGGCACATGCAGGACCAGATGGAAGAAGAAGACACTGATGTTGAAAGGGGTTATGCCGATGACCCTGGCGAGTCAGATGAAGAAGAAAATGCAGCGGAGGTCACACAGTGTAGTCGCCATCGGTAATCAAGAAAGAAGGTTTGAGGTCCACTTAGCCAATAACAAATTTAGATGTGCAAATGAGTTGAGGACGCATGAGGTGAAAATTGGTAATGAAGCCCGGCCAACGTGTGAGTGCACATGCAACAAACCGAAATTGCTTCACCTACCTTGCTCACATGTACTTGCTGCTTGCGGGCAGCTTGGAATGGACGCAATATCGTTTGTGTCTCCATATTTTCTGAAAGAGTCTGTCCTCAATACCTGGACTGGTGAGCTGATGGGTTTTCGATCAATGGGTAATTTCAACACCGTCAACCCCGCTGAAAGGCGTTACATTCCAAACCCAGAGCATATGCGTACAAGTAGAGGCAGACGGCAGTGTCAGCGCATCCGGAATGATATGGACGAATCTGAAGCAGGAGGTCCGACTAGGCAATGCATTCTATGCAATGAATTTGGCCATAGGGACACTAATTGTCCCACTTTCGTCACTGGGCGTGGACGAGGCAACCGGGGACGAAGAGGAGGTAGAGGAAACAGAGGAGTAAGAGGGAGAGGAAGGACCTAAGCTAGCAGTACTATGTTCTGAATTTGTATTAAGTGTGGCACTATGTTCTGAATTTGTATTAAGTGTGGCACTATGTTCTGAATTTGTATTAAGTGTGACACTATGTTCTGAATTTGTATTAAGTGTGACACTATGTTCTGAATTTGTATTAAGTGTGGCACTATGTTCTGAATTTGTATTAAGTGTGACACTATGTTCTAAATTTGTATTAAGTGTGACACTATGTTCTAAATTTGTATTAAGTGTGACACTATGTTCTGAATTTGTATTAAGTGTGACACTATGTTCTGAATTTTTTATGTGCAGGAATGTCGGGACTGTGGTTGCTGAATGGGGACATTGATAGGGTTCATCGTGCTGCGATATGGTATGAGCGCAAGCTTGAGCCTCTGGTCACTCGCTCTCCTAAGGAAAACTGGAGGATACACCCAGGATGGCTACAACGGTACGTGCTTTATTAATTTGCACACTGACATGCATATTAATGGGAGACACTAACTGAAATGTTCTCTGATGAAGGTTGAAATGGGCCGGCCTTTTACCTTTCGCGCGTCTGGTTGAGTCTATCCCGGGTGAGAAACGCCTCGCCATCGACGTGTCCTTGCTGAGCTGCTTATTGGACCGTTGGAGGCCAGAGACCCACACGTTTCACTTCCGATGGGGAGAGATGGCTCCTACTCTTGAGGATGTGTCACTTTTGCTCGGACTACCGTTGGCAGGTCATGCCATAGGACCGTTGGACGCACTGGCTGGTTGGGAGCAAGCTCTTATGATGTAGGGTGGAACCCTATAGCGTCGATCTTTCACGTTTGGAGTGGATCCTACGGGGAATCACGAAGAACACGCGGAAGCACAAGGGAAAACACGGGGTAAACGAGAGAGAATCACTCAACCAACAAGGGAATCGATCACACAAGTGCTAGATCACCACACACATAAGAGATCCACAAGATCCAAAGTCAACAAAGGTAAGGATACAAAGGAACCGTTCTTCTCCGAGAGGAGGCCTTGATGTTCTTCCCTAGAAGGGGTCTTGAATCCGCTTGGGGGATCTTCTCCGAAGAGGTCGTGATCTCCGAGGAGAAGTATCCAAGTGGATGAGCAAAGGCTCTCACACAAATATGAGCTAATCCAATGCTAAGTCTCAAAGTGAGGAGATGGGGTCCTATATATAGAGTTGGGGGCGAAGGGGTACATGGGCTCAGCCCAACACGCGCGCGCAGGCGCTGGCCGGATGATCCGGACGAGGGTCCGGATGATCCGGGCTAGTCCGGATGATCCGGGTGGGGACCCGGATGAGTTGGAGGCTCGGCTGGTGGCGGCGCAGGGCCGGATGTCCGGCTGGCGGTCCGGACGTCCGAGCGGGGTCCGGATGATCCGGGACGGGGTCCGGATGATCCGGCTTCAGGCTTGAGCTTCGGGAGTCCTCGGTCGATTTAGCCGGATCTTCCGGGCCGGGGTCCGGATCGTCAGGGCTCTGTCCGGATCGTCCGGCCACCCTGGTCCTTGGTGCTTTTTCCTCTCTGTCTTCTCGCATGTCTTCGGTTTCCGGTTCTCCTTGCTTCCTAGCCTCTTCATGGTTGACTCCTTGGTACCTGAGTATGCATAGCATTTCCGTTTGAGGTAGTAACCATGTCTCATGTGAATCGAAAGGGAATTGGGAGAGGAGTGATGTCACCTCAGTTTTAAGAGCTCTTGCACGTGCTCGAGTCATAGGTCCTTGTGGGGTTGGATGTGTTGATGTAGAGTCCATGGGGATGATGGAAGGATGCTCCGCATCATATCCCCTCCCTTCGAAAGGATCCGACCTCGGATCTAGATCTTCATCACCATGGAAAGGCGAGAGGTCTTTGACGTTGAAGGTGTCGCTCACGTTGTACTTGTCGCTTGGTAGGTCGAGCTTGTAGGCGTTGTTGTTGTAGCGTGCTAACACCTTGAAGGGTCCATCGGCTCGAGGTAGAAGTTTGGACTTGCGTTCGTTGGGGAAGCGTTCCTTGTGAAGGTGTAGCCACACGAGATCGCCTATGTTGAAGATCATGGGTTGCTTGTTGATGTTGAGCTTGGTCGCTAGTCGTTGTACTTGGCGCTCGATGGTGTTTCTTGTATCTTCATGCATCTTCTTGATGTAGCTTGCATGGGCACTTGCATCGAGGTTGGTGCGCTCTTGTAGAGGTAGAGGTAGAATGTCCAATGGGGACAATGGGTTGAAGCCGTAGACGACCTCAAAGGGGGACTTGCCGGTCGTCGAATGTCTTACGCGGTTGTAGGCGTACTTGGCGATGGGTAGACACGCCTCCCACTCCTTGATGTTCTTCTTGATCAACACACGAAGTAGAGTGGAGAGCGTCCGGTTCGTCACCTCCGTTTGGCCGTCGGTTTGAGGATGGTATGCGGATGAGAACAAGAGCTTTATTCCGAGCTTGGCGCATAGGGTCTTCCAAAAGTAACTCAAGAACTTGACGTCGCGGTCGGAGACGATTGTCTTTGGTACTCCATGGAGGCGCAAGATTTCCCTACAAAAGAGATTTGCAATATCTGAAGCATCGTCTACCTTGTTGCAAGGAATGAAATGTGCCATCTTAGAAAATCGATCCACAACAACAAACACGGAATCCTTTCCATTTTGAGTTATAGGCAAACCAAGTACAAAGTCCATGATAATGTCTTCCCAAGGTTGATAAGGAATAGGAAGAGGCATGTAAAGACCATGAGATTGAGCTTTTGACTTAGCTTTGCGGCATGTTGAGCATCTTGTGGTGAAGCGTGAGACGTCTCGAAACATCTTGGGCCAAAAATAGTTCTTGGAGAGCGTGGCGAAGGTCTTATCGCGTCCAAAATGTCCCATGAGTCCACCGCCATGAGCCTCTTGCAAAAGGAGCAAACGAAGAGAAGACTCGGGAATGCATAGTTTGTTAGCTCTCATAAGATAACCATCCTTGAGGTAATATTGTTCCCAAGATGTATGCGTCAAACATTTAGCATAATGAGGTGCAAAAGATGGATCATTAGCATACAAATCTTTTATGTGCTCAAAGCCAATAACATTCAACTCAAGTTGCGTGACAAGCGTGCATATGCGTGAAAGTGCATCGACAACTACATTTTCCTTACCCTTAATGTACTTTATCACATATGGGAAAGATTCAATAAATTCACTCCATTTGGCATGACGCTTGTTCAATTTAGTTTGACCTTTCAAGTATTTAAGCATTTCATGATCGGTATGGATGACAAACTCATGAGGTCTAAGATAATGTTCCCAAACATGTAGGACACGCACTAAAGCATACAATTCTTTGTCATATATGGGATAGTTAAGTTGAGCACCGGAGAGTTTTTCACTAAAATAAGCAATGGCTCGTTTTTCTTGCATCAAAACTCTGCCAATTCCGGTACCACTTGCATCACAATGAACCTCAAAAGTTTTGTCAAAATTGGGCAATGCAAGAATTGGAGCATGAGTAAGCAAAGACTTGAGCTCATCAAAAGCGGTTGATTGCAAAGTTCCCCAAACAAAAGGAGTATTCTTCTTACTCAAAGCATGCAAAGGAGCTGCAATGGTGCTAATTTTTTTCACAAAGCAACGATAAAAACCTGCAAGACCAAGGAAACTTCGCACTTGTTGCAAATTGGTGGGTTGGGGCCAAGTTTTAATTGCTTGAATTTTAGTTTCATCAACATGGACACCCTCGGAAGAGACAACGAAACCCAAGAAAACCACTTTGTCAACGCCAAAAGTGCATTTTTTCAAGTTGGCATAAAGACTTTCCTTTCGAAGTGTTTGCAAAACAAGCTTAACATGATCAAGATGATCTTTCATGGTTTTGCTAAACACAAGAATATCATCGAAGTAAACCACAACAAAGATTCCAATGTAAGGTCTAAGCACATGATGCATAAGACGTACAAAAGTTCCGGGAGCTTCCGACAAACCCATAGGCATAACCAACCATTCATATAAGCCAAATTTTATTTTGAAAGCAGTTTTCCATTCATCACCCTCATGAATGCGGATTTGATAATAGCCACTTTTAAGATCAATTTTTGAGAAAAAGTTGGCTCCACTAAGTTCATCAAGCATATCATCTAAGCGAGGAATGGGATGCCTATAGCGCATGGTGATAGCATTTATAGGTCTACAATCGGAGCACAAGCGGAAACTTCCATCGGGCTTAGGCACAAGTATAACGGGAACGGCACAAGGGCTTAAGCTTTCACATACATGACCGTTGTCGATTAGTTGTTGTACTTGCCGTTGAATCTCCTTGGTTTCTTCGGGGTTGACACGGTATGGAGCTTTGTTTGGAAGTGGCGCTCCGGGGATGAGGTCGATTCGATGCTCAATGCCTCGTAGAGGAGGTAGACCCGGAGGTAGCTCATCGGGGAAAAATCTTGAAATTCCTGCAAAAGAGATTGAAACACCAAAGGTAGCTCATGAGTGGTGTTAGTTTTTGGTTCTCCATCCTTGCACACAAGTACAAAGTGCATCACACTCGATGGGTTCTCACACACTTCTCTCATCTCATGTTTGGTGGCGAATAGTATGAGGTTTTTCTCTCTAGGCGAAGAGGCGCTCAAATTTGGCTTGTGGCTCTCACTCACTTTTTGGTGGCTCACTTTGTCACTCTTCTCTCTTTGGTTGGTGGCTTGTTTGTCGGCTATCACTTGACTAGGAGACATGGGTCGTAGGACATATTCTTTTCCTTTCATCTTGAAGCTATAGTGGTTTGTACGCCCATTGTGGTAGACACCACGGTCAAATTGCCATGGCCGACCAAGGAGGAGGTGGCAAACGGTCATTGGGACCATACCACACTCCAAAATGTCTTCATATGCACCAATTTTGAAGGATACTTGGACCGTATGCTCAACTCGTATAGTGCCGGAGTCACTTAGCCATTGAACCTTGTAGGGTTGCGGATGCTTCTTCTTGACCAATTGAAGCTTGGAGCATAGTTCTTCGCTTGCCAAGTTGTGGAAACTACCTCCATTGATGATGACCTTGACGGATCGGCCATTGATGCCGGCCTTTGTGTGGAAGATGTGGCATCGTTGGTCTTCTTCTTGTTGATGTTGAAGTGTCAAGACCTTGGAGACAACAAGAGCGGGGCTCGTATCTTCATCACAAAAGACTTGATCATCTTCATCCTCGTTCACGCGCTGGTGCATGGCCACTTGCTCAATAGCTTCCATTTCATCTTCACTCATTGAGTCGTAGGTGCCATCATCATTGAGGATCATGGTGCGCTTGTTGGTGCATTCATAGGATTTGTGGCCTCGGCCGCCGCAAGTAAAACACTTGAAGGAGCTTGTCTTGACGGTCTCATCGGTTGGAGTAGATGATGAAGCACGCGGCTTGAAGTTGCTTGTAGTAGGAGGAAGACGACTTGAACTTGTGGAAGTTTTCTTGTAACTTGACTTGTCGTCGTTGCTTGGAGAAGGCTTGGTTGAAGTCGAAGTTGGAGTAGTTGTTGAAGCTTGATTGTTGGAGAAGCCGTATGTCTTGGAGGAGTACTTGGCGTATTTGAAGTCATCTTGCACTTGACGTTCCGCCTTTGTAGCTTGATGCACAAGCTCAATGAGGTTGGAGTATGGTTGGAAGTCGGCGATCTTCTTGATGGGATGATTGAGACCGTTCAAGAATCGTGCCATTGTTTGCTCATCATGTTCCGTTACATTGGCTCGAATCATGGCAATCTCCATTTCCTTGTAGTATTCTTCAACACTCTTTGTTCCTTGCTTGAGGAGTTGTAGCTTCTTGAAGAGATCACGGTTGTAGTAGGTTGGCACAAATCGTGCTCGCATGACATCCTTCATTTGAGTCCAAGTGGTGATTGGAGGTTCACCTCTTGCTTGTCGGCGCTCAAGGACTTGTTCCCACCATATGAGCACATAGTCTTGGAACTCAAGTGATGCCATAGCGATCTTCTTCTCTTCCTCAAAGTTGTGCAAATGAAAGATTTTGTTGACCTTCAATGCCCATGAGAGGTACTCTTCGGGGTCATTGCTTCCATTGAACTTGGGAATTGTGAACTTGAGCTTGCCATAGCGTTGCTCTTCATTGTGTTGTGGTCGATGGTGATGATGACGCCCTTGACGTGGAGGGTAATCATCCTCATGTTGCTCTTGGCGTGGAGGAAGTCCATTATCAACTTGCTCTTGTTGACCTTGAGGTTGGGGAGGAGCTTGACGTGCTTGTGAAGGAGCTTGTTGGGCTTGACGTTGCGCACGCGGATGGTAGTTCCTCTCTTGGATTTCTTCTCGAAGGGCTTCCTCTTGATTGCGCCTTTCGCGATTGCGGTTGGCGATAGCTCGACTTGATGCTTGAAGGGCACGTTCCGCCTCAAGAGCTTGTGCTTCTCGTTGTTGTTGTTGAAGACGTTGAGCCTCGGCGTCTTGTTGCTCTTGGTGTAGGCGCGCTCGTTCTTGTTCTTGTTGGCGACGAAGACGTTGTCGTTCTTGAGCTTGAGCAAACGCTACTTGGTTTGATTGAGGACGAGGAACTTGTTCATCAACTTGCTCTTGTGAATTCTTGTCGTGAAGCGGGTTGCGAGATGCATGACGGTCTTGACGCGCGGCTCGTCGAAGAGTGTTCGATGACGGTGTACTTGTGTCGGAGAAGGAGTCGTCGGAGTGGCGACTTGAGTGGCTCCGTCTTGAGTATGAGGATGTAGAAGGAGGCCGGTTCACCAACAAAGCTCGGATCTCGTCCATTCTTGCATCATTCTCTTTCTTGTGCGCGTCGAACTTGTTGTCGAAGAAGTCTCTTATACGTTGCTCAGAGAGACGCAAGTCGGTGGCGAGGTTGTCGATGCGGTCGTTCATTGCTTGTTGCTCTTGATGTAGAGCTCGTTGTGCGCCAAAGAGGTGGCTCTTGGTGACGTATGATGACATGTCGTCGTCTTGCTCGATGAAGAGTGGGTTGGTAGAAGTACTTGTCCTATCCATCATTTCAAGCAAATTGTGAGTGGTAGAAGGAGAAGAACTAATACCAATGTACCTTTGACCGAAGTTGAAGATGAATCAAGTTCACTCAAATGCGGACAATGAAATAGCACTATTGGTACCGATCCTTGTCGATTCTCACACCTACACAAGTAAAAGCTTTTGGTGGAGCTTGGTTAGGATGGTGGCACAAAATTGATTGCAATCGTTAGCTTGACTCAAAAATGTTGAAGAAGATTCGCAATTCGCATATGCAACAAGTAGACCAAGCAACTAGTGGTACACGGAAACACACACGCAAATAGATAAATGTGATTGTGCAAACCAAAAGTGAGCCAAAATGTGGAATCCACGAAAATGCTCTTGTTGCACAATACTAGAGAGACGCTAGCACGATTGCACAATAGGCGGATACGGAGCTTGTGCACAACCTACTAGGCAAAAATGCAACGATCTCTATCCCAGGTATGCTATATGTATGGTATTTCGGTGCAATGATCCAAGATGATCTTATATGACAATCTTAATGTAGTATGATGCTATGCTTCTTGCTTATAAGCTCTTTGCTTATCTTTCCTCTTTTCTTAAAAGCTTGAGTGGCTCTTTCTCTTTTGAGCTCTTTTCTTATGCAAACTTGACGAACCAAGATAGCAATTGTGTATGCGATGACAACTTTGTGACACACAAGTTGATTCCGAGATATGCACCACGATGGTATGTTTGATAAGGAGTATGCTTACTAATGTGCACAAGTCACGTTGCCGGCAATACTCAATGGCTAGTCTCGATGGGTAAGCAACGCAAAAGATGGTCTATGATGGTTATCAATGCAATTTCAAGGTATGACAAAGATGTCGTCGAGGTTACCGTCCGTAGCGAAGATGAGTAGTCGACCAAAATGAGCGTTTGTTGTTGATGTCGCACCGCGCCTAAATAGCCGAAACACAAAAGGACACGGAAATCTCACTCAAATTGTCGAACCCAAAGTCGAATGGTAGTACGGAGGTCGTGTTGCTGGGGGTTGGCAGGTGGAAGTGGTGGTGGTTGGGGTGGGGAGGTATGTAGATGTAGGTGGTGGTGGTGGTGGAGGAGGATTGCAAATCTGCAGTTTCGGCAGAGGAAGCCGGATGATCCGGGCCAGGAGCCGGATGATCCGGGCGTGTCCGGATGATCCGGGTCAGGGTCCGGATGATCCGGGCAGGTCAATCTCGCTCGGGAACAGCTCGGGAAGAACACGAAAACGGGGAGAAATTTGACGATTTCGCGGATTTTGGATGGATTTCGAGGGGGAGAAGGTGGGGAAAAGCAAGATCCACGAGTTACACACCGAATCCACGGATCAAAATCAACAAAACATCATCAAAACTAACAAATCACAAAAAAATTTGGGGGCTATTTTTGGTGGGGATTTTCGGATTTAGGACGAAAACAACAAAATCAAGCAAGAAAAAGAGGGGTAGGGGCTCCAAAAACGTGATCAACGTGGCTCATGATACCATATGATGTAGGGTGGAACCCTATAGCGTCGATCTTTCACGTTTGGAGTGGATCCTACGGGGAATCACGAAGAACATGCAGAAGCACAAGGGAAAACACGGGGGAAACGAGAGAGAATCACTCAACCAACAAGGGAATCGATCACACAAGTGCTAGACCACCACACACATAAGAGATCCACAAGATCCAAAGTCAACAAAGGTAAGGATACAAAGGAACCGTTCTTCTCCAAGAGGAGGCCTTGATGTTCTTCCCTAGAAGGGGTCTTGAATCCGCTTGGGGGATCTTCTCCGAAGAGGTCGTGATCTCCGAGGAGAAGTATCCAAGTGGATGAGCAAAGGCTCTCACACAAATATGAGCTAATCCAATGCTAAGTCTCAAAGTGAGGAGATGGGGTCCTATATATAGAGTTGGGGGCGAAGGGGTACATGGGCTCAGCCCAACACGCGCGCGCAGGCGCTGGCCGGATGATCCGGACGAGGGTCCGGATGATCCGGGCTGGTCCAGATGATCCGGGTGGGGACCCGGATGAGCTGGAGGCTCGGCTGGTGGCGGCGCAGGGCCGGATGTCCAGCTGGTGGTCCGGACGTCCGCGCGGGGTCCGGATGATCCGGGACGGGGTCTGGATGATCTGGCTTCAGGCTTGAGCTTCGGGAGTCCTCGGTCGATTTAGCCGAATCGTCCGGGCCGGGGTCCGGATCGTCCAGGCTCTGTCCAGATCGTCCGGGCCGCCGTCCGGATCGTCCGGCCACCCTGGTCCTTGGTGCTTTTTCCTCTCCGTCTTCTCGCATGTCTTCGGTTTGCGGTTCTCCTTGCTTCCTAGCCTCTTCATGGTTGACTCCTTGGTACCTGAGTATGCATAGCATTTCCGTTTGAGGTAGTAACCATGTCTAATGTGAATCGAAAGGGAATTGTGAGAGGAGTGATGTCACCTCGGTTTCAAGAGCTCTTGCACGTGCTCGAGTCATAGGTCCTTGTGGGGTTGGATGTGTTGATGTAGAGTCCATGGGGATGATGGAAGGATGCTCCGCATCATCTTACACAACATTTTCACGGTGTTTTTCCGGGTGCTTCGGATCCGGTATGGGAGCATCACGGGCCTACGTATGCGTGGTTGCTCAATTTCCGGGTAATTTGCCCTACCTCTTATCTTCAAGTTATCGTGCATACGGTTTTATAAAAAATAAATGAGGCTTACCAAAACTTTCTCTTTGCTTAATGCAGATCCAGAACTTCCAGGCGCCGTTGACTGCAGAACAGATCACTCGGAGCCTAGAGGCCTACTTAATGTGGCTTTTCGGGAAGGTGATGTTCACAGAGAACCATGTCACCACTATTAGCGCGCTCTACATCCCTATGGCACTCGAGATAGCGAGCGCTCAGACGGCGGATCAGATCAGACAGAGGAGTTGGGGTTCGGCAGTCTTGGCGGCTACATACCGAGGTATGTGCAACGCTTGCCAGCTTACATCGAAAAAGCCAGCCCTTCTTGGATGCCCTCTATTTCTACAGCTGTGGTCGTGGGAGAGGTTCTCTATAGGGCGACCAGATGTACATGTTCATGAGCCTATAGACGCCATGTTTGATGTTGACGGCATCGACATGCCTACTTTCGGTCTGTGTTGGACACGTCGCAAGGTATGCACCGTGTTGTAGTTTAATGCAACTTTTTCCTGCACAAGAGATAGTTTGATGCTAGCGGATACTAACTTTTGTTTTCTGCAGAGACGCTTTGCTAGTGATCAGACTAGGAAAGCATACACAGCATTGAACGAGCAGTTCGATGCGTACACCGGGGTCATCTGGCAGCCCTATACGGAAGCAGCCATACAAGCGAGATACCCTGGTGGTATGTCCGTGCTATGCACAAGGGACCGAGATTACTGGATGACAAAATCAAAGATCATCTTTGATGTCTTCGTTGAGGAGATGGCACAACAGAGGGTTATGAGACAATTTGGTCTTCTGCAGTTGGAGCTGCCTCCCCCTATAGAGAACCCGGTGCCAGACCACATCCACAGGTATTAACCAGTTTTTCAATGTTGCATTATCTTTCATAGTACTCCATTCGAAGCTTTAGGTAATTGTTGAACACACACCACAATTTTAGGACAACAAGGAAGGGCGTGACTAGGACAACTGCTGAGTGGCTAGTAAGACTAGAGCCGTATGTTATAGAATGGGAGACAGCAAACACAAATCTATGGAACGAGGATAATAATTTTGAACTCAATGAATTCAATCTCTATTTGCGGCGCTACATGAGCGGAACACGGTTACGCATCGTTGAGCACTCTCACCCAGAGGAGATACCTAATCCTACTCCGTCGGATACGTGCCCGAGCTATGATACTTCAGGCTCTAGGCAGTACGCGGTAAGATATATTTTCTTTAAGTAATGTTGTCACATACATTGGCGTGCATACTTAATAATCGTCCTGAAAATTTGCAGGCTACCTTGACAAACGAACTCTACAACGACGTGACCACCTTTGGACGATCACTGTCGTCAGGACCTCTTCTTCATCACCGTCCTGTCATACAACCCTTCTTGGAACGGATGCAGAACAAAATACGGGCTGTCTATGAGGCTATCACGTGCACCCGGAGAAGCGACGTTGTTCAGCACCAACCACAGCAGCCGCGTCCCTCCATGCACCGACATCAACCACGTCCACGTCTAGCACATCAGCCGACGACCAGGCCACCCCCTCCTGAACAACCTGGCAGTTCATCGTGGCAGCATCCACAGCACTATGGTCCCACGTCGAGCTTCGTGTTTTCTCCACAGCCACAGCACCATGGTCCCTCGTCGAGCTTTGTGTTTGAGCCAGAGCAGCCGTCACAGCCAGCAGGTGTGTGTCTTCATATTTATTGTATTCAATATTAGTTCAGGCGGCATCAGACTTCATGACTTAAAGTTCCCTCGTGCAGGAGCCTATGGATATCATGCGTCTATGTCGGCATCACATGATACGTGGGGGAGTGATCATCATCCCGAGGATCACATACAGGCTCCGATGTCGCAGCACACCCACTGGATGAACATGTTTTCGACTCCTCCACCAGGCCCCACACAGGATACACAACATGACCAGGAAGAGTCTGAGATTGCACCGCATCCCATTAGGGCACCTGACAGATGGGGATGGACGCCGATTCCAGATCCGCCTCCCCGCCAGGCCAGACGTCGCCACTGACGCTTCTATCTATCAGTACAGACATTACCATCTATTTATGTGTGAGACTTATGTCTATTCTATGTATGAGACAAATGACTATGTACTTATGTATGAGACATATGCCTACTCTATTTTAGTACTATGTTATCCGAACTACAACATCATATTTAGATAGAACAGAATGCTCGTACAACAAGACAGTACAAACAACTACATAGAACTACATCTAAATTAAACGGTACGTACGAGTGAACTTACAACATACAACATAAAACTACATGAAGTCATCATTGTCATCCTCCATCGATGCAGAACTCTTGCCCTTTGACGATGAAGAACTCTTGCCCTTCGACGATGAAGAAACCTTGCTCTTCGACGATGAAAAACTCTTGCCCTTCCAAGATGCAGAACCCGGAAGCGGTGGCATGAAGATATCATCTTCGTCCTCGCTCTCCTCAATCCATAATAATGGATTATTTGCTGAAAGCCTTCTGAAAGATTCACTCTTCGGCACCACCACCTTCTTCCACCTTTCATGTATCCTAAGAAGTTCTTTACGTACCTCTTCATACGTCCTTTCAGGCCACCCAGACCTACGTAATTGGTGAGCCAACTCATTCATTATGGTGTCACTACCGGTGAGTTCGTCCCATGGAACTATCCTATTGTCCATCCTGAAATCGGTAGCTAGGCTCAGAAGAGTCCTGCTCATCCCAGGGTGAAAACTACGATCGAAAGGATAATGGGACATCTCAACTAAACTACACTGGAATGCTTATCCACCTCCGTCTGAAGGGGGTTTTATAGGTAGAGAGGAGAAAATGGCGGGAAAGAACGACAACAGTTGGCGGGAAACGAGTGGCGGGAAAGAGTTGGCGGGAACATATGGCGGGAAACGAGTGGTGGGAAAGAGTTGACGGGAACATATGGCGGGAAACAGGTGGATGAGAAATGGGTGGCGGGAACGAGCTGGCGGGAAAATATGTCATAGTTTTTTTTTAAAATCGTACGGGTCAAAAAAAAAGTAATGTGGTATGCATGCACCAGTCGGCCTACAGCAGGCCAATTAGTCCCTGTCAGCCCACAGCTGGCCAATTAGTTCCTGTCGGCCCACAGCAGGCCGATTGGACCTTATCGGTCGGCCAACACCGACTGGACTTGGATCTGGTGGCCGACAACCCAATCGGCCTGCAGCAAGCCGATAGGAACCCAGTCGGCCTGCTGTGGGTCAACTAGGTGTATTATTTTTTAAAATAATTTTTTACGCGTAATATTTGTGCAAATTAATAAAAAAAATGTATTATTTAAAAAAATTAGCTCAATACTATCAAGATTCAATATAAACAGACCACTCTTCAAGGGTGCATGACCATAAAAGATATTACTCATATAAATAGAACAACCATTATTTTCTGATTTAAATGAATAACCGTCTCGCATCAAACAAGATCCAGATATAATATTCATGCTTAACGCTGGCACCAAATAATAATTATTCAGATTTAAAACTAACCCGGAAGGTAGATGTAGAGGTAGCGTGCCGACCGCGATCACATATTCAATATACTCAATAAAAACAGCAAGCGCCTAGCGCTGGAAACATCCTGACGCCCTCTCTGCGAAGTGTGTACCGACGGAACGAGATCCTCTAACGAGCTCAGACTACTGCGGAGGGACGTACTATGCATATCACCCGTTCATGCACCACCTGACGGCACCAAGTGCAAATGGAAATCAGCTACGCCAACTGTGTGGCCCATGAGTAGCCCAAATCATTTGAAGTAATGGAAATTTATCTTTACTTGTCGTCGACATTCCTTTGCTCTCGGCGGAGGGAGGCCGGCTGCTACCAGCGCCACGGCCGCAGCACGCCCACATGGGCGACCGGCACAACCAGCTAACAGCCGTGGTTGTCTGCAGCACGTCGTCGAGAAACAATCTTCCAGTTGCTATCTGTACACATGCAGAATCGAACAAACTTAAAGGATGCTAGGTGCAGCCATGGTAGCAGAGTCTGTCCTCTCTCTCTTGCGATGGTTCAACCTCAGCAAATTCGCACTTGCTTGGCGCTTCCCTGGGTGGTGCCTGGTGCGACCTAGACCTAGACGGCGTGGTGCAGCCATGGCAGCAGACGCCTTTCCAGCTTAGCGCCGGCGTGAGTGCGAGCAGTGGATCTCCCAAGGAGGTGCAAAAATGAAAGCAACAGTCACCTTTCCTCCCCCCGCGGTGGAGCTTGGTTCACCGCCGGCGTCGAGCTCGACCAAACGGTGAAGATGAGCGAACCGCGACGGCGACTGTATATTTTTATTTGCCTTACGCGATTGGGCTTCTGTTTATGGGCCAGGCTGGAGTGAATTGCAGAAAACCATCATATTTGAGGTTAGCTTTGCGGAAAACTACCTAGTCCTTAATTATTTGCAAAACACACCACGAATTCGGTAAACTTGTTGCAAATAGCACTGATGAGGTGATCTGGCTCGTTTGATCACTTTCTGACAAGTGGGTCAGGTTGTAAGAAGCTGACTTGGCAAAGTTTTGACATACAGGCCCCTGGATCTAAAAAGAAAAAGCAATCAGAGCCCCCCTGCTTCGACCCCGTCTGGATCGGGAGAGCCAGAGCCCCTGAGCTACCCACCCCTCGCGCCACTCCGACGACCTCGTCGCCGGCGACCACCGCTGCCCTGTCTACCATGTCCTTCCTCCTCCCTTTTCTTTTCTTCCCCACCGCTGCCTCGTCTACCATCGGCGACGGCCAGAAAGGCGAGAGGTGAGGCCGCGTTGGCCGGGATTGATGATGCGGGTCGCCATGGCTGTGGATCTCGCCGTCGCGCGCACGGACCTGGCATCAACGACGCCCTCGCGCCCGGCTGGCCAGCCACCGTCGTTCACCAAGTCGGCCCCCGACGCCCTCCTGTAGCCATCGCGGTCACCGTCGTTCTCCAGGCAGGCGCGAGGCAGAGCTAACGCTGGCCTCTTCCTCCTCACGGCCAGGCGCGGGCGGAACTCCTCCTCGAGGCACGCCATAGCGACCTGCAGCGCGGGCCGGCCTTGCAGAGGGCGCCGCCTCGGACTTGGGCATGTGGGCCGGCGCTGGCCAGGCGCGGATCGCAAGGAGGTCGAGGGAGCGAGCGAGGCCGGTGAGGAGCGGTGCAGGCACGGCAGTTGGGCACAAGCAGCAGCAGTGGCAGCGCATGCAGTGGCCGGCGGCAGAGCACAGTCGAGCGAGGTGCGCAGCACGCCACGGTGTTAGATAGTCCAGCCGCCCGCCGCCAGACGACCTCCCTCAGCCGAGCACCCGGCGAACCTCCCTCCCCCCACGCGTGACAGCTCCGGCCAGGGCGCGGCATCCCGGCGGGTTTGGTCGATTCGGTCCTTGCAGTTTGTGCACAGGGATCTGATTGAGTTTGTTTTTTAAATTCAGGGGTGTATATGGAATTGTTTTGCCAAGTCAGCACCTTACGGCCCAGCCCCACTTGTCAGAAAGTGATCAAACGCAGCAAATCACCCGATTAGTGCTATTTGCAACAAGTTTACCGAATCCGCGGTGATCTTTGCAAAAAATTAGTGACCCGGTAGTTTTCCACAAACGAAGCCCCAAATGTGGTGGTTTTCTGTAATTCACTCGCCAGGCTGCTTTAGGCATCGCTGGGCGCTTTTGCTACTTTTGCACTTGGGGCCGTCAGATGATGGATGAACGGTCGATACACGTAGTACGTCCTGAGCTACGTTAGAGGATCTCGTTCCGTACCGACGCACAGCCGTCACCCACAACACTCATCTTTTTAGGGGTACAAAACTCATCGAGAAGCAAGAGACGCACATGCCAGCACGTAAGGAGTAGGCACATACAATTGCCACGACTCACCTACTTGCACGCCCATATACATCTAAGAAGTGTAAAGAATAGTATTAACCATAAAGGAGGTCTAATCGACGGTCTTTCCCTCAAAAAAAAAAAAAACCATCAGGCACGAACTGACTCTCTTTACGACGAGTCACCAGAAGCTCTCAATTCCTGAGAGCTTACAAACTGTATTGATATACTGATATTCCAGAGAGACTCGTGCATTCCTCTGAAGCTTAGAAGAATCAGGCTCTACATCATGGCACTTGGCAAGAGCGACTGCACGTCTCAACACGCCGACCATCGCCGCCGCGGCCACGAGCAGGAGCAGAAGAACGGGTCATCGTCGCGGCCGATCAATGATGACCGATGGACGAGTAGTTTGCAGCTAATGCAGCTGGTCTGAAAAGGTCTACCCGCTCGCAGGTCCGCCCGAGATTCCACCCAGAGTCCATCTTATAAGGCTAGTCATAGTGGAAGTAACATAAATAGTAACATAGATGCCACATAAGCAAAAAAAAAAATGATGTATCATGTAATTAAAGAGGAGGGAGACAAATAGAGTAACATAATATGTTACCATCACATAGCGGTTTTCAATACAAAATGAGTCTACAAAGTAATAAATGAAGATATGCATGTTACTACACCTATGACACTTCCCACTATGAAGGTGGTAACATGGACTAGTAACATATGTATGTTACTAGTCTAAGTTATCTCCCCGCTATGACTAGCCTAACAAACGGGCGGTCTCCACATCACCACCAAAATAAAACCCAAACAGATCGAGGGTTCCCAAACGATCGTTGCCACAGTCGGCAAGGCGATGGCCGGCGATGAGAACCAGCCGCTAAACGATGCACGTGCCGACGGCGTGGATGAGGACCACCCGGCGCGCCTGCCCGACGACATGATCGCGGCCGTCCTCCGCCGCGTCCCGCCGCGCTGGCTCGCCGCCTCCCGCTGCGTCTGCAGGGCCTGGCGCGACACCATCGATGCGCACCGCCTCCTGCGCGCCGACCTGCTCCCGCGCTCGTTGGCCGGCCTCTTCATCCACTTCAGCAAGCACAAATATCCCGAGTTTTTTGCCCGTCCCTCCTCCGTTGAGGGCGCCCATGCGGTCAGCGGCAACCTTAGCTTCCTGCCCTCCCCTGCCCCTCATGCCGGCGGTATATGGGACAACTGTGATGATTGGAACGACTACTACATCAAGGATCATTGCAACGGGCTCCTCTTGCTTGACAATAACTGCGTGGTTAACCCTGCCACGCGCCAATGGAATACTCTACCAACGTGCCCGGTCAAGGGTCATACAGGGAGGGTGTCCTACAGTGAGCACCTAGTCTATGATCCCACGGTATCACCACACTACGAGGTGTTTATGATCCCTTTCTTGGAAGGCAATCCTCATGGGCACAATGTAGACCCCTTAACGGAGGAATCTGAATGGCCACCGTCCCCATGTAAGATGTATGTATTCTCATCAATGTCTGGATCTTGGGAGGATAGGTATTTCTACCGAGAAGGGGCGGCTGCTGGGATTGTCGGCGACATGCCGGAAGTCTTCATGCATTTTGATGCTGTCTATTTCCGAAGAGCACTTTATGTACACGACGGAGCTGGTTTTGTTATGAGGTACGCACTTAATTCATTTTATATATGATTTCACTTTTATCCTACCGAATTCTTCTTAAAACACTTCTATATAATTATTTGATTCCGCAGAATATCATTGTCCGGTAACACGTACAGTGTAGTTGAACCACCCGTTGACACCACTAGCAACTATATGGATGCTCACGTTGTAAGATCAAAATATGGAGTCTACTTTGTGGCTTTCGAGAACTCCCGCCGTCTGGATAAGTATCGGCTTAGAGTTTGGATCCTTAATGAATCATGTGAAGAGACAAAGTGGATGCTGAAGCATGACAAAGACCTTAAGCCCGTGCTAGCACGTCACCGGTCCGGCCAACGAGCCCATGGACCCTGGATTTTAGAAGATATTAACTACGACCTGTTTCATTCTTCTCGTTCTCCCAAAGACATCAAGGAAGCATCAACTAAAGAGATACATGAATGGAACTCTGATGATGATAATGATGATGTTGAAGATTGTTACTGGAATAAAGAGAGTTGCAAGGAGACATATGATATCGAGATACTCGGGTTTCACCCCCATAAAGAGATTGTGTTCCTAAGTGAATCGGAGCATACAGGACTGGCCTATCATTTAAATGGATCAAAGATTGAAGTCTTAGGAAGTATATACCCAAAGGATTATCTTAAGTTCAAAACGATATTGAATGAAAGGGAGTGGATCACACCCTTTCCATACACACCATGTTGGATTGAAGAGTTTCCCGGAAACAACTATAGTAAACTAGTCTTGTAGTTTCTCTCACATACGTTGGTAGAACGCCGGAAGAGATGGCTCGATGTTTTTGTCGACTCATATTTATCAAAAAGCGTAATTATATGTATTTATATGGACCGATTATTTTACTATTGAATGGAGTCAGAACTATATTTGTTTGTTTAGTTGCAGGTATGCCAATTTATATTGTTATCCCACTATTTTCTACTACTATAGTTGTGGAAGAGGATTTGAAATTTCGGAGCTCCTCGGTGCTCCACCCCCTATATGAACTTTAAATTTTAAAAATACCTAGATTTTTTTAAAAGAACCCATGAGATTTCGGGATATCAAACCTTGGTGTTCAATCTACTCCCGTGTGAAGTTTCGTGGACCCTGGATCTTGGAATCTCGTTTTCGAGAAGACAACAAGAAAGAATCAACTGAAGAGTTATTTAAATGGAGCTCTAATGATGATGCCGATGTTGAAAGTGAAATGATGGTTGAATATTGTGACTTAGAAGACAACAAGAATGCTCTAGTTGAGAAGAAATTGGAATTGAATTCCAACTGTGGCAATGCTCTTAACAATGGAGATATGGCTGAGGATTGTTACAGAAATAAAGAGAGTTTCGACCAGAAATATGATATTGAAATACTCGGGTTTCACCCCCATAAAGAAATTGTCTTCTTGAGTGAATCAATGCGGGCAGGAGTGGCCTATCATTTAAATGGCTCGAAGATTGAAGTTTTAGGAAATATATACCCAAAGGACTATGAATTAGATTTATTGAATTTTGATGTACTGGTCAATTCTTTTCCATACACCCCATGTTGGATTGAGGAGTTTCCTGGAAACAATTAGTCTAGAGGTTCATCTTGCATATGAGTGTATGTTGTTTGGCATCTACTTGAGAGACGTATGCAAGATGGCTTGGGACAAGATCTTTGAGTCAATCTTTAGCTTATATGTATTTATGCGGTTTGATCCGTTGATTTCTACTTGGAGAAGATTCACAATGATATCTATTTGTTTTCCTGGCCATGGTACTGTTATTTTTGAACTGCATTACTTACTAAAGTACTGTACTACGTATGTTTTATCATCAGTCTTGTCTTTTTGCACATCAGGAATTTAATTAGGGGCACGAAGTTGAACAGACAATTAAGTTCAGTAGTTTAGTGTTGATGTTTTTATGTTGGCACGAACAACATGGACTGTAAGTCAGGCGTTGCACTTCACACGTTTGTATTTTCTCCCCATATATGTATGTGTCACTACTAGGAAAAGGGCTATAAATAGGATTGACACTAATGACGCACCAGGGAGGTAGTGTGCCACTACTATATACTAATGGCGCACCAGTTGGTGATGCGCCATTAGTGTGGAAGACACTAATGGCGCACCACGCCAAAGGTGCGCCACTAGTGATAATTTTTTTTTCATTTTTACATACATACTAATGGCGCATCCGGTTGAAGTGCGCCATTACTAGTTCTAACTAGTAATGGCGCACTACCACGAGGTGCGCCATTAGTAAGCTTCCCCCCACTCCACCTGTTCCCCTCCCTCCCTTCCTCCCCACTCGATCGACCTAATTTGCCCCGTACGCCGCTGCCGCCGCCCCCTCCGTCCCCTGCCGCCGCCGCCCCGACCCCCGCCGGAATCCGCCCCCGCCGCCGACCCCGACCCCTCCGGCGACCGGCCGCACCCGCCCAGGTACCTCTCCTTCTTCCTCCTTCCTCCCTCTTCACCCTT
>NC_041389.1:89470805-89497896 GCF_002162155.2 Triticum dicoccoides
GACGACACGAGGCCTCGCGCCCCCGCACCGCCCCAGCTCCATCGGCCCCGCCAACTCCTGGATCCACTGGCAACCGGCGCCGTCGCCCCAACCTCCAACTTCCACGGTCTCTCGCGCGTCGTGGCCTCCTTCCCGGACGACCCCGCCGACTCAGATCGTCGCCGGCCTTCCTCCCCTGCTTCCATCGTGGAGGTGGCCTCCATCTGCCGTCAACCGCCACTGCGACCTGCCCCAGGGTGCCCCCGCGACCTGCCCATGGCGCCACCATCGCTCCACTATGCGTGCGTGTGGCCAGGCTACCTGCGTCGCGAGCCCCCGACCAAATCCCACTCACCGCAGCCGGCCATCCTACGCGCATGCGACGCCGCATCCCTTGCACGTTGCTGTCCAGCTATGTGTGCGATACACAAGTTTGGCATCACGACAGAAAGAGGCTACGGCTGGGTGAAACGGACAAGGTTTATGTATGCAATATATTATAGAAAAGGAAGTGTTGACAGAAAATGAAAGATTTCCTGTCAATCAAGAAGAGCTTCATTTTGAAACATTTGGAACCCACACGAAAATTGTACAGCAGAGTAGAGTAGAGCAGATCGCGTTGGTTGGGGTTGGCGTTTGGGTTTGCTGCGTTGGTTGGAAATATTTATTACGAGAAAATGAACTTGTTCTATCAAAATTGCTAGAAAAATAGCCTATAGTACACAACAGGACTACACAACACACAAGAATTTTGTTGTATTTGTTAGCGACCGCAATAAGGGCCCTACCCAGCACAGAAATGTCTGAGAGAGCAGTTTGATTGACAACTAGAGCTGATGGTAATTGCATGAATGTGGTGATCGGAAGACCATCACCACAGAACCAAACACCAAATCACCATAGTAGGCCATGGCTCGATGACCGGCACAATGAAACACGAAAAGTTGATTAACTTTTTTATGATTTCAACACTTAGTCGTTAATGAAAAGAGCAAGCTGATTTACATATCAATGAGGTAGGTACTATGAAAAACAAGCCTAGGAGAAACCAAATAAGCGTGTCATTGTGCTAGTAGATAAAAACAGAGCCAAATCATCAGTTGAGGGCTAAATCCAATAAAAGGGTGACGGTAATTAATTAGCATGCATCACAGAAGCAAACACCAAAAATGTTAATTTGTATCAGCAGCACAGCCAAAAAGAACAAACACTAGAAATCGAGAGAGAGAGAGAGAGAGAGAGAGAGAGAGAGAGAGAGAGAGAGAGAGAGAGAGAAGAGGAACAACCACTTATGCCGTCGAAGTGAGGGCTGTAGCAGGAAGAGCCCTCGAGGTTTTAACTGAATTTTATGCATGTATGCGCTGCTGCTATGTGTGTGATGTTAAGTTCCTGCATGATTAACTGCTAGTAGATCCTTTTGAGAGACTAAGAATGGTGGTTGTACTGTGCCTGCTCTCTGTTTCTCGGCATGACAAATAATCTATTCTCTGTTTCTGTATGAACTATAATTAAGTTTCTGTATTGACTAGGTGGGCATTGTACTGTTTAAATTTTGCCTCTCTATTCGTCTTGCTACTGAAGAGTTAATTATACGGCCAGTTAATTATAGCGTTGTTTGTTGGTGCTGAATTTTCATACTGATATGGCAGGTTAGCAACTGACGAGAGGAGGCTGGGAGCATCAGTACAGCAACCAATTCGCGGCAGGTGGAAGGTGAATTTTCTTCTGATATTTGTAACTGCACTAAAGTAGTCTAGGCATTATCGCTATGAAGTACGGAATACGATTTTTTCTTTAATTGTCATTACGATTGGACTTTATGTTATATATATATACTGTAGAATCTTTTTTTTGTAACTCAGTGTACCCAAATCATAAATCTGCCCCCGCCAATATGTTGTTTTGTAATTATAACAGCGGCAGTAAGTAATTATAACAGCAGCTGTTTGGTCTTCTTAGGTATACCATTGTTGAATAGCAAAGTTGTAGTTTAGTGCAATTGTACGTTGTGAGCCCTTCAAGTATTCTGTTTTGTTTGCCAAAAAAATATGCTGCTTCTTTAGTCTGAAGATTTACTGTGGGCTGTGTTGTTGGCCAAAAAGTTTTTAGCATCAGGTCAATCCATTTGGTGGCTTCCCTAGCTAGAGATGATAGTAATTCTTGACAGCACAGCCAAAAAATTCTCATGTAGTATAAGTATTGCCTCATCAGTGTGGTAAGCAGAGATGATAGTAATTCTTGTCGACGAGGATTTCTAAAGGTCAAACATAGTAATCTTTGACCATGTTTATAGAGAAAATCATTTATATCTGCATTAAGAAGCATATACAGTATGAAAATATATCTCATGATGTATCTATTGATAATTTGATATACACTTAGTATTCTAAAATTCTAATGAGTCAATCTCAAGGGCCACCACAGCAGAACACAATTTAGTTGGAATATACCTAATGCAGCACCGGTTTTGAAGCACCGGTTTTGAAGCACCGGTTTTTCCTGTTTCTAACTCTGAATCTGATATAAACCATAGGGTTGGCATAAGTGGTCTTTTGTATATGTGCTGATGCTTTGTTAATATAAAGCTATAGATGATGTTGTACTTGTGATGATGCTACTTGTGATCTTCTGAAATGACCCATTGGCGACTTCATTACGCGGGGATAATGATATTGCATGTACCCCGAGAGGCCCTTGAGTTTGCCGGAATGTCGATTAACTTCCGTTCCGGCAAATTTGGGTACTCCATATGTCCTATTTTCAGCAAAGGTAATGCTGAAATTTTCCGTGAATTTTAGCATGAATTGCTAAAAATAGGACATATGGGGTACTTGCGACTAATGCCTGTTATCATGCATGTTTTATGATTTGTTGTAAGGGTACTAATTTGTCTCTTCTGCTGCTTATCAGAGATGGCGGGGAGCAGCCACCGCCGCTCTGCGACACCGCAGTACGAGTTGGATGCTTCTGAGTTCTTCACTATCATACTTGAGACTTCGGTATCATCCATGACGCAGGTATATAAAACGAGAGATCTCCCCTTCACCCATCTCATTATGATATCTGTTGTTTGCTACATCACTCATTGTCCCAAACTGTAGAGGCTGCCTGACAATTTTATGAACATGCTGATGGGTGAAGATCCGCCAAATAATGTGAAGCTGCGACAGGCTGGCAGCGGGTTTCGCAGGCAGTGGGATGTGGAGTTGGTGATCAAGGAGGGCCACATGTACTTGTCTCGTGGGTGGGAGAAGTTCTACCGTGCCTACGACCTGCGGCTGGGGTACTTCCTTCTCTTCAGGTACGACGACGACGCCACCATGCTCATCGTGAAGGTGTTCAACACGACTATGTGTCGCATGCGCTACGCTGCCGATGATGATGCCGGTACGTTCTGCCTCTTCTTATTCCTCTACATTTGGCTTTGTCTCACATTGATTGTTAACGGCCATTGTTGCATTTTGGACAGGTAATGGGAGCAGCAGCAGTGACACTGGCTACAGCCAAAGCAGCAACGACTATGGCTGTAGCGAAAGCAGCAGCAATTCTGGCTATAGCGAAAGCAGCAGCGATTCTGGCAGCAACATAGACGACAAGAAGGATGATCCAGACTGGAGTGCGGGAGAAGAGGAGCAGAGTGGGGATGAGGAGCTGCAGGATGACGATGGGCATCAGGCTGATGATGACCTAGCACTGGTGGTGGCTGACCAAGGGCAAGAGATGGTAGTGGCTGACCATGGGCAAGAGATGGAGGTGGCTGAGGATGACCTAGCGATGGTCATGCCTGAAGGTGGCCTCGCGATGGTGGTGGTGCCTGACAATGACCACGCACTGATGGTGGCGCCGGTGATCCCACAGCTGGGCGACATGACCACGCCAATTGTGGTAGAAGACTACATCCCACTGCCTCCACTGCCTCCACCGCCTCGCCGCTCTAGGCGCATCAGGGAGAGGAAGGAGAAGGAGAAGGAGAAGAACAATGCATGAGAACTGAACTTTGTCAGGTATGTCAGATCTCCTATATGTTAGTTATCCAAAATGATATATATATATATACTTAGTTACCTATGTTATCTCTAATATGCTTAGTTTCCTATAGGTTAGCTTCATTTTTACCTAAGTTGGCTCTAATATGCTAACTTAGGGCTTATATGCTTAGTTTCCTATAGGTTAGCTCCAAAATAACTTATGTTAGCACAAAATGATCAAGTTTACATAATAAGCTTATAGTCTTTTTCTTATTCTTCTTCTTTTCCAAAATGACATAGGTTAGCTTCATTTTACCTAAGTTGGCTCTAATATACTAACTTAGAGCTTATATGCTTAGTTTCCTATAGGTTAGCTCCAAAATAACTTATGTTAGCACAAAATGATCAAGTTTACATAATAAGCTTATAGTCTTCTTCTTATTCTTCTTCTTTTCCAAAATTCTTCTTATTCTTCTTCTAGTGTTCTTCTTCTTCTAGTATTCTTCTAGTCTTCTTCTTTCTCTTCTTCTAACTTCTTGTTTATCATTTTGCAGATTTGATTTAATTCACGGAAGCTTGCATGGATGGAGTGCTTCTTTTTCATTTTGTGTTTTTATTTTGTATCAATGCGAAACTTTTGTGAATTGATGGATAACGGTGTTGGATGAACAATGTGAAACTTTTGTAATATGTAACGATGGAACTATGTGTTGGCTATGTATGTATATATGATGGAACTTATGTGTTGGCTATGTATGTATATATGATGAAACTCGTGTGTTGGCTATGTATGTATATATGATGAAACTTGTGTGTTGGCTATGATTGTTATATGGATGCTTGTTGTATATATATGTGTTGGATATCTCATAGGTGAAATAGTGACCTGAGATTAAGAATAAAAAAATTAAAAATATTGTTACTAATGGCGCACTACCATGTGGTGCGCCATTAGTATATAAGACACTAGTGGCGCACTGTGGGAAAAACAAATGACGCACTACTTGGTGCGCCATTAGTATACCAGATATTAATGGCGCATCAGTGGTGCGCCATTAGTAAAAAATACTAGTGGCGTGCTACTAATGGCGCACTGGTAATGCGCCATTAGTAGGCAAAACCAGTGCGCCATTAGTAGGCCTTTTCCTAGTAATGTGTGTGCTGTTCAATTGTTTCTACATTCCTCGTTAGAGGGCTGACCCATGCAAGTTAGTCTGAAGCTTAGTACTAGGATGCATGGAGACAATTAGATGTGTAAAATGATAGGCTTGTTGTATAGGCGTGACAGCCATGTCACGATGTTGTGTGCGTGTGCGTGCGTGGTGTAAGTTGTAATCAGGAAGGTTGTTAGCTAGATAGATCCTATCCTTTGTATAGCTTGGAGGAAGGGTCAAGTCTACAACAACCTACCTCTATGATGTATCTTGTTGATCTATATAAACACGCATGCGTCCCTGCCGAAGGGTATACGCTTCCACGCCTCAAATTCTTATATGGTAACCAGAGCCATCCTCGAGCTCATCCATGGCAACGTCTTCAAGTTCCTTCCCATCCTCGCCCTTCGCTCACGCAGCCACCGAGAAGCTTACGAAGGGCAATCAAGCGCTATGGCGGGCGCCCGTGCTATCTGCGATCCGGGGCGCGCAGATGGCGAAGTACCTCGACATCGAGCAACCTCCGCCACCCATGCAGATCGACGTAGCTTCATCAGATGGCAAGACCACGACGAAGGAGCCGAATCCTGAGTTCCAAACCTGGTATGCACAAGATCATCAGTTTTTTTCCTATTTGCTGACGACTCTTCCCCGTGAGATCGCCATCCAGGTTGCATCGTGTCACACATCAGCAGAACTCTAGAACACGATTGAAGGGATGCTTGCATCCCGCACCCGTTCCCAGACCACCAATGTCCGGATTGCCCTCGCCAATCTGCAGAAGGGCAACTCCTCCGTCACCGACTACGTTGGAAAAGTCAGGTCTCTCTGCGACGAGCTGATGGCCGCAGGGAAGAAGGTTGATGAGGACGACATCGTCTCTCATATTCTGGCGGGACTCGAAGAAGACTTCGATCCTGTGGTGTCCGCCATGTGCTCACCGGTGGAGCCAGTCACCGTCGCCGAGCTGTTCGCACAGCTTCTCAGCTTCGAGACAAGGCTGAGTCTTCGGGGTGGAGGATCTCAGTCCTCCGCCAATGCAGCTACCCGAGGCCGCAAACCTGGCGGCGGTGGTGGTGACCGCGGCCGCAGACAAGGCGGCAACGGTGGTGACCGCGGCGGGCGCGGCTACTCCAGGCCAGTAGGACGCGGCGACGGCAACAACAACAACGGAGGCAACTTCAACAACAATCACGCCTCCGCTCCCAGGGTCCAGTGCCAGATCTGTGGCAAGATGGGCCACCCAGCCTGGAAGTGCTGGAAACGCTACGACGAATCCTACCAAGGTGTGGAGGAGAAGTCGGCCAACCTTGATGCTCCGCAGTACGGGGTGGACACCAACTGGTATTTGGACAGTGGTGCCACCGACCACATCACAGGAGATTTGGAGAAGCTGACCGTACGCGACCGCTACACCGGCAATGAGCAGATTCACACCCCAAGCGGTTCAGGTATGGTTATTAAGCATGTTGGTCATTCAGCTATTCGCACTCAAGATCGTGATCTTCACCTAAACAACATCATCCACGTACCCGAAGCAAACAAAAGTCTAATATCTGCTAGTCGTCTTGCTGTTGACAACGACTCTTTTGTTGAAATTCACCCCTATTCGTTTTGTGTAAAGGATCGGGGAACGAAGAGGGTGCTCCTCAGAGGCAGGGGTAGACGAGGTCTATACCCTGTCAAACACACGGGACAAGGCGCCAAGAAGCAAGCGCTCAGTGTCACTCCCTCCTCGGATAGGTGGCACCGGCGCCTAGGACATCCTTCATCTGTCATCGTTAGCAAAATAATTAGTCAAAATAAACTCCCGTGTGTCAAGCTGTTGAACAGCGAATTTATTTGTGATTCTTGTCAAAAAGGCAAAAGCCATCAGCTGCCTTATCCAAAATCAATAAGTGAATCAAAGTTCCCTTTGGAACTCATTTTCTCTGATGTTTGGGGACCTTCTATCGAATCTGTAGGTAGAAAAAAAATACTATGTGAGCTTCATAGATGATTTCAGTAAGTTCACATGGATCTACCTACTCAAACATAAGTCTGAAGTTTTTCAAAAATTTCATGACTTTCAGAAACTTGTTGAAAGACAATTTGATCGAAAAATTCTAGCCCTTCAGACTGACTGGGGGGGAGAATATGTTAAGCTAAATTCCTTTTTCACTCGGATTGGTATATCCCATCATGTCTCCTGTCCTCACGCTCATCAGCAAAACGGGTCAGCTGAGCGAAAACATCGACACATAGTCGAGGTTGGGCTCTCCCTCCTAGCTCAAGCATCTATGCCTTTAAAGTTCTGGGATGAGGCCTTCATTGCGGCCACATACCTCATAAACAGACTCCCAAGCAAGGTCATCAACTTTGAAACACCTCTTGAAAAATTGTCTCATGAAAAACCTAACTACTCGGCCCTCCGAATTTTTGGGTGTGCCTGCTGGCCGAACCTACGGCCATATAACACACACAAACTCCAGTTCAGATCCAAGCAGTGCGCTTTCCTAGGTTACAACAACCTTCATAAAGGATTTAAGTGCTTGGACATTTCCACCGGGCGAGTATATCTCTCTAGAGATGTGGTTTTTGATGAGATAGTATTTCCTTTCGCTGCCTTACATCCAAATGTAGGGGCTCGCCTTCGGGCCGAAATTCTTTTGTTATCTCCTGAACTGCTCAATCCTACTGATCATGGGGGTGAAACATATGCTGATGATCATTTGCTTAATAGCCATACTAATGCTACTAATGAAAACGGTGCAAAAATTGCTGCTCCAAGTCATGATTTTATGCAGAAACGGAGTTGTACAGGCGCAAGACACGAGGAAGATCCGTCTGACGGCACCGATCCCGAGAGATCTGGTGCAGATGGTGCAGATGGGCCCGACGCAAATCCCGGGAGTGATTCTCTGGCAGCGTCAGAAACGCGTGGCGGATCCGGCCCGTCAGCGCGCGCCATGCAACCCGGCGCGCCGGCTCGGTCGGGTGGGGGCGACTCACCCGTGTCGCCATGCGTGACGTGTCGCGAGCCGGCTGAGGCGGGTGCGCCTGGTCCCCGGCGCAATGATGACCTCGACAGTCCGCCGCGGGCCCGCGCCCATGCGTCGCCTGCGCCAACCGACAGCTCTAGGGATATTACTGATCCCGAGGCTGATTCGCCTGTGTCGGTACGAGGAATACACACGGCGGTCGATGCTGATTCGCCTGTGTCAGTACGAGGGGCGGGATCCTCTGCGGCTCCTCCTGGATCTTCTACGGCTACATCGATACCCATGCGTGTCACACACTCACAGCGAGGTATTCTCAAACCTTTAGTGCCCAAGGATGGCACGGTAAGGTACGACAAAAATTAAGTTTGCAAACTTTGCTTCCTCTGGTGAGCCACAAAATGTGCTAGAAACTCTGCATGATAAAAATTGGAAGAATGCTATGAGCATAGAGTATGATGCTTTGATGAAAACTCACACTTGGCATTTAGTTCCACCAAAGCCAGGGAGGAATATTATCGATTGTAAGTGGGTCTATAAAATTAAAAAGAAGGCTGATGGAATAATAGATAGGTATAAAGCTAGGTTAGTAGCTAAGGGCTTCAAACAACGCTACGGTATTGATTATGAGGACACCTTCAGTCCTGTAGTGAAGGCTGCTACTATCAGACTTGTTTTGTCTATTGCTGTTTCCAGGGGATGGAATCTTCGCCAATTGGATGTTCAAAATACGTTTTTACATGGCGTTCTCGAGGAAGAGGTTTATATGCGGCAACCACCAGGCTTTGAAGATAGGTCCAAACCTAACTATTTGTGCAGGTTGGATAAGCCTTGTATGGTTTGAAACAGGCACCCAGGGCATGGTATTCAAGACTAAGCCTTAAGTTGCAACAGCTTGGGTTCTGTCCGTCAAAGGGAGATACATCATTGTTCTTCTTTAAAAAAAGGAAAGGTGATCATATATATGCTGATTTATGTGGATGACATAATTGTAGCAAGCTCCTCACAAGATGCCACGTTGGCTCTGTTAAGAAACCTAAGAAGTGAATTTGCTTTAAAAGATTTGGGTGATCTACATTATTTCTTAGGTATTGAAGTAAAGAAGATGCAAGATGGTATTCTTCTTACTCAAGAGAAATATGCTTCTGATATTTTAAGCCGTGTAGGAATGAAAGATTGTAAGCCTTCCAGCACACCTATGTCAACCACAGAAAAATTGTCCTTGAATGAGGGAAAGTTGCTGAGCCAAGAAGAGGGGACAAAGTATCAAAGTATAGTTGGGGCACTTCAGTACCTTACATTAACAAGACCTGACATATCTTTTTCAGTTAATAAAGTTTGTTAATTCTTGCATGCACCAACCTCTTTGCATTGGACAGCTGTGAAACGAATATTGAGATATATTCGAGGGAGCACTGGAGTTGGATTAAGTATATGTAAATCTCCCTCAACTACAGTAAGTGCTTTCTCTGATGCAGATTGGGCAGGGTGCCCAGATGATAGAAAGTCCACAGGGGGCTTTGCAGTGTTTCTTGGCTCAAATCTTGTGTCATGGCAAGCAAAGAAACAAGCAACTGTCTCGAGATCCAGCACTGAGGCAGAATATAAGTCATTGGCAAATGCTACTGCAGAGGTAATGTGGGTAGAAACACTTCTGGCTGAATTGGGTGTATCTAGATCACATGTATCATGTTTATGGTGTGATAATCTTAGAGCAACATATCTTTCTGCTAATCCTGTGTTTCATGCAAGAACGAAACACATAGAGATTGATTTTCACTTTGTTCGAGAAAGAGTTGCACAAAGAAAATTGGAGATAAAATTCATTCCAACTGGAGATCAAGTGGCAGATGGCTTTACCAAACCACTGCAAGTCCGACAACTTCAAGCCTTCAGGAACAATCTAAACCTCGATGAGTTGAGATTGAGGGAGGATGTAAAATGATAGGCTTGTTGTATAGGCGTGACAGCCATGTCACGATGTTGTGTGCGTGTGCGTGCGTGGTGTAAGTTGTAATCAGGAAGGTTGTTAGCTAGATAGATCTTATCCTTTGTATAGCTTGGAGGAAGGGTCAAGTCTACAACAACCTACCTCTATGATGTATCTTGTTGATCTATATAAACACGCATGCGTCCCTGCTGAAGGGTATACGCTTCCACGCCTCAAATTCTTATAAGATGAACGACAACTGAAGCATGATCTTAATTTATGTCGCTAAATTGTTGCCTCAACTTCGAATGGTCATAAGCTACAGTGTCTGCCATCTGTGTTTTTGGCTCGAGAACGAAGGATTCCATCCACTCAGACAACAAACTAAATCTCCGCTTGCCACGATTCGCCTTGTTTCGTTCAGTCCACCAAACACCAAAGAACTGCCAAAACCGTCAATCGTTTTACTTCCGCCATGGATTGGACTCGTTGCATCATTCGCTCTTTTTACTGAAACTCATTGCAACTCCTCGTTTTGGACCGTGATTAATAGAGATCTTTCTTCACATAAAAAAATGGGCATAATATGAATGAATAAGAAATAAGAATAACCAGGACGAAGGATGGTAGGGACTAGGGACTCACATCTGCATCGGTTTATCTGCTAAATTTTTTAAGAGAGACCTCAGTTATCTAAACATTGCGCTGCTGCAGAAATAGGTGAATTTGAGAGCAAGAACTGTTTTCAATGAAACAATCAGATTTCGTGGCTGCGGCTGCGCTGCTACATGTTCCAAACTTCCAATAATATTTCTCTAACAGATTTGCTATTTCACATCTAGATGTGAAATAGCTATCTCACATATAAGTCCATAGCCATTGGATGTTCTCCTGTCTTTAAGATTCGCGCATACGTTTTCTATCACGCTTCGTTGGATTTGCCCTCGTCGCTGGTTTTTTTTTGAGACAATCATACGAAGCTTTATTATATCGTCACCACATTTACAGGGACGGAGGGAAAGTTCCCCGGGTGACCTAGCCAAACATGACGGCCAGGCCCCAAACTTAAAGCATGCTTCGCAAGACTGTGAGCCTCGAAGTTCGTGCTCCTACTTTCAAAAACTATATTACATGAAATAAAGGAATTAACTCCTAACTTGATCTCTTCAATGATAGCACCATAGATTGATCTGCTCCCCTCCTGGATCTCATGCACAACATTCTGGCAATCGGAGGCAATGTGAATTCTATGATTGTTGAGATCCAACGAGAGTGCAATTCCCTCCCTGATCGCCATGGCTTCCAGCGTAGGCGGGTCGCTCACCATGGGGTAGACCACCATGTACACTCCTTCAAATGTTCCATCACTGCTCCGGCTGATTGCTGCGACAGCTCCGTGTCTTCCATTGCGACTGACAGCAGCATCCACGTTAAGTTTTGCATGATTCTCCGGTGGTGACCTCCAAGCCCTAGGAAGTGTTGGGGCCCGTCCCGCTCCTGGCACCAGCGATATGATCTGAGGCTGTAACTCTGCCAAGTACGAGCTGATAAATCCATTGGTCGCATGCGGGCTTTGGAAGATGCCCTCGTGGATAGCTTTCCTCCGGGCGCTCCATATGGCCCATAGTGAGACAGATAACCGCGTGAAGTCCTCCTTGCACAATCTTTCACTCATAGTAAGGATCCAACTCCTTGCGTTCTCCTCTTGATTCACACTGATCTGCTCGAGCACTTGATTAGAAGACAAGGCCCATGTGCAGCGAGACATAGGGCAACTTAACAGGGCATGGCGCCAGCTGTCATGTGCACCGCATAAAATACATGCCGGGGTCGTGGCCATGTTCCTGTGATGAAGGAGCTCCTGTGAAGGAATTGAGTGCTGAGCCAAACGCCACAGGAATATCTTTAGCTTAGTCGGGACATGCAATCTCCAAATATCATTCCAGAAATCCTGGCTCAACGAAGTGTGGGATGTTCCCTCCCTTTCTTCCAGCCATCCTTCCCTCTCCGTCTTGATCCTTTTTCTTTTGAAACAGAGGCAAAAGACTTGCCTCATTCATTAATAAAGGAGGAGAGTTTTAGAGTACATAATAGTGGCTCCACAACATAGCCCGTCCGTCAACAAAATGAAAACAATAACTACTCTCGCGGCATGATAATGCTTTGGTGCGTAGCTCCTGCCGTGACCCAAAGTTTGGCTTCATCTTGGATTAGTTTTAGAATGTAGAAGGGCGGTGTTGATTTATTTCTAAAAACTCTAGCGTTTCTCTCATTCCAAATGGCCCAACCAACAAGCATAGTAAGGGAAGCCATGGCCTTCCGGTTCGCCGTATTGGGCTTCGACATGTTTGTCCACCAATGCTTGATATTGTGCTCCGCCTGCCATTGATGGATCTCGAGAGCCCCTAGGCCAAGCCACTCCTTTACCAATCTCCACACGCGCAAGGTGAACCTGCACCGAAAGAAGAGGTGCGCGGACGTCTCGTTTGCCCTCCTGCAGAGGGTGCACAGTCCGCAATTCTCCCAACCTCGCTTCTCCAATCTATCCGCCGTCCATATTCTGTTTTGAATCGCTAGCCAGGAGAAGAACTTGACCTTGGGAGGTGCCCAAACCTTCCAAATAGTCTTGTTCATGGTTGTCGTCATGGAGCCCAAGAACTGGACCCTATAAGCAGAGGCCGCCGAATACTCACCGTTCGCCTCAAATTTCCAGGATATGTCGTCATCAATCTCTGGTGAAAGCTCGAATTGGTCCAGATGGACCCAAAGGTCCACGAACTCCACAATGTGGTTGGTCGTTAGGTTGATGGAAGGGTTGATCTGGCGCACCCAAGCATTGTCTCGCAGTGCATCCCTCACCACCCACTTCTTTCGCTTGGAGGCTGGGAAGATGAGGGGGGCGATATCCTTCGGTTTTTTCCCTCTCAACCATGGTGCCTCCCAGAAGGGCGTCTTCCCTCCATTTCCCACGGTGATGACGGTGGAGGCGTAGAAGAGGTCCATATCCACCTCTAAGCACGGGTTTCCTAAGCCCACCCACAATCTAGTCGGGTCCTTCCACTCCACCCACAGCCATCTCAACCTTAGAGATCTTGCAAATTCCCCCAAGTGTAGGACTCCAAGCCCGTCGAGATGCATAGGGCGGCAAACAGTCTCCTAGTTGACCTTGCATTTTGCACTTGAAGTTTGACTTTGAGCTGACCAGAGGAAAACACGCTCAATTCTATTGACATTGTGTAGCATGCCGGCAGGAACGTTCAGGGATGTGATGTGGTAGACGACTTGTGAAGTGAGGACCGATTTGACCAAGGCCGCCCGGCCAATTGTGGTGATGTTTCTCCCTTACAAAGGAGGGAGCTTCGCAGCCATCTTGTCCTCAAGGTGTTGGAAGTCCACCCTTTTAAGCTGCCAAATGGATAATTGGAGGCCCAGATACTTCAATGGGAAAGAAGTTCGCGAGGCGGGCAGACTGTGGAGTATGTCGTCAAGGTTTAGGTTGCCACAGCGAATTGCGACGACAGAGCTCTTCTGAAAGTTGGTGGACAGACCAGTGACCCCTCCAAATGCACTAAGGATGGCCGCAAGGTTGGCCACATCTTCCCGTGAAGGGGAGATGAAGATCGCCGCATCGTCGACATACAGGGAGGTACAGACAGTAGATCCACGCCCTCGAATTTTCTGGATCAGGTTGTGACTTGTGGCAATGTCGAGGAGCTTCTGTAAGGGGTCGATCGCAAGGACAAAGAGAAGGGGTGAAAGGGGGTCCCCTTGTGTGAGCCCTCGTCCATGGTAGATGGCGGGCCCGGCAATACCGTTGAGGAGGACGCGCGAAGAGGACGTGCATAAGAGGGCCGCCACCCAATCCTGAAAGTGGACTGGAAATCCCAACCGGCGGAGTAGGTAAAGGATGTTCTCCCATCGCACCGAGTCAAAGGCCTTCCGGATATCCAACTTGAAGATCAAGGATGGAGTTCTGTTTCTGTGGAGACGTCGCGCGAGGTTTCTCACATACATGAAGTAGTCGTGGATGCTTGCTACGTCTTGAGCTTGCGTTGGTTTTCCTCGAAAAGGAGAGGGTGATGCAGCAAAGTGTAGCGTAAGTATTTCCCTCAGTTTTGAGAACCAAGGTATCAATCCAGTAGGAGGCTCCTCAAAAGTCCCACGCACCTAAACAAACAAACTGAGAACTCGCAACCAACGCAATAAAGGGGTTGTCAATCCCTTCACGGCCACTTGCGAAAGTGAGATCTAATAAAGAAAGTATGATAAGATAAATATATTTTTGGTATTTTTGATATAGATGCAAAAAGTAAAGATGCAAATAAAAGTAGATGGAAAGCAAATATGATAAGAGATAGACCCGGGGGCCATAGGTTTCACTAGAGGCTTCTCTCAAGATAGCATAAGTATTACGGTGGGTGAACAAATTACTGTCGATCAATTGATAGAAAAGCGCATAGTTATGAGATTATCTAGGCATGATCATGTATATAGGCATCACGTCCATATCAAGTAGACCGACTCCTGCCTGCATCTACTACTATTACTCGACACATCGACCGCTATCCAGTATGCATCTAGAGTATTAAGTTCATAAGAACAGAGTAACGCATTAAGCAAGAAGACATGATGTAGAGGGATAAACACATGCAATATGATATAAACCCCATCTTGTTATCCTCGATGGCAACAATACAATACATGTCTTGCAACCCTTTCTGTCACTGGGTAAGAACACCGCAAGATTGAACCCAAAGCTAAGCACTTCTCCCATGGAAAGAAAGACCAATCTAGTAGGCCAAACCAAATTTATAATTCGAAGAGACTTGCAAAGATAACTCAATCATACATAAAAGAATTCAGAGAAGATTCAAATATTATTCATAGATAAACTTGATCATAAACCCACAATTCATCGGATCTCGACAAACACACCGCAAAAAGAGATTACATTGAATAGATCTCCACAAGAGAGGGGGAGAACATTGTATTGAGATCCAAAAAGAGAGAAGAAGCCATCTAGCCAATATCTATGGACCCGTAGGTCTGTGGTAAACTACTCACAACTCATCGGAGGGGCAAGGATGTTGATGTAGAGGCCCTCCGTGGTTGCTTCCCCCTCCGGCAGAATGCCGGCAAGGGCTTCAAGATGCGATCTCGCGGATACAGAAGGTTACGGCGGTGGAAATTGTGTTTCGTGGTGCTCCTGGATATTTTCGGGGTACGTAGACATATATAGGAGGAATAAGTACGTCGGTGGCCGCCCGAGGGGCCCACGAGACGGGGGGCACGCCCTACAGGGGGGGGCGCCCTCCTATCTCGTGGGGCCCTTGGAGCTTTCTTGACTTGCACTCCAGGCTCTCCGGATCAGATTTGTTCCAAAAATAACGCTCCCAAAGGTTTCATTCCGTTTGGACTCCGTTTGATATTCCTTTTCTTCGAAATACTGAAATAGGCAAAAAAAAACAGCAATATGGCCTGGGCCTCCGGTTAGTAGGTTAGTCCCAAAAATGACATAGAAGTGTAAAATAAAGCCCATAAACATCCAAAAAGGGTAATATAATAGCATGGATCAATAAAAAATTATAGATATGTTGGAGACTTATCAAGCATCCTCAAGCTTAATTCCTGCTCGTCCTCGAGTAGGTAAATGATAAAAAAGAAATTTTTGATGTGGAATGCTACCTAGCATAATTCAGAATGTAATTTTCTTTATTGTGTCATGAATGTTCAGGTCCAAATGAATACAAAATAAAAGTTCATATTGACATAAGAAATAGTAATACTTCAAGCATACTAATCAAAGTAATCATGTCTTCTCAAAATAACATGGCTAAAGAAAGTTATCCCTACAATATCATATAGTCTGGCTATGCTCTATCTTCATCACACAAAGTATTTAATCATGCACAACCCCGTTGACAAGCCAAGCAATTGTTTCATACTTTAATAATCTCAAACTTTTTCAACTTTCACGCAATACATGAGCGTGAGCCATGGACATAGCAGTATATGTGGAATAGAATGGTGGTTGTGGAGAAGACAAAAAAGGAGAAGATAGTCTCACATCAACTAGGCGTATCAACGGGCTATGGAGATGCCCATTAATAGAAATCAATGTGAGTGAGTAGGGATTGCCATGCAACGGATGCACTAGAGCTATAAATATATGAAAGCTCAACAAAAGAAACTAAGTGGGGTGCATCCAACTTGCTTGCTCACGAAGACCTAGGGCACTTTTGAGGAAGCCCATCATTGGAATATACAAGCCAAGTTCTATAATGAAAAATTCCCACTAGTAAATGAAAGTGACAACATATGAGACTCTCTATCATGAAGATCATGGTGCTATTTTGAAGCACAAGTGTGAAAAAAGAGATAGTAGCATTGTCCCCTCTCTCTTTTTCTCTCATTTTATTTTTTTTCTTTTTCCCTTTTTTTCTTCTTTTTTTCTTTGGCCTTCTTTTTTTCTTTTTGTTTTTGGCCTTTCTCTTTTTTTTCCTTTTTTTCTTTTTGTAAAGTCCGAAGCCCCATCCCGACTTGTGGGGGAATCATAGTCTTCATCATCCTTTCCTCACTAGGACAATGCTCTAATAATGAAGATCATCACACTTTTATGGATTTACAACTCAAAGCTAGAACAAGATATGACTCTACGTGAATGCCTCCGGCGGCGCACTGGGATATGCAATGAATCAAGAGCAACATGTATGAAAATTATGAAGGTGGCCTTGCCACAATGTCAACTACAAGATCACGCAAAAACCAATATGACAAAAGTAATGCGTGTCATATGAACGGAGTGGTGGAAAGTTGCATGGCAATATATGTCGGAATGACTATGGAAATGCCATAATAGGTAGATATGGTGGCTGTTTTGAGGAAGGTATATGGTGGGTGTATGGTACCGGCGAAAGTTGCACGGTACAAGAGAGGCTAGCAATGGTGGAAAGGTGAAAGAGTGCGTATAATCCATGGACTCAACATTAATCAAAAGAACTCATATACTTGTTGCAAAAATTTAGAAGTCATCAAAAACCAAAGTACTACGTGCATGCTCCTAGGGGGATAGATTGATAGGAAAAGACCATCGCTCGTCCCCGACCGCCACTCATAAGGAAGACAATCAATAAATAAAATTGTGCTCCAACTTCATCACAAAGCGGTTCACCATACGTGCATGTTACGGGAATCACAAGCTTCAGCACAAGTATTCTTTAAATTCATAATCACCCAACTAGCATGACTTTAATATCACTACCTCCATATCTCAAAACAATTATCAAGTATCAAATTGATCATAGCATCCAGTTCACTTTTCTATGATAGTTTTTATTATACCCAACTTGGATGCTCATCATTCTAGGACCAACTTTATGATCATTGCAAATACCATGTTGTTCTAAAAGACTCTCAAAATTATATAAGTGAAGCATGAGAGACTAGCGATTTCTTCAAAATTAAGACACCACCGTGCTCTAAAAGATATAAGTGAAGCACTAGAGCAAAAACTATCAAGCTCAAAAGATATAAGTGAAGCACATAGAGTATTCTAGCAAATTCTAATCAAATAGGCTTCTCCTAAAAGGTGTGTACAGCAAGGATGATTGTGGTAAACTAAAAAACAAAGACTAATATAATACACGACGCTCCAAGCAAAACACATAACATGTAGCGAATAAAAATATAGCTCCAAGTAAAGTTACCGATGAACGAAGACGAAAGAGGGGATGCCTTCCCGGGGCATCCCCAAGCTTAGACTTTTGGCTATTCTTGAACATCTTGGGGTGCCATGGGCATCCCCAAGCTTAGGCTCTTGCCACCCTTTATTCCATAGTTCATAAAAGCTTTACCCAAAACTTGAAAACTTCACAACACAAAACTCAACAGGAAATTTTATAAGCTCCATTAGAGAAAGAAAACAAAACCACCACATAAGGTACTGTAATGAACTCATTCTTTATTTATATTGGTGTTAAACCTACTGTATTCCAACTTATTTATGGTTTATAAACTAATTTACTAGCCATAGATGCATTGAAACAAGCAAACAACACATGAAAAACAGAATCTGTCAAAAACAGAACAGTCTGTAGCAATCTATAACTAACGCAAACTTCTGAAACTCAAAATCCTACCAAAATAGGAAGTCCTGGAAAATTTATCTATTTAACAGCAGCAAAAGAATCAACGCAAAATCACGTTCCTGTGATTTAACAAAATTATATTCGTGTGGGCAAAGTTTCTGTTTTTCAGCAGAATCAAATCAACTATCATCGTAGGTTATCCTATAGGTTCTACTTGGCACAAACACTAATTAAAAGATAAAAGCACATCTATCCAGAAGGTAGATGCAAGATTTATTACTAAACAGGAGCAAAAACTAAAAACATAAAGAAAAATTGGGTTGCCTCCCAACTAGCGCTATCGTTTAACGCCCCTAGCTAGGCATAAAAACAAAGATAGATCTAACGAGTGCCATCTTTGGCACCAGGAGAGGATGATCTCCTCTCTATGGCATTCATTCTTCTATTTAAGGTAAGCACATGGCCATTAATGGAAGAGGTAAGATTAAGCACATTACGGAAGTTTGCCTCTACACTAGACTTCATCTCTTTAATAATTTCATTTTGATAAAAGCACAAGAGAGTAGTAGATTCAACCTTATCATTCATAGGGTGCCCAAATATCGTTTTCATTTTTTCATAAGTCTCTACAGCATCCCTTTCAAGGAAACTTCCTTCAAAAATAGAATCTAAAACTTGTTTAAAGGAAGCGGGCAAGCCAATATAAAAACTTTTTAAGTAATCTTGAATTGGATATTGTGGCACATAGCTAGCCCGAATCCTTAATAACCTATCCCAAGCATCTTTTGAAGACTCATCAAGTAAATAGTGAAAAATTCCAGAGTCATCCTCATCAAAATTATTCAAGCTCTCATTGGTGACCCCGGTGGGTCATTTCATAGCATCATTGTTTATGAGCTTAGAGAGGATAGAGGGGTTGTCCAAGGCACTAGAACTCGGGAGAAAACCCTTGGTTCTTTTTGATTCGGCCATGGCAACGGGAAGGAAAACTGAAGAGAGAGAAGGAGATTGGGAAAGAGAGGGCGAATAAAATGGCAAGGGTGAAGTGGGGGAGAGGAAAATGAGAGGCAAAAGGCAAATAATGTAAATGCGAGGGAAATGGGTTTGTGATGGGTACTTGGTATGTCTTGACTTGAGCGAAGACCTCCCCGGCAACGGCGCCAGAAATCCTTCTTGCTACGTCTTGAGCTTGCGTTGGTTTTCCTCGAAGAGGAGAGGGTGATGCAGCAAAGTGTAGCATAAGTATTTCCCTCAGTTTTGAGAACCAAGGTATCAATCCAGTAGGAGGCTCCTCAAAAGTCTCACGCACCTACACAAACAAACTGAGAACTCGCAACCAACGCAATAAAGGGGTTGTCAATCCCTTCACGGCCACTTGCGAAAGTGAGATCTAATAAAGAAAGTATGATAAGATAAATATATTTTTGGTATTTTTGATATAGATGCAAAAAGTAAAGATGCAAATAAAAGTAGATGGAAAGCAAATATGATAAGAGATAGACCCGGGGGCCATAGGTTTCACTAGAGGCTTCTCTCAAGATAGCATAAGTATTACGATGGGTGAAAAAATTACTGTCGAGCAATTGATAGAAAAGCTCATAGTTACTAGGCATGATCATGTATATAGGCATCACGTCCACAACAAGTAGACCGACTCCTGCCTGCATCTACTACTATTACTCCACACATCGACCGCTATCCATCATGCATCTAGAGTATTAAGTTCATAAGAACAGAGTAACGCATTAAGCAAGAAGACATGATGTAGAGGGATAAACACATGCAATATGATATAAACCCCATCTTGTTATACTCGATGGCAACAATACAATACGTGTCTTGCAACCGTTTCTGTCACTGGGTAAGAACACCGCAAGATTGAGCCCAAAGCTAAGCACTTTTCCCATGGCAAGAAAGACCAATCTGGTACAAACCAAACTGATAATTCGAAGGGACTTGCAAAGATAACTCAATCATACATAAAAGAATTCAGAGAAGATTCAAATATTATTCATAGATAAACTTGATCATAAACCCACAATTCATTGGATCTCGACAAACACACCGCAAAAAGAGATTACATCGAATAGATCTCCACAAGAGAGGGGGAGAACATTGTATTGAGATCCAAAAAGAGAGAAGAATCCATCTAGCTAATAACTATGGACCCGTAGGTCTGTGGTAAACTACTCACAACACATCGGAGGGGCAAGGATGTTGATGTAGAGGCCCTCCGTGGTTACTTCCCCCTCCGGTAGAGTGCCGGCAAGGGCTCCAAGATGGGATCTCGCGGATATAGAAGGTTACGGCGGTGGAAATTGTGTTTCATGGTGCTCATGGATGTTTTTGGGGTACGTAGACATATATAGGAGGAAGAAGTACGTCGGTTTCATTCCGTTTTAGGCTCATGGGGCCCTCGGAGCTTTCTTGACTTGCACCCTAGGCTCTCCGGATCAGATTTGTTCCAAAAATAACGCTCCTGAAGGTTTCATTCCGTTTGGACTCCGTTTGATATTCCTTTTCTTTGAAATACTGAAATAGGCAAAAAAACATCAATATGGGCTGGGCCTCCAGTTAGTAGGTTAGTCCCAAAAATGATATAGAGTGTAAAATAAAGCCCATAAACATCCAAAAGGGGTAATATAATAGCATGGAACAATCAAAAATTATAGATACGTTGGAGACGTATCAATGCTCTGTTTCTTGATGAAAGCACTCTGCGCAGTGGAGACAAGGTTGTTCATGAAAGGGCCAAGGCGGGACGCCAACACCTTGGCGATGATTTTAGCAATAGCATGGATGAGGCTAATGGGGCGGAAGCCCTCGATTTCTTCCGCCCCATCCTTCTTTGGTATGAGCACAATGTTGGTCGAGTTGATCCAGTGAAGATTTGTCGTTTGGAGGCTACTAAATTGGTGGATGACTCTCATTACATCCACTTTGATAATCTTCCAACATTTCTTGAAGAAGCTTCCTGTGAAACCATCCGGTCCCTGGGCCTTGTCACCTGGCATAAGATCAATGGCCGCTTTGACCTCGTCTTTGGTGATGTTGTCGTCAATGCCAGTGAGGTCAACCACCCTAAGGTTCAGGTTCTCCCAGTTTAGATCCATCGGTCTGGGTTGTCCCCCTCCCAGACTGCTCGCAAAGTGGTCATGGATAATTTCCTCTTTTTCCTGATGGTCTGTGGTCCATCCGGAATTCTTCTTGAGCCTGTGGATGTGATTCTTTCCCTGCCTTGAGTTTACCCTGAGGTGGAAAAATTTGGTATTGGCGTCCCCCTCCTTGATGTTAGCAATGCGAGCACATTGCTTTTTGCGCGCCCTCTCAACCGCCGCTAGGCTGACGACACGACGCTTGAGTCGAGCCCGAAGATCCCTTTCTCCCAACGAAAGGACGCGTGCCTCTTGGGCAATGTCAAGACGAAGGATGACGAGGAGGGCCGCATGAAGATGCAACTTTGCCCTGGAGAAAAGCCTGTTACTCCACTTAGACAAATGTCACCCCGTTTGCTTGAGCTTATGGAAAAGCCGTTGGCATGGCTCTGTATGGGAACACGCCTCCTCCCAAGCCTTGGAGACGATGTCAAAGAAGCCTGGGATACAGGACCAAAAATTCTCGAATCTGAAGCATCTTGGTCGCTTCGGTCCCCTGTCATCAGCAAGGAGAAGGGGGCAATGGTCCGAGAGCAAAGAAGAAATGGCGTGAAGAACATGAGAATCAAAATGCATGTCCCAGTCGGCGTTGCAGAAAACCGAGTCCAGCTTGCACAAAGTAGGGTTCTAACGCTCGTTACTCCAGGTGAAGCGTCTGTTCTGGAGGTGGATCTCTTTTAGTTCACAAGAGTCTAGTGTAGCACGGAAGCGGTTGAGGCGGCTGCGATTGATGTTCCTATTATTTTTATCTCGAGCTCGGTAAATCTGGTTGAAGTCGCCCATGACAATCCATTTAGTGCCATTGATGGGTTTTTAGGCGATCAATTCACTGAAGAAATCATCCTTTCTGTTGGAGGCCGTTGGACCATAGACACTAGTGATCTTGAAAGGGGTATCGGAATGAATGACATTGACCATTGCAGAAAGGCAGAACTCAGTGATGTGGACATCAGAAATGCGAACGACACTATCATCCCAGAGCATGAGGAGGCCTCCTCTGGATCCATTTGCTGGACGCTGAGCAAAGCTCCGGAGTCTATTACCGACAAGGTAGGAGGCGACGTACTGATCTATGTTTTCCATCTTGGACTTCTAAAGGCAGACAATGTGGCATGAGGTGGAGGCGATCGTCTCGTGCATAGTCACATGTCTGTCCGTGTCATTTAGTCCTCTCACATTCCAACACAAAAAATTAACCTTTGGAATTATCATCAGGAAACTAGTATTCTCATGGCATTGCTAAACAATACCCAGCCGGATTGCAACAAATGAGCATGTCAGACCAGCTCATTGTACGACCGCAACAGCCTGCAGTAGGGAGCAGTCGAGGGCGCATCTGTAGCCTCATGGGACTTTAGGTGTGGATGGTTGCTGGATGCGGTAGAGGTTGGACGAGACATGGCTGACATAATCTTCATTAAGCAACGGAGATGACGAACAACAACAGAGTTACAACAAGAAACCAAGGGGCTACAATCATGACGTGAACGGCAGGAACACATCCAACTAAAATTACTACTAGAGGACACGATAGGTTTTGCTAACATTGGAAACTTGTGGTAGCTCGAACTGCTGACTTTTTCAAGGCAGTCATACCTCTCCTGTTGCCTCACCAGCAACAGCCGCATGGTCCATGGCAGCCTGGCCGCCGTGGCTGACCAGAGCATCTTCAATCGCCGTGGCATCCTCGTCATCGAGCTTGAACAACGAACAGAGCACCGACAGAACCGAGGGCGACAACTCGTGTTGGAAGCGGCGACTCAGCTCCTCCAGAGCGTCCTTGGTGACATCCTTACCATCCTGCACTATGCCGAGGCTCCGGCAGACCAGCTTCTCAGCCTCCCTTGTGACCGGAATAGCAACACGACGCTCCTTGACATGAGCAGTGGTGCGACGCAGGGAGAACCCTGGGTTGGTGTCAATAGCCACACCAACCAAAGTCTTCCTCCGGTTGGCTAGGCTCCTGGGCGGGGCACGGGGCTACCCAGCCAAGAGCGGTGCCTCTGGCTGCACAAAGAGGGGCGCTAGGCTATCGTTGGTGTGGCCTGTCGGTGATGGAGAGCGGCGAGCGGGCTGGCTGGAGACGAGGGGCGGCGTGACCTGAGCTGGGGACTGCTCAAAGCCAGGTGGACGTGAGGGAGTGGCCATGGCGACCACCGTGGCAGGCGTTAGAGGCACCTGGATGCGCAAGACGATACCGGAGGCCGGGGTGAGCGCGTCCACCGGCGACGGCGGGGTCGGCAGGACAGACGTTGGGGAGATGGAGCATGCCGCATCGAGGGGATGCGTGCAGCAGGACGAGCCGCCGCGAGGGCTGTGCACAGGGCTGGTCGATGAGTGAACCACAGCGCCCCAGCGGCGATGGCCGTCGCGCCCCTCCCGACCTAGGCCGCGGCGGTCGCGAGCCTGGTCACGGGAGGCGCGAGACCGGCTGCGGCCGAACCACCTCGAGCCCCTGTTGTCGCGGTCCTAGTCATGGCCACGCCACGCGACATCATCTTCTTCTTCATCACGACGCTGTCCATGCCCAGAATCGTCGCGAGGCTCCTCACGGTGCTCCGTCGGCACACAGTCACCGTGAACAATGCCATGAACCCAGGTGAACTCATTGATGTCTGCGTTTGCCCTGGAGTCGTCGTCGCGCACGTTGGAGAAGTCTTTGTGGAAATCCAAGTGGATGATGACGCGGTAGCGAAGCCGGCACCGCCCCCGAGCTGGCACCCGCTGCGGACCACGCCTCGCTGGCAGCGTGAGGTGCATGACGCGCGGGATGGCGCTCGGGTTTGTCGCCCAAGCCCAGATGCCCAGAGTCCTGGCATCCTCTTGGCGCGTGGAGCGGGGCAGCACGTAGTCCAGCTCGCAGTCGGCTCCGATGACACGGCTGATCGTGTCGGCATTCCAGGCGTGCAACGGGACTTCCTCCAGGCTCAGCTGCACGTGATGCTTCATGTCTTCATGCTCGGCATGGGCCTCCATGATCCAGGGCTTGGGGTGGAGCTCGAGGCGGTCGCGCAGGAAGTTCCCGCGGTTGACGACGTCGTCGCGGTGGTGAGGATGAGTGAGCGTTGCGAGGTAGTCCTCCGGGAAGTGCCTGACGACACTGAGCATGGACAGAGGGATGTTGAACTCCTTGTGCAGTGCGTCGGCGACGGACGAAGATGAAGTCGGGCGGCGATCTCCTCCCAAGGAGATGAGGATGCAGTTGGTGGTGAGAGCGTCGGCTTGCACGTCCATCTCCGGTGTGGCTAGCGCCACAACGCGCCCCATGGCCAGCCTGGAGTGCGGGTCACCCAGCCTAGGCATGACAAGGGCGTCGCGGTACGACCGAACAAGGGGCGCCGGAGCAGTCGGTGATGAAGGGAGGCCGCGGGGGCTGGTTGTCGGCGGAGCGGCCGGACGAGGAGCTGGAGTGGTCGCCCGAGCTTGCCGTTGAGTCGGTCGCCCCCTGCTAGGACAACCTTTTGCACGATGGCCGGATCTGAAACAACTATTGCACCTCACCTCTTCCTTGCAATCTTTGGCTTTGTGGAGTGGGGAGAAACAATGAAAGCACTTGCCCACTAAATGGAGGGGGATTTGAAGCCACGTGCGAGGAGCTGGAGGGGGAGGAGCAGAGGAGGCTGTCGCTGAGGACGAGGACCGGGCAGCGGCCTGACGCGCGTCCAGCCAGGCTCCAAGGGCGCATCCCATACGCCGTCTTCAAGTCGCCGCGCGTGGGCGGCGTTGGCAGTGGAAGACCCGGCCTGGAGGAACACCGGCGTCCCATCGCCACCCATGCAGTCGCGCGCATTGATGGCAGCTTCGTCATTAATGCGCAGCAGAGCTGCGTCGGACGCGACGATGATGGAGGCGACGCGCACGCCCCCACCTTGAAGGGTAGGCGGCGTCTCCAGAACCTCGCCAGCTAACACAGCAGCGCGGATCCACGCACGCAAGGCCGGGGAGGGCGGATCTGAGCCGGTCGACCGATCTAGATCGGCCACAGGCGACGCGGCAGCAGACAGAGGGAGGACAACCGGGAAGAAATTTTTCGGCAGGCAGGCAGGCGGCGGCGGCAGCTGGAACGGGTGCAGGGAAAGGGACTGATGGTGGCCGGCGAGCCCGGAATGGCACGCGCCAGGAGAGGATGGTGGGTTGACGGGCGCGGGAGAGGAGGGGGGCTCTCGCTCTCGCTCATTGTTGAACCGGTGTATACGTGCTGTCGGGTTCGTCGAGCGTCCTCCCCTTCGTCTTGATCCTTACGATCATTCTGTATGCCGAGCGTACAGTAAATATGCCTCGCTTCTCCTCATTCCAAGCCCTCGTCGCTGGTGCTTTCGTTGTCCGCGGAGACTCGCGTCGAGAGATTTCAGGGTCGTCGTTGTTACTAGACCGGCCCGGCCCATTTCCACGAACTTGTTAAGTTCAAAGAGAAGTAAAAAGCAGAGCTTGAGGGATCGAACCCTTGCCGCAAAAAAGAAAGCTAGCGCCCCAGCCACCTTGTCATCCTACAGCTTGTGCTAAGTAAAGGGACGCACAGTACTTGAAGCGGATTGAGCCGTTTCTTTCCTTTTGTTTCGTCTTCATTTTCTTTTTTGTTCTCCATTTTCCCATCCTTTTTTGCATTTGTTTTTCTCTTTTTCCTTTCGGTTATTTTTGTTTCTTTTTTCTTTTTGTTTTTTAAGGGCTTTTCTTTGTTTTTTGATTGATTTTATTTTTTGATTTCCTTTTTTTCTTATGTTTGTTTTCGTTTTTAATCTACATTTTCGTATATTTCAAAACCATTTTTTTAATAAGTAATCAACATTTTTTGTATAATTGTTCAACATTGTCCGAACGCTTATTCAACATTTTTGAAATACTTGTTTAACCCTTTAATACCCGTACCCATTCAACATTTTTTGTATACATGTTCAACATTGTCCGAACACTTATTCAACATTTTTCGAATACTCGTTCAACACTTTTTAAATACTTGTTTAACATTTTTCAAATACCTTTTCAATATTTTGATTACTTGTTCAAAAAAATTCAAATATTTTTTGTTCAACATTTTCAAATACTCGTTCAACATTTTTCAAATACTTGTTCAACAATTTTGATACTTATTCCGCATTGTCAAATACTTGCTCATCATTCAATATTTTTTAATACTTATTCGACATTTTTCAAATACACCCTAGTAGCAAGTTTTAATACTTGTTCAACAGTTTTTATAGTTGCCCTAGTTGCCAGTCCACCCTCAACTCGCAACTTGAGGGGTGTTGTCTTTTGTATTTGTTTTATGGTAGTTGCAATTAGACCCTCGGTCTGCAACTAGGGGTTTCCGTCGGCCCGGTTGCAATTCCACCATTGACTCGCAACTCTGGGGTGTTCTTTTGGTTTTCACCCTTGTTGCAAGTCCACCCCGAGTTGCAGGATGTAGTTTTGTATTACCCCAGGTTCAAGTCAACGATGTACTTGCAATTCAGGGATGTAGTTTTGTAGTTGCCCTAGTTGCAAGTCCACCCTCGACTTGCAACTCGAGGGGTGTTGTCTTTCGTATTTGTTTCATGGTAGTTGCAATTAGACCCTCGACCTGCAACTACGGGTTTTTGTCGGCCCGGTTGCAAGTCCACCCTTGACTCGCAAGTCGAGGGGTGTTCTTTTGGTTTTCACCCTATTTGCAAGTCCACCCCGACTTGCAACTCGAGGGATGTAGTTTTTTATTGCCCCAGGTTCAAGTTAACAATGTACTTGCAACACGGGGATGTAGTCTTGTAGTTGCCCTAGTTGCAAGTCCACCCTCGACTCGCAACTCGAGGGGTATTGTCTTTTTGTATTTGTTTTATGGTAGTTGCAATTAGACCCTCGACCTGCAA
>NC_041389.1:89498457-89531227 GCF_002162155.2 Triticum dicoccoides
TGTTGTTTTGGTTTTCACCCTAGTTGCAAGTCCGCCCCGAGTTGCAACTCGAAGGATGTAGTTTTGTATTGCCCCAGGTTCAAGTCAACAATGTACTTGCAACTTGGGGATGTAGTTTTGTAGTTGCCCTAGTTGCAAGTCCACCCTCGACTTGCAACTCGAGGGGTGTTGTCTTTTGTATTTGTTTCATGGTAGTTGCAATTAGACCCTCGACCTGCAACTAGGGGTTTCTGTCGGTCCAGTTGCAAGTCCACTCTCGACTCGCAACTCGGAGGAGGGGTGTTGTTTGTTTTCACCCCCAGTTGCAAGTCAACCATGTAGTCGCAACTTGGGGATGTAGTTTTCTAATTGCCCCAGTTGCAAGTCCACCGCCGACTCGCAACTCGAGGGATGTAGTTTGTAATCACCCAGTTGCAAGTCCACCACCGATTTGCAACTCGCGGGATGTAGTTTTTAATTGCCCCAGTTGCATGTCCATCCTTGACTCGCAACTCGGGGGGAGGGGTGTTGTTTTGGTTTTCATCCTAGTTGCAAGTCCACGCCCAACTTGCAACTCGAGGGATGTAGTTGGTAATGTCCGTAGTTGCAAGTCAACCATGTACTTGCAACTCGGGCATATAGTTTTGTAGTTGCCCTAGTTGTAAGTCCACCCTCAACTCGCAACTCGGGTGTGTAGTTTCGTAGTTGAGATGCTTGCCTTCATTTTCCTAGGATGGACACATCAAGTTGAAGGCCTTGTTTGATGTTGTGTCGATACTTCTTTTTTTTCAAGTACAACAGTAATGTATTACCTTCTAAGTTTTAGAGAAGTTTTCATTCTATTTTTTTTGCGGTACACGTTTGCCGTGTATATAAGCTAGCTACCAGAATTAGCCATTTTTTGCTGAACCTGTTGCATATATATGTTTTGCTGCAGAGCCGCGATGTCCAACTAAAACCTGTATGATGTACTGAACTTTGGTATGATTATCCTACTGAACCTACATGATGTACTGAAGTGTTATTCGTAATTTTTTATTTCCTTTTATATAATTCATGTTTATTATATACGGTTGTCCAAACACTATCATCCATCCATTTGTCACATCGGTATATAGAAGCTTTCGAAATTTTCTGCGTACATGGAAGATAGCTAGCTATGCATGCATGCATTGATAGCACACGTCTGACTATCTGTTTTGTCTCTTGTATATGCACACACATACAAACTTCATCCGTTCCTTGCTTCATTCCAAAACCTGGAGAAGGGCCAACCCAGGACTGAGCAAAGCAAGGGATTGCTTCTCTAGATCGTGCGACACACAGGAACAACGACAAGAAAGAAAGAAAGAAAAGCAGAGAGGAATAACATGACCAACGACTAGAAAAAATAGGGGACAAAAAAACAAAAATAAAAAACAAGGCTTTTGTCCACGAGGGCCGTTTGGGGTAGGCTGGGGTGTAGGGTGGGTTGTTCTTTGACAAACAAACACACAACTAGGACAAACAAACGACATGAAGGAATAAAGTTGAAAATGGAGGAAGGAACAGATGATAGTTGTCAATGGAAGGGTCCACAATATAGGATGATGTCATATTAGATGTGAGATATTATCTCACATCTAGATGTAATATAGACGGACCCTGTCTTCCTCTAATATTACACCGAGAACTGTACTCGTTAGAAAAGGAGTACTACCAAATTGTGTTGGAAATATGCCCTAGAGGCAATAATAAAATGGTTATTATTATATTTCCTTGTTCATGATAATTGTCTATTTTTCATGCTATAATTGTATTAACTGGAAACGGTAATACATCTGTGAATACATAAACCACAACATGTCCCTAGTGAGCCTCTAGTTGACTAGCTCGTTGATCAATAGATGGTTATGGTTTCCTGACCATGGACATAGGATGTCATTGATAACGGGATCACATCATTAGGAGAATGATATGATGGACAAGACCCAATCCTAAGCATAGCACAAGATCGTATAGTTCGTTTGCTAAGAGCTTTTCTAATGTCAAGTATCATTTCCTTAGACCATGAGATTGTGCAACTCCCGAATACCGTAGGAATGCTTTGGGTGTACCAAACGTCATAACGTAACTGGGTGGCTATAAAGGTGCACTACAGGTATCTCCAAAAGTGTCTGTTGGGTTGGCACGAATCGAGATTGGGATTTGTCACTCCGTATGACGGAGAGGTATCTCTTGGCCCACTCGGTAATGCATCATCATAATGAGCTCAATGTGACTAAGTAGTTAGTCACGGGATCATGCATTATGGAACGAGTAAAGTGACTTGCTGGTAACGAGATTGAACGAGGTATTGGGATACTGACGATCGAATCTCAGGCAAGTAACGTACCGATTGACAAAGGGAATTGTATATGGGATTGCTTGAATCCTCGACATTGTGGTTCATCCGATGAGATCATCGTGGAACATGTGGGAGCCAACATGAGTATCCAGATCCCGCTATTGGTTATTGGTCGGAGAGATGTCTTGGTCATGTCTGCATGGTTCCCGAACCCGTAGGGTCTACACACTTAAGGTTTGGTGACGCTAGAGTTGTTATGGGAAATAGTATGTGGTTACCGAAGGTTGTTCGGAGTCCCGGATGAGATCCCGAACATGACGAGGAGCTCCGGAATGGTTCGGAGGTGAAGATCGGTATATTGAACGAAGGGTATTGGAGTCCGGAATTGTTCCGAGGGTACCAGGTGATGACCAGCGTGTCCGAAAGGGGTTTCGGAGGCCCCGACAAGTGTTGGGGGGGGGGCCTTATGGGCCAAGGGCAGGGGGCACATCAGCCCACTAAGGGACTGAGCGCCCCTCCCACCCCATCTCACGTAACCTGGAGAGGTAGGGGCGCCACCCCTAGGGCAGCCTCCCCTCCCGGCTTGGGGGGCAAGTTTCCTAAGGGGTGGGGGCGCCCAAACCCATCTAGGGTTTCCCCTGGCCGCCGCCCCCTCCTCTAGATCCATCTATAGAGGCCGGCCGCCTCTCCCCTTCCCCCTATATATAGTGAGGGGGTGGGAGGGCAGCCACACCCTTGCCCCTGGCGCAACCCCTCCCTCCTCCAACACCTCCTCCTCCTCCGTAGTGCCTGGCGAAGCCCTGCCGGAGAACCACGAGCTCCATCGCCACCACGCCGTCGTGCTGCTGGAGTTTTCCCTCAACTTCTCCTCTCCCCTTGCTGGATTAGGAAGGAGGAGACGTTCCCGGGCTGTACGTGTGTTGAACGCGGAGGCGCCGTCCGTTCGGCACTTAGATCAGAATCGACCGCGATCTGAATCGCTCCGTGTACGACTCCACCAACCGCGTTCTTGTAACGCTTCCGCATCATGATCTTCAAGGGTATGAAGATCAACTCATCCTCTCCCTCTCTTGTTTCTAGAATCTCCATAGATTGATCTTGGTGATGCGTAGAAAATTTTGAATTATTGCTATGTTCCCCAACAGTGGTGTCAGAGCTAGGTCTATGCTTAGATTCTATGCATGAGTAGAACACAAAGTAGTTGTGGGTGATGATTTGTTAAATTTGCTTACCGTTACTAGTCTTATCTTGATTCGGCGGCATTGTGGGACGAAGCGGCCCGGACCGACCTTACACCTACGCTTACGTGAGACAGGTTCCACCGACTGACATGCACTTGTTGCATAAAGGTGGCTAGCGGGTGCCAGTCTCTCCCACTTTAGTCGGATCGGATTCGATGAAAAGGGTCCTTATGAAGGGTAAATAGCAATTGGCATATCACCGTTGTGGCTTTTGCGTAGGTAAGAAACGTTCTTGCTAGAAACCCATAGCAGCCACATAAAACATGCAACAACAATTAGAGGACGTCTAACTTGTTTTTGCAGGGTATGCTATGTGATGTGATATGGCCAAAAGAATGTGATGTATGAGATTGATCATGTTCTTGTAATAGGAATCACGACTTGCATGTCGATGAGTATGACAACCGGCAGGAGCCATAGGAGTTGTCTTAATTTATTGTATGACCTGCGTGTCATTGAAAACGCCATGTAATTACTTTACTTTATTGCTAACCGTTAGCCATAGTAGTAGAAGTAATAGTTGGTGAGACAACTTCATGAAGACACGATGATGGAGATCATGATGATGGAGATCACGGTGTCATGCCGGTGACGATGGTGATCATGCCATGCCTCGAAGATGGAGATCAAAGGCGCAAGATGATATTGGCCATATCATGTCACTCTATGATTTGCATGTGATGTTTGTCATGTTTACATCTTATTTGCTTAGAACAACGGTAGCATAAGTAAGATGATCCCTCATAAAATTTCAAGAAAGTGTTCCCCCTAACTATGCACCACTGTGAAAGTTCGTTGTTTCGAAGCACCACGTGATGATCGGGTGTGATAGATTCTAACGTTCGCATACAACGGGTGTAAGCCAGATTTACACATGCAAAACACTTAGGTTGACTTGAGGAGCCTAGCATGTACAGACATGGCCTCGGAACACAAGAGACCGAAAGGTCGAACATGAGTCATATAGCGGATACGATCAACATGAAGATGTTCACCGATGATGACTAGTCCGTCTCACGTGATGATCGGATACGACCTAGTTGACTCGGATCATGTATCACTTAGATGACTAGAGGGATGTCTATCTGAGTGGGAGTTCATTAAATAATTTGATTAGATGAACTTAATTATCATGAACATAGTCAAAAGATCTTTGCAAATTATGTCGTAGCTTACGCTTTAGTTCTACCGTTTAAGATACATTCCTAGAGAAAATTTAGTTGAAAGTTGACGGTAGCAATTATGCGGTCTGGGTCCGTATTCTGAGGACTGTCCTCATTGCTGCACAGAAGGCTTATGTCCTTAATGCACCGCTCGGTGTGCTGAACCTCGAGCGTCGTTTGTGGATGTTGTAAACATCTGACATACACGTTTTGATGACTACGTGATAGTTCAGCGTGTAATGTTAAACGGTTTAGAATTGAGGCGCGAAAGACGTTTTTGCAACGTCGCAAAACATATGAGATGTTCCAAAGACTGAAATTGGGATTTCAGACTAGTGCCCACGTCAAGAGGTATGAGACCTCTGACAAGTTTCTTAAGCCTGCAAACTAAGGGAGAAAATCTCAATTGTTGAGCATGTGCTCAGATTGTCTGAGTACTACAATCGCTTGAATCGGGTGGGAGTTAATCTTCCAGATGAGACAGTGATAGTTCTCCATAGTCACTGCCACCAAGCTATTAGAGCTTCGTGATGAACTATAACATATCAGGGATAGACATGATGATCCTTGAGCTATTCGTGATGTTTGACACCGCGAAAGTAGAAATCAAGTAGGAGCATCAATTGTTGATGGTTAGTAAAACCACTAGTTTCAAGAAGGGCAAGGGCTAGAAGGGATACTTCATGAAACGGCAAATCAGTTGCTGCTCTAGTGAAGAAACCCAAGGTTGAACCCAAATCCAAGACTAAGTGCTTCTGCAATGAGGGGAACGGTCACTGAAGCAAAACTACCCTAGATACTTGGTAGATGAGAAGGCTGGCAAGGTCGATAGAGGTATATTGATATACATTATATTAATGTGTACTTTACTAGTACTCCTAGTAGCACGAGGGTATTAGATACCGGTTCGGTTTCTAAGTGTTAGTAACTCGAAATAAAAAGCTACGAAATAAACGGAGACTAGCTAAAGGTGAGGTGACGATATGTGTTGAAAGTATTTCCAAGGCTGATGTTATCAAACATCGCACGCTCCCTCTACCATCGGGATTGATGTTAAACCTAAATAATTGTTATTTGGTGTTTGCGTTGAGCATAGACATGATTGGATTATGTTTATCGCAATATGGTTATTCATTTAATGAGAATAATGGTTACTCTGTTTATTTGAGTAATACCTTCAATGGTCGTGCACCTAAAATGAATGGTTTATTGAATCTCGATCGTAGTGATACACATGTTCATGCCAAAAGATATAAGATAGTAATGACAGTACCACCTACTTGTGGCACTGCCATTTGAGTCATATTGGTATAAAACGCATGAACAAGCTCCATGTTGATGGATCTTTGGACTCACTCGTTTTTTAAAAGTTTGAGACATGCGAACCATGTCTATTGGTGTATACGCATGAAGAACTCCATGCAGATGGATCGTTTGGACTCACTTGATTTTGAATCACTTGAGACATGCAAATCATACCACATGGGAAATATGACTAAAAGGCCTCGTATTCAGTGAGATGGAACACGAAAGCAACTTGTTGGAAGTAATACATTTTGATGTGTGCAGTCCAATGAGTGCTGAGGCACGCAGTGGATATCATTATGTTCTTGCTTCACAGATGATTTGAGTAGATGCTAAGTATATTTACTTGATGAAACACAAGTCTGAATTATTGAAAGGTTCAAGTAATTTCAGAGTGAAGTTGAAGATCGTCGTGACAAGAGGATAAGATGTCTATGATATGATCATAGAGATGAATATCTGAGTTACGAGTTTGGCACGCAATTAAGACATTGTGGAAATTGTTTCACAACTAATACCACCTGGAACACCATAGTGTGATGGTGTGTCCGAACGTCATAACTGCACCGCATTGGATATGGTGCATACCATGATGTCTCTTATCGAATTACCACTATCGTTTATGGGTTAGGCATTAGAGACAACCACATTCACTTTTAAATAGGGCACCACGCAATTCCGTTGAGACGACACCGTATGAACTATGGTTTAGAGAAACCTAAGCTGTCGTTTCTTAAAAGTTTGGGGATGCGACACTTATGTGAAAAAGTTTCAGGCTGATAAGCTCGAACCCAAAACGGATAAATGCATCTTCGTAGGACACCCAAAACAGTTGGGTATACCTCCTATCTCAGATCCGAAAGCAAAAGGGATTGTTTCTAGAATCGGGTCCTTTCTTGAGGAAAAGTTTCTCTCGAAAGAATTGAGTGGGAGGATGGTGGGGACTGTTGGAAATATGCCCTAGAGGCAATAATAAAAGCATTATTATTATATTTCTTTGTTCATGATAATTGTCTTTATTCATGCTATAATTGTATTATCCGGAAATCGTAATACATGTGTGAATAACAGACACCAACATGTCCCTAGTAAGCCTCTAGATTGACTAGCTCGTTGATCAATAGATAGTCATTGTTTCCTGGCTATGGACATTGGATGTCATTGATAACGGGATCACATCATTAGGATAATGATGTGATGGACAAGACCCAATCCTAAGCATAGCGTGAGATCGTGTAGTTCGTTTGCTAGAGCTTTTCTAATGTCAAGTATCTTTTCCTTTGACCATGAGATCGTGTAACTCCCGGATACCGTAGGAGTGCTTTGGGTGTATCAAACGTCACAACGTAACTGGGTGACTATAAAGGTGCATTACAGGTATTTCCGAAAGTGTCTGTTGGGTTGACATGGATCGAGACTGGGATTTGTCACTCCGTATGACGGAGAGATATCACTGGGCCCACTCGGTAATGCATCATCATAATGAGCTCAAAGTGACCAAGTGTCTGGTCACGGGATCATGCATTAGGGTACGAGTAAAGTGACTTGCCGGTAACGAGATTGAACGAGGTATTGGGATACCGACGATCGAATCTCGGGCAAGTAACATATCGATTGACAAAGGGAATTGCATACGGGGTTGATTAAATCCTCGACATCATGGTTCATCCAATGAGATCTTCGTGGAGCATGTGGGAGCCAACATGGGTATCCAGATCCCGTTGTTGGTTATTGACCGGAGAGCGATCTCGGTCATGTCTACATGTCTCCCGAACCCGTAGGGTCTACACACTTAAGGTTCGGTGATGCTAGGGTTGTAGGGATATGTATATGCAGTAACCCGAATGTTGTTCGGAGTCCCGGATGAGACCCCGGACGTCACGAGGAGTTCCAGAATGGTCCGAAGGTAAAGATTTATATATGGGAAGTCCTGTTTCGGGCATCGGGACAAGTTTCGGGGTTATCCGTATTGTACCGGGACCACCGGAAGGGTCCCGGGGGCCCACCGGGTGGGGCCACCCATCCCCCGGGGCCACATGGGCTGTAGGGGGTGCGCCTTGGCCTACATGGGCCAAGGGCACCAGCCCCACTAGGCCCATGCGCCTAGGGTTTCCATGGGGAGGAGTCCTAGGAGGGGAAGGCACCTCCTAGGTGCCTTGGGGGGAGGGAAACCCCCCTTGGCCGCCGCCCCCCCTAGGAGATTGGATCTCCTAGGGCCGGACACCGCCCCTTGTCCCTCCTATATATAGTGGGGGAGAGGAGGGACTTCATACCTTGGCCTTTGGTTGCCTCCTTCTCCCTCTCCAACACCTCCTCCTCCTCCATAGTGCTTAGCGAAGCTCTGCCGGAGTACTGCAGCTCCATCAACACCACGCCGTCGTGCTGCTGCTGGTGCCATCTCCTTCAACCTCTCCTCTCCCCTTGCTGGATCAAGAAGGAGGAGACGTGGTTGTTCCGTACGTGTGTTGAACGCGGAGGTGCCGTTCGTTCGGTGCTAGGATCTCCGGTGATTTGGATCACGTCGTGTTCGACTACATCATCCCCGTTCTTTGAACGCTTCCGCTCGCGATCTACAAGGTACGTAGATGCATCTAATCACTCGTTTCTAGATGAACTCATAGATGAATCTTGGTGAAACCATAGGAAAATTTTTGTTTTCTGCAACGTTCCCCAACAGTGGCATCATGAGCCAGGTTTATGCGTAGTTCTTCTTGCACGAGTAGAACACAATTTGTTGTGGACGTAGATTTGTCAACTTTCTTGCCGCTACTAGTCTTATCTTGCTTCAGCGGTTTTGTGGGATGAAGCGGCCCCGACCAACCTTACACGTACGCTTACGTGAGATCGGTTCCACCGACTAACATGCACTAGTTGCATAAGGTGGCTGGTGGGTGTCTGTCTCTCCTACTTTAGTTGAAGCAGATTCGATGAAAAGGGTCCTTATGAAGGGTAAATAGAAGTTGACAAATCACGTCGTGGCTTTCACGTAGGTAAGAAAACGTTCTTGCTAGAACCCTACTTCAGCCACGTAAAACTTGCAACAACAATTAGAGAACGTCTAACTTGTTTTTGCAGCAAGTGCTTTGTGATATGATATGGCCAAAGTTGTGATGAATGATGAATGATCTATATGTCATGTATGAGATGTTCATGCTATTGTAATAGGAATCACGACTTGCATGTCGATGAGTATGACAACCGGCAGGAGCCATAGGAGTTGTCTTTATTTTTTGTATGACCTGCGTGTCATTGAAGAACGCCATGTAAACTACTTTACTTTATTACTAAACGCGTTAGTCATAGAAGTAGAAGTAGTCGTTGGCGTGACAACTTCATGAAGACACGATGATGGAGATCATGGTGTCATGCCGGTGACAAGATGATCATGGAGCCCCGAAGATGAAGATCAAAGGAGCTATATGATATTGGCCATATCATGTCACTACTTTATATAATTGCATGTGATGTTTATTATGTTTTATGCATCTTGTTTACTTAGAACGACGGTAGTAAATAAGATGATCCCTTACAAAATTTCAAGAAGTGTTCTCCCCTAACTGTGCACCGTTGCTACAGTTCGTCATTTCGAAGCACCACGTGATGATCGGGTGTGATAGATTCTTACGTTCACATACAACGGGTGTAAGACAGTTTTACACAGCGAAAACACTTAGGGTTAACTTGACGAGCCTAGCATGTACAGACATGGCCTCGGAACACGGAGACCGAAAGGTCGAACACGAGTCGTATGGAAGATACGATCAACATGAGAATGTTCACCGATGATGACTAGTCCGTCTCACGTGATGATCGGACACGGCCTAGTCGACTCGGATCGTGTAACACTTAGATGACCAAAGGGATGTCAAATCTGAGTGGGAGTTCATTATAATTTGATTAGATGAACTTAATTATCATGAACTTAGTCTAAATATTTTACAATATGTCTTGTAGATCAAATGGCCAACGTAGTCCTCAACTTCAACGCGTTCCTAGAGAAAATCAAGCTGAAAGACGATGGCAGCAACTATACGGACTGGGTCCGGAACCTGAGGATCATCCTCATAGCTGCCAAGAAAGATTATGTCCTACAAGCACCGCTGGGTGACGCACCTGTCCTCCCTGCAGAACAAGATGTTATGAACGCTTGGCAGGCACGTTTCGATGACTACTCCCTCGTTCAGTGCGGCATGCTTTACAGCTTAGAGCCGGGGCTCCAAAAGCATTTTGAGAGACATGGAGCATATGAGATGTTCGAAGAGCTGAAAATGGTTTTCCAAGCTCATGCCCGGGTCGAGAGATATGAAGTCTCTGACAAATTCTTCAGCTGTAAGATGGAGGAAAATAGTTCTGTCAGTGAGCACATACTCACTATGTCTGGGTTACATAACCGCTTGACTCAGCTGGGAGTTAATCTCCCGGATGATGCGGTCATTGACAGAATCCTCCAGTCGCTTCCACCAAGCTACAAGAGCTTTGTGATGAACTTCAATATGCAGGGGATGGAAAAGACCATTCCTGAAGTATTTGCTATGCTGAAATCAGCAGAGGTAGAAGTCAAGAAGGAACATGAAGTGTTGATGGTCAATAAAACCACTAAGTTCAAGAAGGGCAAGGGTAAAAAGAACTTCAAGAAGGACGGCAAGGTAGTTGCCGCGCCCAGCAAGCAAGCTGCCGGGAAGAAGCCAAAGAATGGACCCAAGCCCGAGACTGAGTGCTTTTATTGCAAGGAAAGTGGTCACTGGAAGCGGAACTGCCCCAAATACTTAGCGGACAAGAAGGCCGGCAAAACCAAAGGTATATTTGATATACATGTAATTGATGTGTACCTTACCAGTAATCGTAGTGACTCCTGGGTATTTGATACCGGTGCCGTTGCTCATATTTGTAACACACAGCAGGAGCTGCGAAATAAACGGAGACTGGCGAAGGACGAGGTGACGATGCGCGTCGGGAATGGTTCCAAGGTCGATGTGATTGCCGTCGGCACGCTACCTCTACATTTACCTACGGGATTAGTTTTGAACCTCAATAATTGTTATTTCGTGCCAAGTTTGAGCATGAACATTGTATCAGGATCTCGTTTAATTCGAGATGGCTACTCATTTAAATCCGAGAATAATGGTTGTTCTATTTATATGAGAGATATGTTTTATGGTCATGCTCCGATGGTGAATGGTTTATTCTTTATGAATCTCGAGCGTAATGCTACACATATTCATAGTGTAAGTACCAAAAGATGTAAGATTGATAGTGATAGTCCCACATACTTGTGGCACTGCCGCCTTGGTCACATAGGTGTCAAACGCATGAAGAAGCTCCATGCTGATGGACTTTTAGAGTCTCTTGATTACGAATCATTTGACACGTGCGAACCATGCCTCATGGGTAAAATGACCAAGACTCCATTCTCAGGAACAATGGAGCGAGCAACCAACTTATTGGAAATCATACATACTGATGTGTGCGGTCCAATGAGTGTTGAGGCTCGCGGTGGCTATCGTTATGTTCTCACCCTCACTGATGACTTGAGTAGATATGGGTATGTCTACTTAATGAAACACAAGTCTGAGACCTTTGAAAAGTTCAAGGAATTTCAGAGTGAAGTTGAGAATCAACATGACAGGAAAACCAAGTTTCTACGATCAGATCGTGGAGGAGAATACTTGAGTCACAAGTTTGGTACACACTTAAGAAAATGTGGAATAGTTTTACAACTCACGCCGCCTGGAACACCTCAGCGTAATGGTGTGTCCGAACATCGTAATCGCACTCTATTAGATATGGTACGATCTATGATGTCTCTGGCCGATTTACCACTATCTTTTTGGGGCTATGCTTTAGAGACTGCCGCATTCACTTTAAATAGGGCACCGTCGAAATCCGTTGAGACGACACCGTATGAATTGTGGTTTGGGAAGAAACCTAAGCTGTCGTTTCTAAAAGTTTGGGGATGCGATGCTTATGTCAGGAAACTTCAACCTGAAAAGCTCGAACCCAAATCGGAAAAATGCGTCTTCATAGGATACCCTAAAGAAACTGTTGGGTATATCTTCTACCTCAGATCCGAAGGCAAGATCTTTGTTGCCAAGAATGGGTCCTTTCTGGAGAAAGAGTTTCTCTCGAAAGAAGTAAGTGGGAGGAAAGTAGAGCTTGATGAAGTATTACCTCTTGAACCGGAAAATGGCGCAACTCAAGAAAATGTTCCTGAGGTGCCTGCACTGACTAGAGAGGAAGTTAATGATGATGATCAAGATACTTCTGATCAAGCTCCTACTGAAATTCGAAGGTCCACAAGGACACGTTCCGCACCAGAGTGGTACGACAACCCTGTCTTGGAAATCATGTTGTTAGACAACAGTGAACCTTCGAACTATGAAGAAGCAATGGCGGGCCCGGATTCCGACAAATGGCTAGAAGCCATGAAATCCGAGATAGGATCCATGTATGAAAACGAAGTATGGACTTTGACTGACTTGCCCGTAGAACGGCGAGCCATAGAAAATAAATGGATCTTTAAGAAGAAGACAGACGCGGATGGTAATGTAACCATCTATAAAGCTCGGCTTGTCGCTAAGGTTTATCGACAAGTTCAAGGGGTTGACTACGATGAGACTTTCTCACCGGTAGAGAAGCTGAAGTCCGTCCGAATCATGTTAGCAATTGCCGCATTTTATGATTATGAAATTTGGCAAATGGACGTCAAAACGACATTCCTTAATGGTTTCCTTAAGGAAGAATTGTATATGATGCAGCCGGAAGGTTTTGTCGATCCTAAGAATGCTGACAAGGTGTGCAAGCTCCAACGCTCGATTTATGGGCTGGTGCAAGCAGCTCGGAGTTGGAACATTCGTTTTGATGAGATGATCAAAGCGTTTGGGTTTACACAGACTTATGGAGAAGCCTGTGTTTACAAGAAAGTGAGTGGGAGCTCTATAGCATTTCTCATACTATATGTAGATGACATACTTTTGATGGGAAATGATATAGATCTTTTGGACAGCATTAAGGCCTACTTGAATAAGAGTTTTTCAATGAAGGACCTTGGAGAAGCTGCTTATATATTAGACATCAAGATCTATAGGGATAGATCGAGACGCCTCATAGGTCTTTCACAAAGCACATATCTTGATAAGATTTTGAAGAAGTTCAAAATGGATCAGTCCAAGAAAGGGTTCTTGCCTGTTTTGCAAGGTGTGAAATTGAGCTCAGCTCAATGTCCGACCACGGCAGAAGATATAGAAGAGATGAGTGTCATCCCCTATGCCTCGGCCATAGGTTCTATTATGTATGCCATGCTGTGTACCAGACCTGATGTAAACCTTGCCGTAAGAAGGTACCAAAGTAATCCCGGCAAGGAACACTGGACAGCGGTCAAGAATATCCTGAAGTACCTGAAAAGGACTAAGGAAATGTTTCTCGTTTATGGAGGTGACGAAGAGCTCGTCGTAAAGGGTTACGTCGACGCTAGCTTCGACACAGATCTGGATGACTCTAAGTCACAAACCGGATACGTGTATATTTTGAATGGTGGGGTAGTAAGCTGGTGCAGTTGCAAGCAGAGCGTCGTGGCGGGATCTACATGTGAAGCGGAGTACATGGCAGCCTCGGAGGCAGCACATGAAGCAATTTGGGTGAAGGAGTTCATCACCGACCTAGGAGTCATACCCAATGCGTCGGGGCCGATCAAGCTCTTCTGTGACAACACTGGAGCTATTGCACTTGCCAAGGAGCCCAGGTTTCACAAGAAGACAAGGCACATCAAGCGTCGCTTCAACTCCATTCGTGAAAATGTTCAAGATGGAGACATAGAGATTTGTAAAGTACATACGGACCTGAATGTAGCGGATCCGTTGACTAAACCTCTCCCTAGAGCAAAACATGATCAACACCAGAATTCCATGGGTGTTTGATTCATCACAATGTAACTAGATTATTGACTCTAGTGCAAGTGGGAGACTGTTGGAAATATGCCCTAGAGGCAATAATAAAAGCACTATTATTATATTTCTTTGTTCATGATAATTGTCTTTATTCATGCTATAATTGTATTATCCGGAAATTGTAATACATGTGTGAATAACAGACACCAACATGTCCCTAGTAAGCCTCTAGTTGACTAGCTCGTTGATCAATAGATAGTCATTGTTTCCTGGCTATGGACATTGGATGTCATTGATAACGGGATCACATCATTAGGATAATGATGTGATGGACAAGACCCAATCCTAAGCATAGCGTGAGATCGTGTAGTTCGTTTGCTAGAGCTTTTCTAATGTCAAGTATCTTTTCCTTTGACCATGAGATCGTGTAACTCCCGGATACCGTAGGAGTGCTTTGGGTGTATCAAACGTCACAACGTAACTGGGTGACTATAAAGGTGCATTACAGGTATTTCCGAAAGTGTCTGTTGGGTTGACACGGATCGAGACTGGGATTTGTCACTCCGTATGACGGAGAGATATCACTGGGCCCACACGGTAATGCATCATCATAATGAGCTCAAAGTGACCAAGTGTCTGGTCACGGGATCATGCATTACGGTACGAGTAAAGTGACTTGCCGGTAATGAGATTGAACGAGGTATTGGGATACCGACGATCGAATCTCGGGCAAGTAACATATCGATTGACAAAGGGAATTGCATACGGGGTTGATTAAATCCTCGACATCATGGTTCATCCGATGAGATCATCGTGGAGCATGTGGGAGCCAACATGGGTATCCAGATCCCGCTGTTGGTTATTGACCGGAGAGCAATCTCGGTCATGTCTACATGTCTCCCGAACCCGTAGGGTCTACACACTTAAGGTTCAGTGACGCTAGGGTTGTAGGGATATGTATATGCAGTAACCCGAATGTTGTTCGGAGTCCCGGATGAGATCCCGGACGTCACAAGGAGTTCCGGAATGGCCCGGAGGTAAAGATTTATATATGGGAAGTCCTGTTTCGGGCATCGGGACAAGTTTCGGGGTTATCGGTATTGTACTGGGACCACCGGAAGGGTCCCAGGGGCCCACCGGGTGGGGCCACCCGTCCCCCGGGGCCACATGGGCTGTAGGGGGTGTGCCTTGGCCTACATGGGCCAAGGGCACCAGCCCACTAGGCCCATGCACCTAGGGTTTCCATGGGGAGGAGTCCTAGGAGGGGAAGGCACCTCCTAGGTGCCTTAGGGGGGAGGGAAACCCCCCTTGGCCGCCGCCCCCCCTAGGAGATTGGATCTCCTAGGGCCGGCCACCCCCCCTTGGCCCTCCTATATATAGTGGGGGAGAGGAGGGACTTCATACCTTGGCCTTTGGTTGCCTCCTTCTCCCTCTCCAACACCTCCTCCTCCTCCATAGTGCTTAGCGAAGCTCTGCCGGAGTACTGCAGCTCCATCAACACCACGCCGTCGTGCTGCTGCTGGTGCCATCTCCTTCAACCTCTCCTCTCCCCTTGCTGGATCAAGAAGGAGGAGACGTGGTTGTTCCGTACGTGTGTTGAACGCGGAGGTGCCGTCCGTTCGGTGCTAGGATCTCCGGTGATTTGGATCACGTCGTGTTCGAGTACATCATCCCCGTTCTTTGAACGCTTCCGCTCGCGATCTACAAGGTACGTAGATGCATCTAATCACTCGTTGCTAGATGAACTCATAGATGGATCTTGGTGAAACCGTAGGAAAATTTTTGTTTTCTGCAACGTTCCCCAACAGGGACTTGATGAGGTTATTGAACCGTCACTTCAACTAGTGTGTAGCAGGACACAGGAAGTTGTTCCTGTGCCGCCCACACTAATTGAAGTGGAAGCTGATGATATTGATCATGAAACTTTGGATGGTCACTACCAAACCTCGTAGGTCGACAAGGATGTGTACTACTTTAGAGTGGTACGTAATCCTGTCTTGGAGGTCATGTTGCTAGACAACAATGAACCTACGAGCTATGGAAAAGCGATGGTGGGCCCGGATTCCGATGAATGGCTCGAGGCCATAAAATCCAAGAGAAGATCCATGTATGAAAACAAAGTATAGACTTCGGAACAACTACTCGATGGTCATAAGGCTGTTAAGTACAGACGGATTTTAAAAGGAAGACGGACAATGATGGTAAGTGTCACTGTCGGTGTCAAAACCGGCGGATCTCGGGTAGGGGGTCCCGAACTGTGCGTCTAGGTGGATGGTAACAGGAGACGAGGGCACGATGTTTTACCCAGGTTCGGGCCCTCTTGATGGAGGTAAAACCCTACGTCCTGCTTGATTAATATTGATGATATGGGTAGTACAAGAGTGGATCTACCACGAGATCAAGGAGGCTAAACCCTGAAGCTAGCCTATGGTATGATTGTTGTAATGTATGTTGTGTCCTACGGACTAAAGCCCTCCGGTTTATATAGACACCGGAGGAGGCTAGGGTTACACAGAGTCGGTTACAATGGTAGGAGATCTACATATCCGTATTGCCAAGCTTGCCTTCCACGCCAAGGAAAGTCCCATCCGGACACGGGACGGAGTCTTCAATCTTGTATCTTCGTAGTCTTGGAGTCCGGAGGATGATGATAGTCCGGCTGTCCGGACACCCCCTAGTCCAGGACTCCCTCAGTAGCCCCTAAACCAGGCTTCAATGACGATAAGTACGGCGCGCATAATGTTCGGCATTGCAAGGCGGGTTCCTCCCTTGAATAATCCAGAGAAGATCATGAACACCAGGATAGTGTCCGGCTCTGCAAAATAAATTCCACATTCCACCATAGAGAGAATAAAATGCACACAAGTCCAATCTGCTGATGTATTATGCGGCATGGCATCACACCGCTACCAGGCTTTTACTTGAATCATTTTTTATTATACCACCTCAGCACGTTTAGCGAAGCAGTTTCCTTGGCACGTCTTGTCGAAGCAGAGATCGTGTTCCCCTTATTCCGGGATTCTCATCAATACGTGCGTGGGTAACCCAACCGTGCCCGTCGCCACGCCTCCTCTATCGAAGGTGAATCCCGAACGGTCACGGAGACGACTCTTGGTATTTTTCCCCTTTATAAGAGGACCAAGGACGTGTTAAAGCTGCGTGAGGCCAAGTACCTGTCCTACGAGATTTCACACAGGTTGCCTGCCCAAGGGCAGGCCGTGCCCGCCCCCGAGCCCGGTGAGTACGTCGTCTTCGTATCCCACCTCCGTCGGGGTTTAGGCTTCCCGACGGACCCCTTCGTGAGAGGGCTCCTGTTCTACTACGGGCTGGATTTTCACGACTTGGCTCCGGAGTCCATCCTCCATATCTCCGCATTCATTATCGTCTGCAAAGCCTTCCTCCGCATCACTCCCCATTTCGGCCTATGGCTGAAGACGTTTAATGTGGAGCCGAAGATGATTGGGGGGCGTCAAGCGGAGTGTGGCGGGGCGGCCATAAGCAGAAGGGCCGATGCCCCGTGGCCCGAGGGTTCCTTCCAAGAGGAACTCGGATTGTGGCAGCAGGAGTGGTTCTATATCACCGCTCTGAAGGGCAGCAAGCAAAAGCCGCCGCCTTCATTCCGCCCGGGACCTCCACGCCGACTGATGTCGTGGGTCAACCAAGGGCTCAATTGGGGGCCGTCCGAAGACGTGCCCTCATTGCAGGGCCGGATTCGAGACCTCCAGGCGAGGGAGATCAATCTGGTCGTGGTGATGCAGGTTATGCTAATCAGGCGTCTTCTGCCCTGCAAATGCCGTCCTCTCCGTCTATGGGAGTTCAATCCGGAGGGACCTCGAATTCTCCAACACTTCATGGGTGCGACACCCGTGGAGATGTACAAGTTGTTCTTCGGACCACAGGTAGCGTGTCCGGAATTGACCGAGGACGCAGGCCTAAGCTGCAATCGCCCGGACACTCAGGTAAATAGCTCAGAGTCCGGACGTTCTGTTTATCTGCTTTTCTAGAGTTCGCCTCCTGACCCATTACTCTTCATAGGAGTGGGTAGCACGATCGAAGCTGATAAGGTGTCCGGCTCCCCTCCCAGAGACCGCACTGGAGCCCGTGCTGGTCAGAATGTTGGAGGTCGCGCCCGTAGAAGGGAGTGATGGGGAAAATAGAGGAGCTATTATTTCGCCCAAAGGGGCATCTGAAGAGGGGGGAATCAAAAACCCCTCCTTCCAGGGGGAGAAGAGGACCGCCTCCGAAGATCCGAAGGCCAAAGCCCCTAAACGGGGGAAGAGATCTTCACCGGGGGGTCCGGCGTCCGGGGAGAATCCGGACGCACAATCGTCGCTAAAGGATCAGCCCTCCAGCGAGCCATGAGTAGGAAAAGGGGAGTCCCTTAGTAAGAAAATACCTCCATTTGTGCTTCTGTGGGTAACCGAAATTTTTATCTTGCAGTTCGGATTTGCAGCCTTCTCAGATGAGTTCGTCTTCGGGGGACCTTCTTCCGGAGATGATGGAGAGCGAAACGCCTCCGTCTGCTGCGCCGTCAGGTAGGGCAGACGAGCCTGAAGTATCGTCACGGAGGGTATCCCCGAGTCCGGAGGGGCCGGAGAGTTCAGCGCCCACTAGTATCCGGCCAGGAGAACTGAAGAATCTGCTTGAGAGGGCGTCCATCTCAGAAGATCACCGTGCTTTGATGCGTATGGTGATTGGAAGGATTTCGTCCGCCGAGAGCGGATTGCGTAATGCCGCTACGAGTTTGCTAGCGGGATTTGAGGTACGCAAGAATGATACACCTTTTTTTTGACAGTTTTGCACATAAAAGTGCGCCCTGTATAGATAGTAGCCCCTGAGACTCGGTAGGTTGTCGAAAATGACAGCGTGCCGAGGATCAAAATCGCAAGTAATGAATGTCGCCGTTCCTATACAGGTGGCGGATAGTCCGAGGGCTAACCGGACTAGTGGAGTTGCCGAGTTAATGCGGCAACTTGACGTGGCAGATGCGGACATCGCACTTGTCAACCGGCGACTTGACGAGTCGCAAGGTAAATGAGTGATCCACGGTCGCTTTATTAAGGGGGTCAAAGCCCTCCTCTGATAAATTATATGCTATGATACAGACGGTGCTGCTGCTGTGGAGAGCCTTCGGGCCGAACTTGCTCAAGCTAAGGAGCAAGCCCGAAGGAGTGACGCGGCTGCCTCAAGGGCGGCCGAGGAGTTGAAAGCCGAAAAGGCTGCACACTGCCTAAGCAGGGAAGAGATGGCCGAATTGGCCGTGAAATTAAAAGATGCTACCGACCGCAATGAGGCTCTTGAAAAGGAGCGCTTATCGGAGCGGGAAGACCTGGGGAAGGCCACCGCCGAGGCCATGGATGCCCGTTCTGCAATGCGGGATATGAAGGAGGAGCTGCGCCAGGCCGGAGATATTGTGGCTGGCAAGACTTTTCTGTTGCGTCGCCGGTTTACGGATCAAAAGTATGCTCAACTTGGCCAGCTATGGGGTCCGGAGGATCCGTATATGGACTTAGCGGCAAGTGCGGCTGATGCCGTTGAGCACTTCCGGAGCTAGAAGGATCACAAGACGGAAGAGCTATTTTGGTCTCAATTCCATAGTCCGGATCGTTCACTTCCGTTGACCGATCAGTTGGCCGAATGGGCCGAGCTGAATAGATTGTCCGGACTTGCCATGACTGACATCGTGGCTCATGTCTGGCCAGAGAGGCCCAAGGCGACGAGCTATTTCGGCTTATTGCAGCAATTTCTTGGAGCGGTGCCGCATATCAAGGAGATGAAGCGGTCGGCCTGCATCGAAGGCGCGCGGATGGCTCTTGCCCATGTGAAGACACATTGGACAGAGATGGATGCCACCGCTATTGCCGCCCAGGGTTCGGATGAAAGCCGGTTACCCGCCGAGCACTATTTTGGAGAAGTTATGCGTGGCGCTCGTGTAATAGAGTCGCAGTGCTCAAAAAATGTCACGTTCAAATGAACGTTTTTTAGCTTGTAAAACGATGATTATGCTATAACTGCTTTTTATACTTGTGCGTCCCAAGTAGTAAAATTTCTCCTATGCAGCCGTTTACGTATACATTTGTATAACCTGAAAGATTGCAGTCTTCGGCTTCAGCCCCCACGCACAAGGTGCGGGGGTGTTCGCAAAAATAGCGCGTTTTCACACTTAATCCGACGTCTCGGTCCTGTTAAGGAGGTGGTAGCGTAGCAAACGAGGCAATCCGGACTATAATGCTTTATCACTTTCACTTAGCCAGTGGAGTTCGAGGGTGGGGCTACGATATAGCCCCTTGGGGCACCGCACTTCTCAGAGTTCGGGGCGCGTGTGTGCCTGACCGGGAAACGGTCCTTCGTCAAAGCGGGGAATTCTAAACATTCCGGTAGTCGATCGAGTGGTTGACCAGTCTCTCGCTATATCATGACAGTCAGTTTTCGGCTTTCTCTACTGAGGTGCTCGCCCAGCCGAACTGGGGCACAATCGCAGTAGTTCTCCTGGTGCCGCGTTAGCCGATGATACGGAACGTAAGGCAGCAAAACACAGGAGCCGGGCAAACCCAACATTTGACCAAAGACATGATTCAGAGCTGATGCATATAATGCCTAACTCGAGACGCCGAACACTCCCTAAGGTGTTCGGTCTTTATAATAATGGGCAGAACAATGCCCTAAGCCCCTAGTGTCCAGGTACGGGCATGGTCCTCTGACGCGGCCGATGCCAAAACGTCAGGCTCCGCTTTGGTTATAGGAAGAAACCAAGGAAGAATAACAACAAGAGACAGTAAAAAAGGTTTACGCAGGGTCTTAATCTGAAAAGAATCCTCGCAACGGGTCCCTACTGCACGTCTGCGCCTGTGTCTCCGTTGTGCCGTTATCCTGGACGGGTGTGCACGTTGTTCATCTGTAAAAAGAGAGGAACTTTAGTTTGAAAACAACTCATGCGAAAAAGGTATGTGTGAAAGAAGAAATATAAATAAGTAAAGCGGGGTTTGTATGAACTCGCGGTTGTTTGTGCGCGCAGCCCCTTGAAGGGGTGTGCAGCTAGGGAGCCCCTAGCCTACTAATGCCGGACTCGTCTATCTGTGTCCGGGGTCTTTAAGTGACCCTCACACTGAAATGATGCCACGTGGACCGGGCATCTTGAGTGTAAGAGACGCGTAATGCGGTATGGCGTTGAAACGGACAAAAGCCTTTCATCCCAAGAGTGCTTGATATCCACTTTTAAATGGGACGATATGAAAGATTAGTTTTTCGCGTCGAAAGTTGTTCGGTGATCCGAACACAACTTCTAGTAATAGGGAGCCTGTGCACTTGGCGTAAGGGCCTGGCGTCACTCCTTTGAAGGAAGTGCGGCTGTGTCGAATTTTAGTAGGGTCTATCCCCAACTTGCGGATTGTGTTTGAGTGCAGAAGGTTTAAGTCGCTGCCTCCGTCCATTAGGACTTTAGTAAATTGTAGTCCGTCGATTATGGGATCCAATATCAGGGCAGTCCGTCCTGCGTTTCGAACGGTTCTGGAATAATCCAGGTTGTCGAAAGTGATTGGTTTTGATATCCAATCTCTATGGTCTGCTGGGTTGAACCGTGCGAGGCTCTTTTTAGAAGGTGCCGCACTATTTTTCCGTATTATCACATGAAGTGAGTTTACTGCTTTGACCTCTTGTGGGAAAGTCTTTTGCTTTCCGGTGCTCTGCTGGTGGGGTTTATCGTCTTCGCTTGACGCGTCGAGCCCCTTGTGTTCGGCGTTTAGTCGGCCGGACTGTTTGAAAACCCAACAATCTCGATGGGTGTGGTTGCAGGCCTTCCGGGGGTACTGTGGATTTGACATATCCGACCCAAAATCTTGTTTAAGTTGGATAGCTCATCGCTGTCATCCTTAAGAGGCGGTGTTTTGTTGTTTGGCCGCGAGCTTTTGAATTCGGCGTTGACTGCCGTGCTCTTTGGGCTTTTCTCTTTATTCCGGCGCTGCTCTTTTCTGCGCCGTGATTTTCCGTTTCCATCTCTTATCTCGGATGTACTTGGGTCGCTGGTGCTGCATCTTGCTAGCCAGCTATCCTCTCCCGCACAGAAGCGGGTCATGAGGCTTGTTAGCGCGGACATTGTCCTCGGTTTCTCTTGGCCGAGGTGTCTGGCAAGCCATTCATCTCGGACGTTGTGTTTAAAAGCTGCTAAGGCTTCGGCATCCGGACAGTCGACTATTTGGTTCTTTTTGGTGAGGAACCTGTTCCAGAATTTGCGCGCTGACTCTCCGGGCTGTTGAGTTATATGACTTAGATCATCTCCATCCGGAGGGCGGACATAAGTCCCTTGAAAATTTGCTCTAAACGCGTCCTCGAGCTCTTCCCAGCTTCCCACAGTGTTTTCTGGGAGGCTTTTAAGCCAATGACGGGCTGGCCCTTTGAGCTTGAGGGGTAGGTATTTTATGGCGTGGAGATCATCTCCTCTGGCCATGTGTATATGTAGTATATAATCTTCTATCCAGACACCAGGGTCTGTTGTTCCATCATAGGCCTCTATGTTTATGGGTTTAAATCCTGCTGGGAATTCATGGTCCAGCACCTCATTGGTGAAACATAGTGGGTGTGCGGCGCCCCTGTATTTGGGTGTGCCACTATCTTCGGACACTTGACGTGTTGCCTTGCTTCCTGGGGCCTTCTTCTTTGGCCCGTAGATGGACCTGGCTGGGCCATCTATCTTTCCAGGTTCATTAGTCGGTTTATGTGCGGCGCCGCTTTCAGAATTTGGCCTATCATTTGGCCGTCTATCCAACCAGGCAGCCTCTTTATTTTTTGACTGTGGGGGCTCTGTGGCCTCCTTGTCAAATTCTGGTAGCAGCTTGCGCTTCGGGTAGCTCTTTGATTGGTGGCCATTGCCGTATTTATCCGCGGTTTTGAGAACTTTGCTCCACCTCATTCTGAGTGTGTCCTCCGCTGTTTTGAGCTTCCGCTTTTCCTTCTTCAAGCTTCTTGCAGTGTTGACGAGTCTTTTCCGAAGGTTTTTACCCTCCGGCGGCGTGTCCGGCATGAGATCGTCCGGACTGTCGTTTTCGCCGGGCCTGGACTAATTATCTGACTCGTCCTGTTTGGACGGTTGCTTATCTGCATGTTCGTCGTCCACTTGTGTGCCCTGGTGTATTGCGGGGTCCTTAGGAGCGTTGTTGTTGTCGAGGCGGGACTTAGGGCGGCGTCTGCGCCGCCGTTTTGGTTGTTTGTCGGCGGGGTTATCTTCTGCCGCGGCCCGTTGATCCTCGTTATCGCTCTCTTTTGGGGTATCCACCATATATACGTCATATGACGAGGTGGTCCTCCCGTGCCCTGTAGGCGCCGGTTCTTGTTCATCTCCGGCATCGTCGTCCATACCGTCGATGTCTTCGGAGTCATAGTCTAGCATGTCGGTTAGATCGTCGACAGTGGCTACAAAGTGGGTGGTGGGTGGGCGCTGAATTTCTTCTCGTCCGTATCCCAACCATCCTGGCCATAGTCCGGCCAGGACTCTCCCGATAATGAGAGATGCTTTAGCGAATTTAGGATGTCGCCAAAGGGCGAGTATTGGAAGATGTCCGCGGCGGTGAATTCCATAACCGGCGCCCAATCCGAATCGATTGGTAGGGGCGTGGGAGGTTCGGAGTCTGGCAAGGAGTCCGGCACCTCAGAATCACGAGTTTCGCGGGGGACAAGATTAGCGTTCGGCTCCATCGCCGTGGAAGTTGAAGCCCCCGAGGTGGTGTCCATCCACCGATCCTCGATCTGGGCGATCGGCTCCGGACTAAAGGCCGAAGCGGATTCGTGTGCGGCCACCAAGGCACTGTTTGACGGCAGAGCTAGATCATGCCCACCGTAACAGTGCAGTGCGCTTGGCTGTGGCTCGAGCCCGTCAAAGATCAAGTCTCCGCGGGCGTCGGCCGTGAAGTTTAGACTTCCGAATCTGACCTGACGGCCAGGGGCGTAGCTTTCGATCTGCTCCAGATGGCCAAGCGAATTAGCCCGCAATGGGAAGCCGCCGGATACGAAGATCTGTCCGGGGAGAAAAGTCTCACCCTGGACGGCGTTGTTGGTTGAAGACGCCATCGAGCCTATCGGTGACGACACAGAGGAAATCTCAATGAAAGCACCAATGTCGGTGTCAAAACCGGCGGATCTCGGGTAGGGGGTCCCGAACTGTGCGTCTAGGCGGATGGTAACAGGAGACGAGGGACACGATGTTTTACCCAGGTTCGGGCCCTCTCGATGGAGGTAAAACCCTACGTCCTGCTTGATTAATATTGATGATATGGGTAGTACAAGAGTGGATCTACCATGAGATCAAGGAGGCTAAACCCTAAAGCTAGCCTATGGTATGATTGTTGTAATGTATGTTGTGTCCTACGGACTAAAGCCCTCCGGTTTATATAGACACCGGAGGAGGCTAGGGTTACACAGAGTCGGTTACAATGGTAGGAGATCTACATATCCGTATTGCCAAGCTTGCCTTCCACGCCAAGGAAAGTCCCATCCGGACACGGGACGGAGTCTTCAATCTTGTATCTTTGTAGTCTTGGAGTCCGGCGGATGATGATAGTCCGGCTGTCCGAACACCCCCTAGTCCAGGACTCCCTCAGTCACCATTAAGAAATCTCGACTTGTCGCTAAGATGTTTTCCGACAAGTTCAAGGAGTTGACTACGATGAGACTTTCTCACTCGTAGCGATGCTAAGAGTCTGTTGGAATTATATTAGCAGTTACTGCATTATTTATGAAATCTTTCAGATAGGATGTCAAAACATTGTTTCCTCGACGATTTTCTTGAGGAAAGGTTGTATGTAATACAACCAGAAGGTTTTGTCAATCCTAAAAGATGCTAACAAGTATGCAAAGCTCCAGTAATCCTTCTAAGGACTGGAGTAAGCATCTCGGAGATGGAATATACGCTTTGATGAGATGATCAAAGATTTTGGTTTTATAGAAAGTTTATGAGAAACTTGTATTTCCAAAGAAGTGAGTGGGAGCACTATAGAATTTCTGATGAGTATATGTTGTTAACATATTGTTGATCAGAAATGCTGTAGTATTTCTGGAAAGCATATAGGGTTATTTGAAAAGTGTTTTTCAATGGAAAACCTGGATTAAGCTACTTGAACTTTGAGCATCAAGATCTATAAGGATAGATAAAAAACGCTTAATAGTACTTTTAAATGAATACATACCGTGACAAGATTTTGAAGGAGTTCAAAATAGATCAGCAAAGAAGGAGTTCTTGGCTGTGTTATAAGGTGTGAGTATTGAGTAAGACTCAAGACCTGACCATGGCAGAAGAGAGAGAAAGGACGAAGGTTGTCCCCTATGCTTTAGACGTAGGCTCTACAGTATCCTATGCTGAGTAACGCACCTGAAGTGTGCCTTGCCATGAGTCAGTCAAGGGGTACAAGAGTGATCCAGGAATGGATCACATGACAGCGGTCAAACTTAACCTTAGTAACACTACAAAAAAATACACTTCTGTGATGATACGTGTTTGTCACAATAGGTCACGTTTTTTGTCATGCATGTACATCCATGACAAATTTATGACAGAATCAAGATAGTCATACCTGTGCTGTCGTAGAAGCGTTCCATGACATTACCAAAATTATCATCACGGAAGTGTCCACTTCCATGACGATAAATCGTGCGTCACAGAAGTGCTTTCGTCAATGAAAGTGCTAGTATCGACTAGAGGGGGGGTTGAATAGGCGATTTTTATGAAAGTCTTCAAAACTTGGTAGTTTCGAAGACAAACAATAGATATGCAGCGGAAGTTAAACTACCCTAAACAAGCCATAGTCAAGCATGTCATGAAGTGAAAGTACAGGACTAATAGTAGTTGGGTAGACAGGATCAATATAGAAGATAATATGAAGCCAATCAACAATAGTAGTCAAGCAATGAAGTCAAACAGATAGACAGATAAGCAATGACTTCATGAAGACAAACTGAAGTAAGGTTGGAGGAGATAGAACCAATTGCTTGTTGAAGACACAGGATATGTTGGACCAGTTCTAGTTGTTGTGACAACTGTACGTCTGGTTAGGGAGGCTGAGATTCAACTCAGAAGACCGTGTCTTCACCTTATTCCCCTTGAGCTAAGGACACCCAGTCCTCGCCCAATCACTCTGGTAAGTCTTCAAGGGAGACTTCCAAACCTTCACAGACTTCGTTCACCGGCAATCCACAATGACTCTTGGATGCTCAGAATGCGACGCCTAACTGGCTGGAGGATTCACAGTCCTCAAGTGTAATAATTCTTCAGGTCACACAGACAGAAAGACTTCAGTGATGCCTAACACTCTTTGGCTCTGGGTGTTTGGGCTTTGTCCTCGCAAGGATTTCTCTCTCTCAAATGCTTCAAGGTGGGTTGCTCTCAAACGACAAAAGCCGTGCACAAACTCTGAGTAGCCACCAATTTATGGTGTAGGGGGTGGGCTATTTATAGGCACTAGGCAACCCGACCTGATTTGTCCAAAATGACCCTGGGTCACTAAGGAACTGACATGTGTTCCAACAGTCAGATTTCAAACACACGCGGCAACTTTACTTGGGCTACAAGCAAAGCTGACTCATCCAGCTCTGGATAAGATTTGCTCTCATTGTCTTCGCTCGAAGACATAGGATTTGGGTTGAGCATCACATTAGTCACTCTGACTTAGTTCACTTGGACCCCACTTAACAGTACGGTGGTTCCTATGACTCAACAAAGAAGAAAATGAAACAGCGAATCCACATAGTCTTCGCGCTCCAAAGTCTTCACTCAATGTCTTCTCATGTCATAGTCTTCAATATGAATATCTTCTCATACCACCATTGTCTTCAAAGTCTTCATACATTTTTAGGGGTCATCTCCGGTAGGTAAACCGAATCAATGAGGGACACTACCTGCGTTATCCTACAATTCTCACAAACGCATTAGTCCCTCAACCAACTTTGTCGTCAATACTCCAAAACCAACTAGGGGTGGCACTAGATGCACTTACAATCTCCCCCTTTTTGGTGATTGATGACAAACTGGTTGAAGTTTTCAACGGGAAAAAGTATGTGAAATTGTAAGGATAGGTAATTTGTCTTCATAAGTTGCAAGGGCTCCCCCTGAAGATGTGCATATAAGTAATTTGCTTTTGGAATGCAAATGCACATGGCAAGTTGTACTTGTGGAGAACCACTTCAACTTATGAAGATAATTCATCATGCATGAGATGATATAGCAATAAGAATGACATGCATAATGAAAAATGGACGTCTGCGGGATGATCTAGGTGCGGAAGTTATCATCGCACATGCGGAATTTATCATCGCCAAGCAAATAAGTAGCAAAAGTAGTAGACGACCATCAAGTTTAGGTGTTACAACTCAAAGAACCAAATGTTTCAAAACGCAAGAGTTGAAAGCACGCAGCAAAATATAATGCAACCACCCATGTGAACCCGCTTGAAGACTATCAACTCATACGCTTCTCCCCCTTTTGTCAGTAATGACCAAAAAGGTTTGAAGACATAGAGCATCTACTCGTCATCATGAGTAGGTGAAGCAGCAGGGTTGTCGTCGTTGGTGGGCGGTGCAGATGAGCTTGGTGCAGTGTCGATGCACGCAGTAGTAGTTGGAGGTGGTGAAGTAGCATCATCTTCATCATCGATCACTCGGGCATTAACTATTGCCGCGGAAGAGGAGTATTCAGAGTCTTCAAGAGATGGAGTTCGATGCAGGGTAGCAGTCCTGGGAGGAGTGGAGTCGAACTGGAATCGTTCATTGAAGCCATCATCTTGAAGATTAGCTTCAGCACTGAGCAGGGTCAAACTCTTCCATGATCTTCGGCAAGTTTCATGAGCAACAAAGGCATTCTTGGTGGCAAGGTTGCGAATGCGGTTGACATCCACCAAGAGGCTTTGCATTTGGCGCTTGAGACAGAAATGATGCTTATCCTGCTTCTGATGAAGAGCCACAAGAAGCTCTCGGTCATTAAGAACACGAGAACGCTTCCGAGGCCTTTGCGCGATGGTACTCTCAGTAGCTTCAGTTGGCGCTCTGTGAGGTAGACGGGTGTTACCAGCTAGTGGATAGAATCTTGTTGCTGCATGAACACCTTCAATAGGCTGAGTGAAGCTTTGATGCTCAATGTTCTAAAGACAAAGGGGCGTCTTGGCAGGGTCAGAGTATACAGCATCAACTAACATATCAACCTCGGGCAGAAATATGATGTGATTGCGAGCAGAGGGCTGATAGTTGATAGATGAGTGTTGCTTGATGAGGCGCATGACCCAGGGAGCATAAAACTTCAGACCAAACAGGTCAGAACCGGAAGCAGCAAGTTGCCTGATGAAGAATTCCTGAGTGTTGAAGCTGATGCCATTTAGAATATAGAAGACCAATGTCTTCATGGCTCCTTCAAGCTTGGCCGATGATGAGTGTCCCTTGACTGGCCATAGAGTTCGCCTGATGATGTGATATATGGTGCGTGGCAGATACTCAAGGTCTTCAACAAAGAAATGTGTGGGATACTCAGCATCAGATGGCAAAGGCTTCATCATGCTCAGCATCTGGCTCATATTAGGTTCAGGCTTATGAAAGATGCTCTCCACAGCATTGCGGTGTAGCTGACAGTTAGGCTCATAGAGTTCTCCAGGAGTGGCTAGCCCAGTAAGCTCGATGATGTCCATAGCTTTGGCTTCATGATGAACATTGCCAGTCATCCACTCGAGAACCCATGTCTTGATGTCTCTGTTGTAGCCGCGAATGTGCGGAGTGGCATAGAATTGAAGCACTAGCTCTTCATTCCAATGTTCCTTGTCTGTCACAAAATGAAGCAAACCAGCATCGCAAAAGCAGTCAAGTGCTTCTTCCAAGCACGGCAGTCCAGCAATAGCTTCAGTGTCAAGACGCATATGAGGGAAAATGCGCCCTTGATCATATAGCACGCATGAGTAATAGCTTCTCTACTGATAGCTCCAGAACCGATCTGATGAAATCCTTGGCTTGGAGTAGGGGTTCTTGGCGCTGTCGAAGAAGGTATTGTGGCTCTTGAAGCCATTGGCATTGAATGATCCTGGTGAGTTGGCAGTACCTGGAAACCTTGGCAGCCTCGGCTTTGGCTTCTGGACCTGAGGCCGATGCTGAACATGATAATCAAATTGGGGGCCGAAGGCAGCAGGTGGAGGCACCAAAACAGGCCATCTGACAGTGACAGGCTGACCGTGATCGTATGCTTGCTCAATAGTGTGAGGCCTTGGAGGCGGAACAGGAGCAGGGGCAACGTCAGAGGGTTCAGGCTGCACAACAGATGCTTCAGGAGCATTTGTCATATCCGCTCCAGGTGCAGCCTCCTCATTGGCGTCAGGTGCAGCAATCTCATTGGCGTCAGATTCAGGGGCCACATTTGCTTCGGGCACAGTTGCCTCATTGGTTTTAGGCACGATGGTTGGTGCAGGCTCCACATTGGCATCAGCCATGACCACGTCATTGGCTTCATTAGCATTGGTGGTGGCAGCCTCAACAGGTTCAACCTCCTCTTGACGAGCAGGAGGGTCGGGCACAAGCACATTCAGATCATGAACTGCTTCTTCTTCAATCACATGGGGAGTTGGAACATGAACTTCTTCTTCATTTTCTTCGGCTGATGCAGCCGGAATGTCTTCAGCAGCATGTGCTTCAGACATGGAGATGTTCACTGTTGGAGCTGGTTCAGAGAATACTTGCCGTGCAATAGGTGAACGTTGCACATCTCCTTCAGGAATGCTCGACAGAGGGACTTCAGGCCTTTGTCCTCTGCGAAGCCTGCGAAGAGCTGGCTTCAGGTTGGGAGATGGAGTTGGGTGAGCCTGGAAGTCTTCATCCTCTTCTTGCACTGGGGGTATAGCTTGTTGGTGTTGGGGAGTTCTGGGGGAGTCTTGGTGTTGTTGTGGGTGATCAGCCCACGAAGCATCCTGTGCAATTGGCGTCAATGGACGACCAATGCTGATGATTTCGCTGTTCGTACGAACAGGCGATGATACCACTTGATGTTCAATCTGAGGAAGAACTTCATCATCATTCACATTGTCATCTTGACCAATGTCTTCAGCAGTGTTGGGTTCAGCTGCTGGAATATCTTCAGTATCATGAGCCTCTGTGGTAGCAGGCTCATGGACAACCATCCTTCTTTCTTGATGAACAGACACAGGGCGAACAACTGAAATGGGTTCAACGACTAAGGGCTCTGTGGAAGTAGCCCTAGTCTTCTTGGTCTTGCGCTTCTTCTTGGAGGGAGCAGCATCAGAAGCTTCTGCATGATTTCTCTTTCTGGCATCATCCTCAGCCGCCTTTGTCTTCTTCCATTCTGAAGCGGTTGTGGTGACCTTTGGCTTCGAGCCAGTCATGCTGCTCGGGAAGATAAGGTGAGGGGCTTCTTGTCTTGAAGGCTCAGGCTTTTCAGCAGGGTGCTTCTTCTTCCTCTTCGCAGCCATCCTGGGATCAATGCCTGGATGGCCAAGGGACTTGCGCTTCTCAGCCTCATTGTAGGCAAGCACACACTTATCAGCCAAAAGCTTCATGCGTTCTCGAGAGCCCTGAGCTTCTTGGCGTTTCTGCAAAAAAGCTTCTTTGAGCTCATGGAGCATGACCTTGAAGTTTCGGACGTCTTGAACACTCAGATTGGCCACATGCTTCTTGAATTGAGCCTTCTCAAAATCAATCTTGTTTTTGAGCTCAACGATGCGCTGAGCAAGAGCTAGCTCAGAAGCAATGGCGCCATTGAAGGCGACACCGAGGCCAATTGGGAGCTGTTAATCTTCAAAGCTGACGTTGGGGGTGTCGAACCACTCATCAATGAGATTGTGAATGATGGCCACATCAAACAGAGGCAGGTTACTGAAGATTTCTGTTTCCTCTTTGCTCTTGATCAGCTGCTCAAGGGCATCATCCGCAAGATCTTCATCACTTGATAGATCAATGGGCTCTTCATGCAGAATTGCAGCAGGAGTCAAGGCTCGCTGATCAAATGGTCTAACAAGTTGCTTCTTCTTGTCCGTTCTCTTGGAGACACGGGACAGATCTTCAGATTGCACACTGGCTTCAGGAGGTGCAGTGGCCAGTGGCTTCGCACGCAAAGTCTTCAGTGGTGGCTTTGCAGCTGAGACTGAAGCCTTTGACTTATTTTGCTTCTGCGGCTTTGGAGGTGGAGGAGCAGGAGCTTCATCAGAGTCAGCACCATCGTCAGAATGATCTACTCTGGCGCCTTGGACCATGATGTAAGTGATGAGGCTGTCAAGGTTGGCATAGGGGCCAATGACATTGGGATTAGCTTCACGGGAGCCATCAGCGCGGGGAGCAGAGGGACCTGGATTGAAATCCAAACCCAAGGTCTTCTTGTTCTCTTTGGCCAAAGCCACAGCAAATTGATAGTTGCGCTTGAAGAGCGAATCTTCACGACACCATAGAAGTGAAGTGGGATCTGCGTTTGCTGGCTGTGGCCCACGGACCATGCATGGATAGAAGCCTTGTTCAATGGCTTCAGCTCGGTTCTTGGGTTGCAGCCCTCGATAGAGGATATCACCCCATTGGCTCTTGATGGCATGCTTCTCTGCATATTCCTTTGTCACAAATCTATACTTGAACCACTCCTCAGCTCAATAGCATCGAATCCATTGGGTTCGCGTCTTCCTCTGATGATAATTCTCTTCAGGATCTGTCTTGTATAGTTCTGCTAATTCATCAGGTAGATCTCTAGATGTGCCACTTCTGCGCTGTCTGCCACCCTTCCTTGCTGATTTTTCTGTTGCCATGAATTTCAAGCTGAAAGGCTTCAGTATGTTCAAAGGCTTCAGAGGTTTGCGTTTGCTCGTCAGACAGGAACTGGCTTCAGGAGAATTTATATGGTGCTGCAAGTATTCTGCAAACGAATGGAGACTATGAGAACCAAGGGATTCTCCCACGGACATGTACCTGTGACAGCATTAGAGATGCGAGGGAAGGGGAAGAGGTCATATGCATTCTCAAAAGATTTTGAAGATAAATCAGTTTGAAGACATTGACCTCATGTTGCAAAGACATTCACTTATATAGATGAGTTGGTTCCAGATTTGTACCAATCCGTGAATAAGTACAAGTGAGGAATCAAGCTGGTAGAAATCTAAGTGAATCGACTAGGCAGTATGAGATGCAGACGGAATAGATCTAGCTTTGAGTGGACAGAAACTACTTTCGGTAAATAGGATGAATCTTGAAGATCAAAAAGGTGGTAAAAATAGAGTTATAATTACCGCACGAAGAACTGCTAGATGGAGAAGAATAGGAGACCGAGCAGTTCAGCCCACCGTGCCCTAACTTGGCGACGGGGGACACCTACGGAGACGGCGGAGAGGACGATGTCCGCGGTCGGCGTGAGGACGGCGTCGGAGAAGTCGCGGCAGCTAAGCGCTTCGTCGTCGGCGTCGTCTCGAGCTAGCGGTGGTGCTAGGGTTTTGACAGAGGTGGAGAGGTGGGAGAAAGATTTCTTTACCGCAGGGAGACAGGTATTTATAAGTAGTTGAGAGAGACAGCGCAATTACGCTGGTGCCCCTGCCAGTTCATATCTGAGGGGTATGTGGCGAGCATGCAACACACCCAGGGTTGTCCCACGTTCCCACGCCCGCCAGGCATGTCGGAGAGTTGTTCCGGCTTCTCCGGATTTCAACATTAAAGATAAGCCATTAACAACAGATTTAATGTTTGTCTCTTTGCCTTCTGCTGACAAGGACGCAGAGAAGACATTCGACAGTTTCAACAGAGTGCATATGATTTGGATAGATATATTTTGAGATAGGAAGCATAGAGAGGTTAGGGTCCAATCACATTCACTTAGTGCAAAAAGATCCAATCTTGAAGACATAGCTATAAGTGAATGCTGTAGAGGACAGAACACCA
>NC_041389.1:89531760-89546481 GCF_002162155.2 Triticum dicoccoides
TATATATATATATATATATATATATATATATATATATATATATATATATATATATATATATATATATATATATATCAGAAAGCAATCAAATCATCATAGTGCGAAAGTCATGAAGACAAATTGAAACTGAAGACAAACCAAATGCGAAGTCATTGCAATATAACGCCTTGAGTGAAACACTTCAAACAAGAAAAGTTGGTGGTGGCGTTACCCACCGTATAGGAAGTATTAGACCCAGACACGGCGCACAATTATCGTGGCGCTCCGAAGTCAAATTCCATGTTAATGTATTCACACTCAGAGTGTAAATCTTCATTGATTGAAGATATACATTACTTTGTGTGTTGCACATCTAAGTCATCAACATGCATAAGTGTTAGGATGTGTGCCTGATCACAGGACATTAGAGGATTCCAAGATATTTAGCTCACACCGTAACTTGCAAAACCTTTTCTCATCCAAGGGGTTTGTGAAGATATCTGCCAGTTGCTCATCAGTGTTGACGTGAATGATATTGATATCTTTCTTCATAACATGATCTCTGAGAAAGTGATGACGAATTTCAATGTGCTTTGTCTTCGAGTGTTGGACTGGATTGTTGGCTATCTTGATGGCACTCTCGTTGTCGCAGAAGAGAGGTACTTGTTTCAGGTTGATGCCATAGTCCTTGAGAGTTTGCTTCATCCATAGAAGCTGAGCACAACAGGATCCAGCAGCAATGTATTCAGATTCAGCAGTTGAGAGTGATATACAGTTCTGCTTCTTCGAAGACCAACAAACAAGTGATCGACCAAGAAAATGGCATGTGCCAGATGTAGACTTGCGATCCACCTTGTCACCAGCATAATCAGCATCAGAGAATCCAACCAAATCGAATCTTGAGCCCTTGGGATACCATAATCCGAGTGTTGGGGTGTAAGCCAAATATCTAAGAATTCGCTTCACAGCTAAGTGATGCGATTCCTTTGGTGCCGCTTGGTACCGAGCACACATGCAAACACTAAGCATAATATCTGGCCTAGATGCACATAAATAAAGCAAAGAACCAATCATGGAGCGGTATACCTTTTGATCGAACTCTTTACCATTGTTGTCAGGACCAAGATGGTGCTTGGCTGGCATTGGCGTCGTGTAGCCTTTGCAGTCTTCCATTCCAAACTTCTTCAGATAGTATTTGAGGTATTTCTCTTGAGATATGAAGATGCCATTCCTCTGCTGACGAATTTGAAGACCAAGGAAGAACTTCAGCTCACCCATCATGGACATTTGATATTGCTCTTGCATCATGTACCCAAACTCATCACTGTACTTCTGGTTGGTGCACCCGAAGATAATGTCATCCACATATATTTGGCACACAAACAGTTCACCATCATATGTCTTCGTGAAGAGAGTGGGATCGAGGGATCCAGGTTTGAAGCCTTTGCTCTTCAGGAAGTCTTTGATTGTATCATACCAGGCGCGAGGGGCTTGTTTGAGGCCATACAGTGCCTTGTTTAGCTTGTACACCATATCAGGATGTTTTGGATCTTCAAAGCCAGGTGGTTGTGCGACATATACTTCTTCTTCAATCTTGCCATTGAGAAATGCACTCTTTACATCCATTTGATATAGCAAGATATTGTGGTGATTAGCATAGGCTAGCAGTATACGAATAGCTTCGAGCCTAGCAACAGGAGAAAATGTTTCATCGAAGTCAATTCCTTCCACTTGGGTGTATCCTTGAGCCACAAGACGTGCTTTGTTTCTGACGACTTGACCATGCTCATCTTGCTTGTTTCGATATATCCATTTTGTTCCAATAATGTTATGCTTGCGAGGATCAGGTCGCTTGACAAGTTCCCAAACATTATTTAGCTTGAACTGTTGAAGTTCTTCTTGCATGGCTTGAATCCAGTCAGGTTCCATAAAAGCTTCAGCAACCTTCTTGGGTTCTGATATTGACACAAATGAAAAGTGCCCACAGAAGTTTGATAGCTGTGTTGCTCTTGATCGAGTGAGCGGACTAGGTGCATTGATGCTGTCAATTATCCTCTGTATTTGAACTTCATTTGCGACACGGGGATGAACAGGACGAAGATTTTGCTCTGGCTGATCATTGTCATCATTGGGAGGATTGTCTTCGGACTGATCATTGTCTTCAGGTTGATTTGGTGCAGAGATGATAAGTTCCTCTTCAGGCTGTGCTTCAGAGGGCATGATTTCACCAGTTCCCATCAGCTTGATTGCCTCGTTTGAAGGAGCTTCATCCAGTGTACTTGGCAGGATCTCTCTCTGTGAACCATTGGTTTCATCAAATTTCACACCCACAGTTTCAACGATTTTGTAGAGAAAAAGGTTGACGACTCTGTAGGAGTGTGAATCCTTTCCATAGCCAAGCATGAAGCCTTCGTGAGCCTTAGGTGCAAATTTTGACTTGTGATGGGGATCCTTTATCCAGCATCTTGCTCCAAATACTCTGAAGTAACTGACATTTGGCTTCTTACCAGTAAGTAGCTCATATGATGTTTTGTTCAGAAGCTTATGAACGTACACACGGTTGATGATGTGACATGCTGTATCAATAGCTTTGGGCCAGAACTTGCTTGGTGTCTTGTACTCATCTAGCATTGTTCGAGCCATCTCAATGAGGGTTCTGTTCTTGCACTCAACAATGCCATTTTGCTGAGGTGTGTATGGAGCAGAGAACTCATGAGTGATTCCCATTGTATCCAGATACAGATCAAGTCCAGTGTTCTTGAATTCAGTGCCATTGTCACTTCTAATGTGCTTGATCTTCACACCATAGTTGTTCATTGCTCGATTTGCAAAGCGTCTGAAGACATCTTGCACTTCAGTCTTGTAAAGAATTATATGGACCCATGTGTATCTTGGGTAGTCATCAAGAATGACGAAGCCATAGAGACAGTCAGTTGTTGTGAGGGTGGAGTAGTGAGTAGGTCCAAATAAGTCCATGTGCAACAGCTCGAAGGGTTGAGATGTTTTCATGATTGTCTTCGATAGGTGCTTTGCCCTTGTCATCTTTCCAGCTTCACAGGCACCACACAGATGATCCTTCTTGAACTTGACATCTTCGATGCCTATGACATGCTTCCTTTTGACGAGTGAGTGTAAGCTCCTCATGCCAGCATGTCCCAGCCTTCGATGCCAGAGCCAGCATTCTGAAGCTTTTGTGAGAAGACAAACGGCAAGCTGTGGACCAGCTGAGAAATCTACCATGTACAGATCATCTTTTCGATATCCTTCCAAGACTAGAGATTTGTCAGATTCCATTAGTACAAGGCAACGATATTTGCCAAATATCACAATCATATTCAAGTCACAAAGCATTGAGACAGACATTAAGTTGAAACCAAGGGATTCAACAAGCATCACTTTATCCATGTGTTGATCCTTTGAGATTGCAACTCTACCTAGACCCAATACTTTGCTTTTACCAGTGTCAGCAAACATGATGTGACTCTTGTCAGATGGACGTAAGGTTGAGTCCATGAGAAGACTTCGATCACCAGTCATATGATTTGTGCATCCACTGTCCATAATCCATTCTGAAGCTTTTGGTGATGTACCCTACAGTGCAGTTAGGAGGATAGGCTTCACACAAGTGTTGTGAAGCATATGCATTTGATACATATAGGGATAGTCACAGCTTATATCAAAGTTAGGACATAGACTGATGAGGAATTTAGATGTGAAGCATATAAAATGATATTTTAACGTGCGTCCTCAGTGAGTTTTAGGTCCTCAGCAATAGTATCGGATGCCATTTATTGCTGGCTGGAGACCATTTTCTGCAAGAGAGAGTTAGTTCTTCTTTGCCACCCACATTTTCATTGGGGGCTTAGAAGCAATGAGTCTAAGTGCAGCATCTGAGAATTTTGGCTTTGAAGCCCTAGCAAATAGCCTTGCAGGAGATGAATGATACTCATATGAATAAGCAAAAAAGTTCTTAGTCCTATGAACATAGCGGTTCAAAGATACACGCTCATATTCATAAGTCTGATGATTTCCCTGCAAAACATTGGCGTTAGGGTGACTCATGTGAGTCCTGTATCTGTATGAAGCCTTTGGGCCATATGAAGCTATAGGTCTGGGGTTTGTCTTCTTCCTAGGTGGTGTCATGATGACATTCACAGGAAGATTCTCAATGTACCGCTTAGGTACCCAGATCTTCTTCATAGGTGGTCCATTCCTGCAGTTAGTACCAATGTACCTGGCAAACACTTCACCATTCTGATTTTTGAATAGCTTATAGTTTGCATCAAAGGATTCATCAATGATAATAGGATTAGCACAGGTAAAGCCAGATAAGGTAGATGGATCTACTGAAGGTCCCTTTGCAGCAACCCATGTGGTTTTGGGGTACTGCTCAGGCTTCCAGTATGAGCCATCAACGTTCATTTTCCTCTCGAACCCAACACCCTCTTTCCTAGGGTTTCGGTTCAGTATCTGCTTTTTGAGGACATCGCAGAGAGTCTAATGTCCCTTCAAACTTTTGTACATCCCTGTTTCAAGCAATGTCTTCAACATAGCATTTTCATCAGCAACAGCAGTGGTATCCTCCGCAGAGGGGTTAGTGACCACAATAGTAGGTGAAGACAATGAAACAGTAGCACCAATGGAACATTCAGCAACAGATGTAGCGTTATCACGCTCAATACATTTTAGACATGGTGGTTCAAATCCTTCCTAAGCGAAACTGATCTGTTTAGCATGAAGTGAATCTCGCTCCTTCTGAAGATCTTCATAATCCACTCTTATCTTTTCAAGGTCTAGCTTTCTTTGAAGACATTCAGAAGAAAGCTTCTCATGATCAGATAAGAGAGCATTATGTTGATTTTGAAGGGCGTCAAACTTAGCATGCAGTCTCTGAAGACTATCAGCCAAAGCTTTTGACTGATCCATTTCAGCACCCAACATATCATCGCTCTTACTAAGCATGTCTTGAACCTTTTCCAAGATTCTTTGTTGTTTAGTGGCAAGGGAAGCAAGTTTATCATAACTGGGGCCAAATTCATCACCTGATTCATCATCACTAGATTCAGAGAGATAGCATTCAGTTACCTTATCACCCCTTGCCATGTAGCATGATGAGGATGATGATGGTTCAGGTGTAAAGGTCATTTTCTTGAGAGATTCCTTGTAATCTTCAAACGACTGATCATGACGAGTGCGATGACCTTCGTAAACATCAGAAAGCCGGTCCCAGATTAGCTTCGCGTGATTGAGGTGCATAACATTCCTGAACTGATTCCGGGACAGATGACAGCAGATGACGTCCTTAGCTGTGAGGTTCAGTAGAGTGTACTTGCGAATGTCATCAGCATCTGCCATCTTGCATAGATCAGTGAGTCCAATCTCAGTGACGCTCCATAGTTCGCTATCCATGGACATGAGTACCTTCTTCATCATGGCCTTCCATCGAGGATACTCATGACCGTCAAAGGTGGGACACGATATGTTCCTCAATCCTACAGTCGACATAGCTGAAACTCCAGGTGGTTAAACCGAATCACACAGAACAAGGGAGTACCTTGCTCTGATACCAATTGAATGTGCTAGTATCGACTAGAGGGGGGGTGAATAGGCGATTTTTATGAAAGTCTTCAAAACTTGGTAGTTTTGAAGACAAACAATAGATATGCAGCGGAAGTTAAACTACCCTAAACAAGCCATAGTCAAGCATGTCATGAAGTGAAAGTACAGGACTAATAGCAGTTGGGTAGACAGGATCAATATAGAAGATAATATGAAGCCAATCAACAATAGTAGTCAAGCAATGAAGTCAAATAGATAGACAGATAAGCAATGACTTCATGAAGACAAACTGAAGTAAGGTTGGAGGAGATAGAACCAGTTGCTTGTTGAAGACACAGGATTTGTTGGACCAGTTCCAGTTGCTGTAACAACTGTACGTCTGGTTAGGGAGGCTGAGATTTAACTCAGAAGACCGTGTCTTCACCTTATTCCCCTTGAGCTAAGGACACCCAGTCCTCGCCCAATCACTCTGGTAAGTCTTCAAGGGAGACTTCCAAACCTTCACAGACTTCGTTCACCGGCAATCCACAATGACTCTTGGATGCTCAGAACGCGACGCCTAACCGGCTGGAGGATTCACAGTCCTCAAGTGTAATAAGTCTTCAGGTCACACAGACAGAAAGACTTCAGTGATACCTAACACTCTTTGGCTCTGGGTGTTTGGGCTTTGTCCTCGCAAGGATTTCTCTCTCTCAAATGCTTCGAGGTGGGTTGCTCTCAAACGACAAAAGCCGTGCACAAACTCTGAGCAGCCACCAATTTATGGTGTAGGGGGTGGGCTATTTATAGCCACTAGGCAACCCGACCTGATTTGTCCAAAATGACCCTGGGTCACTAAGGAACTGACACGTGTTCCAACGGCCAGATTTCAAACACACGCGGCAACTTTACTTGGGCTACAAGCAAAGCTGACAAATCCAGCTCTGGATAAGATTTGCTCTCATTTTCTTCGCTCGAAGACATAGGATTTGGGTTGAGCATCACATCAGTCACTCTGACTTAGTTCACTTGGACCCCACTTAACAGTACGGTGGTTCCTATGACTCAACAAAGAAGAAAATGAAAAAACAAATCCACACAATCTTCACGCTCCAAAGTCTTCACTCAATGTCTTCTCATGTCATAGTCTTCAATATGAATATCTTCTCATACCACCATTGTCTTCAAAGTCTTCATACATTTTTAGGGGTCATCTCCGGTAGGTAAACCGAATCAATGAGGGACACTACCTGCGTTATCCTGCAATTCTCACAAATGCATTAGTCCCTCAACCAACTTTGTCGTCAATACTCCAAAACCAACTAGGGGTGGCACTAGATGCACTTACAGTCAAGGGTGACCAACACGTGGCATCCACCGTAACGGAATGTCGTTAAGCTATCGGGTCGGGTTTTGGATCCGATAACCCGTTAACAGCCCCGACCAATGGAGATTTTCCACGTGTAAAATCATCATTGGCTGGAGGAAACACGTGTCGGCTCATTGTTGGGACAGATGTCATCCACTCATTGGATAGAAGGCACCTATTATACGTCGACACGTGGCCCGGCCCAACAGAGGCCCATTCCTGTGAAAAGGCCGGCCCGTTTAACTTGGTCAAAAGGTGACAGGCCAGCCCATGGAAAGCCTGTTAACGGCCTGTTCGCGTATAGCCCATTTATAGCCCGCTAACTCAAGGCCCGCTACCCGAATTAGGCCCAATAGCGTCATCTGGGCCATCCAATATGATTCCAGTCCATTTTCACTTTTGGCCCATGTATGTCCCATGACGTCTTTCGGCCCATATGAGGCCCTATGTAACACTTGGCCTATTAACGGCCCGTGGTGAAACTGGCCCGCAATGAACAGTGTATCACTTTAGACCCATTAACGGCCCGTGGTGAAACTGGCCCGTAATGAACAGTGTATCACTTTATACCCATTAATGGCCCATTATTCAGTTGGGCCGTTTCCAGCCCATGTTATCTTTCGGCCTTCTCAGAGCCCATTTATTCTTGGGCTCATTTCGAGCATTCGTTTACTTACGGCCCGTTACTATAATTTTTTGCTTGTGGGCCAAATTCAGCCCGTGGTTACAGTCGACCCGTTTGTGGTACGTTAATACATTGGGCCGTTTTCATAGCGTCATCAAATACAGCCTATTAACGATGGCCCGTTATGGTCAGCCCATGAACGGGCGATTCCAACTCTAGCCCGTTTATGGCCATAATGTGGCCTGATATTGGCCTATGTTTGGCCAATCGATCATACGGCCCGTATAAGGCCCATTGATGATAGGGCCCGTAGAAGGCCCATTGTTTTACATCCCATAGAAGGCCCAATGTTTCTACGGCCCGTAGAAGGCCTACTGTTTCTACGGCCCGTAGAAGGCCCACTATTTCTACGGCCCGTAGGAGGCCCAATGTCACTATAGTAAATATTAGCCCATGGTTATTGTGGCCTAGTTTTAAGAAATAGGTTATTGCAGCCACTAGCAAACTGCGGAAAAAGAACTGCACTGACTACAAGCAAACAAATAAACAAGACAACAAGGAAATAAATAAGCAAGCAACTTATGCTAGGCTATCACGGCTATTACACATATTACATCCACTGGGCATCAAAGTTCACCACCAGTGCAAATATAGGGAACACAACAGCATATAAACGCCGCAGCAAAACAAGTCCAGAACTGAAACCACTTCAGAAGAGTTCAAGAAACAATATCCTGGGTACCCATAATGCTGGCAAGATGCTTAGAAAGCTTATTAACTTTCTCTTGTTTGGCGCTTAAATCCTCCAGCACTTGCTGTTGCACAAGAAAGTACGCATCTGAATTCTGCAGGGACTTCCTCAGTCCTTCGGCTTCTTGCCGCAGCACAGATGACTGATGCCTTTCAGCTTGTAGCTGAGACTGAAGAAGCTGAAGTGATTCAGGCAGCAAGTTCGAAGAGCTTGTGCTAGTGGTACTAGCCAGTAACTCAAACACTACATCAACACAGGACTGTGGGGTTTTCGCACTGTCTACAAGATCGTTTTTATCACCTTTCTTGGAGACCAACAGGGTTGTCTCACTATCTAGAACCTTATCTGCATTACTTTCTCTACCTTTGCATAGTGGGGTGCTCTTCTCCAATATTCGGTTTGCATACTACAAGAGAAACAAGCAGACACATCACATGTTTAGCTTGTAGTATACCAAACTCATTTTGGTAAACCGGTTCAGTAGTAAGGTGGACAGGATAACATCATGAAACAAACATATATCTATGTACTATGGTCACTGTATTGTCCATATCATTCTAGTTTATGTTCCCTAATCAAGATAGAGACACAGTTCAACTCATATATTTTTAAGACACAGCAGCATAGACAGAATATAAGTGTGAGAAACTACACAACATTGGCAGCACTTGTAATGTGCATCACATGAGAACATAACTGTTTATACAACTTAAACTGAAATCAACATAGAGCAAGAAGTTAGAACAGCAATCCAGTTAAAGAAATAGGTTTAAAACATACCTGTTGCGCCATTGGAGTTTCAATTGGATCCTTCAAATTCGAAAGTAGTTGGTATGAGTAAATACAGTGATGCAATAGCAAAGGAGTATGGACCATAGCTACGGAATCTGACCTGAGAACAGTTGCTCTTCTGCTTTAAACGTGGAGTTTGGGTTAGCTGTGGTGGTCTTCGTGCTTTGGGCACTGCAGTAGCTTTACAAACTGCTCGTGTGGGGGTACTCTGTGGTGGACATGGTGCTTTGTCAACTATAAGTGGGTTACTATCCACTGGGGTTGCGGTTAGATGGGTTGTAGATGGTTCTCTGCCCAACGGTGTAAGTGTGCAATCTGGAAGAGTTTCGATTATGTGTGGTGGGGCTAGTTTGTGGGCCAGTACAACCATGGTTCTATCTGCATCGACGGGTAGCATTGTCTTGTGTGAAGAACGGGTTTTTGCTCCCTTAGATACTGCCATCACCCCCTCCAATTCAAATGGCTGATAAACAAGAAAATAAATTGAACGTACAGACATTTTATGATAGACAGATGTGGTAATTCACATATATGTTGTCTAACCAAACAGGACAACATGACACAATTTCACATATATGATGCCTAACTAAACAGGATAGCATGACACAGTTTCAGATATATGATGGATAACTTAATAGGATATAATGGCATAATTGAACATATGATGAGTACCTAAACAGGATGACATGACAAAACTATATGATGTCTTTCTAAAATAGGTTGGGATGAAATAATTCACATACATGTTGTCTAAGTATACAGGATGGCATGATATAATTGACATAATTGATTCATATACTAAGCAGCTGGCACTCGCATGTATGATCTCTAAACTAAGCAGATAGAATTCAATATTGTGCATATGATGTCTAAACTAAGCAATGCAAGACACCATATGCATCATATGAGAAATATAAACATTGCAACTTAGAGCATACACCTCAGGTGGGATATAGAACTGGTCATCTGTCTCTGAATCCTCCTCTGAGGAGCTCCCTGTAACCATCGAGATATATGCTTCAACAGGTACCATTGCTTGCTCTGAAGACCTTGTTTTCACTCCAGATTTTTCCATAACCGGCTCAAATGGCTGATACACATGAAGAGTAGTTCAATATACACAGATTGTCGACAAATGGAATACGTAATTAAAAAAAAGATGGCATGAGATAATTCACATATATGATGCCTGGCTCCATGGCGGTGCATAATTCACATATATGATAACTGGCTGAAAACATGGCATTGCATAATTCACATATCTGATATAGAAAGCAAACAGGAGGCATTCACACAAAGCATGTCTAATCTAAGCAGATGGCATGGCAATGCAAGACACCATATGCATGATATGAGCAATATAACCCAGCCAAGTTAGAGCATGCACCTCGGGGGTGGGGGTGGGGGGGGGGGAATACGACTGGTCATCTCTCTCTGAATCCTCCTCTGAGGAGCTATCTGTAACCAGCAAGAAATCTGCATCGACAGGTAGCACTAACTACTCAGAAGACCTTGTTTTCACTCCAGATTTTCCCATGACCGACTCAAATGGGTGATGCACAGGAAGAGTAGATGAATGTATAAACATTGCTGACAAATGGAACACATATGGAAAGAAATATGGCACGATACAATTCACATATACGATGACTGGCTAAACAGGATGGCATTGCATGATTCACGTATATGATGCCTGGCTAAAGAAGATGGCATTGCATAATTCCCATATACTCCCTCCGTTCCTAAATATTTGTCTTTTTAGAGATTTCAAATGGACTACCACATACGGATGTATATAGACATATTCTAGAGTGTAGATTCACTCATTTTGTTCCGTATGTAGTCACTTGTTGAAATCTCTAAAAAGACAAATATTTAGGAATGCTGGGAGTATGATATAGAAACCAAACAGGTGGCATTCACACAAAGCAAATCTAAACTAAGTTGATGACATATAAGATGTATAATGTAAGCAATGCAAGGTGCCATATGCATGATATGACCAACATCAGCATGTCAGGTTAGAGCAAACACCTCAGGTGGTAAACAGGCATGGTCAGCTCCTTCTGAATCTCCATCTGAACAGTTATCTTCCTCTGGAATACAATCTGGAAATGCAGGAGAGGGGGGGGGGGCACTTCGCCCACCATGGAGCAGCGTCTGCATGACATTATATTCGCACGCAACGGTCTTCTCTTTTTCTCTACATGTTCAATACGATTGTGTACAATATCTGACATGCATAATAAAAAATAGTTAGATTTTGTAAGGCCTAAGGGGTGCATGCAAAAATCAAGACTGATGGTAGCAAACGAGTGGATGGATCCAAAACTAATGATAGCAGGTAGATTATAGCTTCAGTTTAAAAAGATAGACAATGGATCATCTATTGTTTGTTACCCACCCAACATGAACCACATAGAAGACCCCAGATGAACCAGATAGTAGACATATACTATTTGTTGCTGGCTCAATATGAGACCCATGGGCAATTCAAAACTCAAGATTGAACGATAAAGTAGCAGGTAATAATAACTGATGTATAACGTAAGCAAACACGAAAGACTGCGACCCCTCTTCTGGAACTGTCTAGTCCTCAGGTTCATCTGCTCAGTCGATGATGGTAATGCAGTTGGCGTGGCTGCCGGCAACGGGGAAGATGATCTGAGGCGGCGAAAGAAAGTCTGCAGGGGGGATCTCTGCTGCAGTGAACGCTTCTGTCGATGGTGCACCTCAGGTGGGGTGGATGACGGCACGGCAGGAGCAGGACATAACACACAGAGTTTTCTTTGACGCCAATCTGAAAATGAAGTAAATCTGTAAGGGCTCCTTAGAATTGGAGGATTCTATAAAGGCAGGGACATGAAAAACACAGGAATAGGATAGGAATGCATGTGCAAAATAGAGCATTTGGAAACATAGGATTTCAGTCAACCTGGGTGTTTGGCTCACATGAATTGGAAGAACAGAGGAATGGAGAAACAAAGTGATGCGATGAGTGTACAACCTCTTTGGCATAGCCTTGTGGATCTCAACATCATTGGGTTGGACGTGGAGGATGGTGATGATGCTGGTGTGACTGTCGGAGGCGGGGAAGAAGATCCAAGGCCTTTGGAAACGGCGCCGAGGGTACTGCTCCGCTGTGATGGACGGTTCCGTCGTTGGAGCAGCTCCGCTAAGGTGTACGGCGACGAGGCTGAAGCATGACAAGACAGACAACTTTAATCTGAAGTGGGACCCTAATATCATCTGCAATAGATGATGTAAAATACATCACCAAAAAGTGATAGATGTAAAACGCATCAGCCGCGCCATGGCCGCTCCGACAGATGCTGTAAGTACTGTTCACTCTGAACTTAACTGAAGAAAATGAACTTCACAGTCGAAACTGAATTTTACTGTCGAAACTGATTGAACTAGTAACAGAGCATTGCAATAGATGTTTAGGGCGTTCGAGCACTAGTAGCAGAGAAGCAGTGATCTAAATCAGCAGACGCTCGAGCAGGGAATGCACTAGCAGAGAGCAAGTCGTGCAGTAGCACCGCGAGCGAGTGCTAAAGCAGCAACTCGTGTAGCTGCTGGAGGTCGTGCAGCAGCAGCAGCGCAAGCGAGAGCAAGAGCAGAGCAGCAGCACGAACGAAAGCAGGAGAAGTGCAGCAGTGCGACCGACACAACAAGAATCGAGCCACAGCGCGAGCAAGAGCCAGAGCAGCTGCAGCTAGTGCCATTGTGGAAGTCGCCGCCGAGGAAGCAACGACATGGGGGAGAGACGCCGTGGATGATGTGGCCGGCGACGGCGCCGTCGATGGAGATGCCATGTCTGCTCGGTATCGAGCACCGGCAGCCCCATGAGATCGAATAAAAGATAAAATGCAGCGGTGAGTGCAGAACCTCCTTGGTGGCGCCGAGTTGGCCTCGGCCTCATCAGAGGAATTGGTGAGGGTGCTGCGATTCCGGTGGGGCAGGTCAAGATGGCGCTGTGGAGATTGAGGTGGCGCGATAGACGAGGCGAACGTCGGGGCAGCTCCTTGGAGGTGGAGGACGGGGCGGCTGATCCGGCGGTACGATGAGATCGACAACGGATCCTCATCCGGTGCGGTGGATGAGGGACGACGAGCTATTGCAGTGGACGACGTAGTCGGGGAAGAGTCTCCGGCTGGGCGGCGGTTGGGAGGCCGACGGATGGGGGGAGGGGGCGAAGGGGGAGGGGGGAGCCAAGCTTAGGGACGCGGTTGTCCGGAATGTTGGGTAAGTTACCAGCGTACCCCCACCGGATTTGACACCGCGACATGGAGCTTCATTTCGGGCTAAGGGGTAGAAGGGGGATTTCGCATGTCTGGGCTGCAGGAGCGATTTCGGATGAGGAGGGAGTTCTCGCGCGCGTCCAAATTTCGGGATAACAAGGCACGGCGCGGGTTGAAGAAGCGGGAGTTTCAAAGCAGGTGAGACAAAAGATACTCGAGCTTGAAAATTTCGGGATAACAAGGTGCGGATTCCTTGTTCGGCAGAACAAACTTAACGTGTAAAAAAATCATACAAGACACAAGAGAGTCATGTCCCATTTTACTATATTGCTATAGATGCCATTGAAAAAATACAAGAAAAATGTAAAAAAATCGGGAGAACATGATTACCCTGCACAGTACCAAATCGATTCGCACTTCCCTCAACAACAACAAAAAACAAATCAATTCCCACCAAAGAAAGAGTAATGTCCCTTTTTATATGATTACAAATGCCATGATCTCGAATTTCAATTTTTGAATCCACGTTATGTTGAATTCGAATATATCATTAGGTGACCTTGCGGTTTATAATTGATGAAGTCATACATTTTGATCTTCCATCATATATGAACATTTTACTCCACCATGTGAACATATATATTGTCGTCTACCATATGGACTAAATTTGAATCAATTTTCCTTATTTGAATACGATTGTTGTCAAGTTATATAATAATTTAAATATTATCTTGATAACAAAAAGACATGCATATAGTAGTAATCATATTTCATTATGAACTACATGTACCATACGCTCTCCAATTCAAATATATGTATCCATTTTATGTTGAATTCAAATCATAGTACATTATTGGTCTAGGTAGCGAGATGTTCGGGATAATATAAACCCTGTTTTCATACGTATAATTTTTGGCTGAATTGGGACAAGTTTTGGTATAAGCCTCTTGCAAAACCGGAGATTCTCTCAACAAGCCTCGTGGTTCCGAGAGGGAACGTATCACCTTTGTGTGTGAAATGATATACGCTGCCTCCCCCTGATTTTAGTTACAGAGGCAACATAGAACTACATGAGTGCCCTGTTAAATTTTGGAATTATTTCGGGTTCATTTGGCCTTTTTATACATTAATTGAGTTTCTGGACTTTTAATGTGCATAATCTAAATATGAATTGCATGCACATGCTCCGGTGCACCAAAGTGGGTTGAAAAATCACATGTGTGTCCTTGGTTGAATTTCTAGGTCCCATGGAAGAAATGAGAATGAAATTCAAACATCTGGGCGTCATGACTCTGCCGAGAACATCGAGAAACTTAGATTTTAAATTCATGTAATGAAACTTGGCATGGTGTCATGTCATGGCACTAACATGTTGTGGTAAAAAATTGGGCCGATTTGGAAGCTCGTGGTTCTAAGAGGGAAC
>NC_041389.1:89546692-89570437 GCF_002162155.2 Triticum dicoccoides
GAATTATTCCGGGTTCATTTGTCATTTTTTATACATTAATTGAGTTTCTGGTCATTTAATGTGCATATGTTAGATTTGAACTACAAGCACATGCTCTCGTGCACCAAAGTTGGTTGAAAAATCACATTTGTGTCCTCGGGTGAATTTCTAGGTCCCATGCAAGAAATGAGAATAAAATTAAAACATCTAGGCATCGTGGCTCGGCCGAGAACATTGAGAAACTTGGTTATAAAATTCTTGTAAATCCAAAACACGTCTGAAAATCATGAAACTTGGTATGGATGTCATGTCATGGTACTACCATGTTGTGGTAAAAAAACGGTCGAATAGGAACAGATTTTGGTATAAGATTCTTGCAAACCGAAGCTTCTCTCAAGAAGGCTCGTGGTTCTGAGAGGGAACGTGTCACCTTTGAGTGCGAAACGATATACGTTGTCCCCCTTGAGTTTATTTACAAAGGCAACATAGAACTACATGAGTGCCCTGTTAAATTTTGGAATTATTCCGGCTTCGTTTGACCTTATTTACACATTAATTGAGTTTTTGGTCATTTAATGTGCATAATTCAAATTTGAACTAAAAGCACGTGCTCCTGTGCACCAAAGTTGGTTGTGTCCTCGGGTGAATTTCTACTCCCATGCAAAAAATGAGAATAAGATTCAAACATTTGGGCATCGTGGCTCGGTCAAGAACATTGAGAAACTTGGTTTTAAAATCATGAACTTGGCATGGTGTCATGTCATGGTAGTACCATGCCGTGGTACAAAAATTGGCCGAATAGGAACAAATTTTGGTATAAGCTTCTTGCAAATCGGAGCTTCTCTCAAGAAGGCTCGTGGTTCTGGGAGGGAACGTGTCACCTTTGTGTCCATAATTCAAATTTGAAATACAAGCACATGTTCCAGTGCACCAAAGTTGGTTGAAAAATCACATGTGTGTCCTCGGGTAAATTTCTAGGTTCCATGCAAGAAATGGGAATGAAATTCAAAATTCTAGGCGTCGTGGCTGGGTTGGAAACATTGAGAAACTTAGTTTTTTAATTCCTGTAAATCCAAAATAGGCATGAAAATAATGAAACTTGGCTTGGTGCCATGACATGGCACCAACATGCTATGGTAAATTTGCAGTCCGATTTGCGAAGGCGCACACATTAACAATCAACAAAGTCATTTTGGAACAAGTGCTGTCATGTTACAATCGGAAACACAAGTATTATTGAAACCGTGGGCGTTCTACTTACTAGTACCATTTACGTGCTGCCACGCGTCCCCATTTTTTATTAGCTAGGAGGCGCCATGCAGGGTAGCTATTTGAGTACGAGAGGCGTGCGATCAGACCCCTGCGCGTGCTTATCGGGAGGAGAGCCCTTTGACCTCCATCTGTCGTCCACCTCTCTCCCAAGGTCTCCATTAATGGCGCCCGAGCCTCTGTTTAATGGCATGGCTATGTCTCACTCGACTGAGATTTAAGAGAGAGAAAAGAAAATCTGACAGCACGGATCTTGATGTAAGATCCAACGGACCTATATAGCATCTACTGCGACTTATAGCAAGACTGATGAATATATAAGGATGATTTTTTTTATCAAAGAAGGGCTTGCCCCTTCCGATTTTCATTACTGAAAACCACCACAATTCACAAGAAGTTCAGCACAACTCCAGCCTAACACGAAGGACTAAAAGTACCAAATTGAAATCGCAACATCCCAAGAGGCCAACAAAGGCCAAACATCCGTGCTAGTACCCAACTTTTCACAACCGACGACACAATCGACATCCTAAACCGATTATTACATCAAAAGAAATCAGGAAACTGAAGGAAGCCTAGCAGCAACTAGAAGAACAACAACGCCATGGTCGCCACAGCAAGAGTTTTCTTCATTCCAGCCTTGCAACATTGATCTTCCACAAAAAGATAAGGACGATTAATTGTCTTACATAATTAGAAAGATAATTAAAAAATCCACATGCGGCTATGCCCGAAATACACAAGGGAAAAAGAAGAAGGAAGACAAGGATCTGGCTCGCTGATCTCTACTTTCTTGATGCGTTGCTGCAGGACGCGGGAACTAGTGTCCGCAGTGAGAGGCGATGAGGTCTTTTGTGTCCTCAAGACGCTGCTTGAGAACATAAACGGATTCCTCCACCAGCCTTTGGCGCTTGTTGCGGAGCATGTGATTCTCGTCCATAAGTTTCTTGACGATGACGCCGGTCCTCTTCAACAAGGCACTGGTCTCCTCCTGCTGGTATGCACTTTGGACGATCTTCTCCCTCAGCAGGTTGCGCTCGGCCCGGAGCCTCTCATTGCCCTCCCTTAGTTGTCGTATGACGCTGGTAGCCTGTTCAAACGAGGCTTTCATGTCGTCCTGCAACCTCGTCAAGCCAGAGATCTGATCCATCTGGCTATGGACGATCGCATGCATGCGCCTGTAACAGTCGTCGCCTGCTCGCGAGAAATTTTCCCAGGCTGCCGTGGCGCGGCGGGACATCTCTGCTGCATTCGTGGTGCGGCGGGACATCTCTGCTGCTTCCGCAGCGTGACCGGACCAGTCTGCTGCATCAACGGCGTGGCAGGAACTCCGTGCTGCTTCTGCGGCGCGGTGGGACCTCTGTGCTGCTACTTCCGCACGGCAGGACATGTCGGCTGATCTCGCAGCGAGGCGGGACATCTCTCGTGCTTCCGCTTCCATGCTCGCCTCTCCCTAGTAGCAATCTCTCGACCCAGAACTCACGCTGGCCATGGCAGACGCAAGGGAAGGATGCTGAATGACTTGTTTGTTTTTTTGGATGAGGAGTTGAGGAGGAATGTGCAATCATCTTGGCATACTAGTATTTATAACCGAGTACTAATACACTCCTAAGTGGGAAACCGTTTAGGTTGTGATCGGTGTTAACAGGTTTGGAATTCAATATACTAGCATGTTACTAATACACTCCTAAGTGGGAAACCATTTAGGTTGTGATCGGTGTGAACAGGTTTGCAATTCAATATAGCGTGGAGTAATTTGGAATGTGACGAGACGCAAGCTCAAAAACTTGTACTCTGAGTTTAGTAGTACATTATACAGGAAGAGAAGAGGTGCACGCATGCACTCGTCCTCTCACACGCGCGTCTGTTTTTTCTCGAAAAGAAGGATGATGACCCCCGGCCTCTGCATCTGGGAGTCACACATGCATCTGTAGCTACAAATTGTTGTGTTCTCAACCATCCGATTGGTTCTATCATGGATGTACCTATATACCAAAACATGTGTAGATACATCTATATTTTGACAAATGGAAGGCATGTATTGTGGAACGGAGGGAGTGCTTGTCATCAAAATGGATAAAAAGGGACGTGTCTAGAACTAAAATACGTCTACATACATCTCCTTTTATCCATTTTGATGACAAGTAGTACTCTTACCCAAAGGAACTTTATATCCAACAGACACAAAATATCCGTTCGACTGTTGGAAATTACTAATCTGATGTCGAAGTAATTGCTGCAGTGCCACCAAAAACCACCATTTCTTAAGCTAAAGTAGACCAAGGTAATCCCTATATTAGCATATTACTAAGATAAACAGAAGGCACTGTCAAAACATTTAGGACGTGAGCTTGTCAATCTAAATGTGGAGGGACACAAGCTTAGCCCCGGCCAGCAGCTTGGGCGGAACTGTCAAGAAGGTCAGCTCCTACACGTCGACGTCGCCGGGATCCTTGCTGCTTGTCACCTCCATTAACACCTTGACGGCGTCGGTCGTGCCTTTGGGCTCCCCCGGCGGGCCGTTCGCCCACATCCTGGCCAAGTAGTGCGGCAGTGGGGACGCCCCCGCTCTGATGCAGACGACCGGCACGGCGATAGGCGCGCCGATGTCGAGCACGCCACCGACCAAGAAAAACGTGCGGTGGTCCTCCTCCGCGAACAGCAAGAGCCGTGGCTCCGACAGTGGCACTTGCAGCTGGAGCACATTGCCGTACTGGATCCTGTGCATGGGCATGGGATGCGCGGTGATGATGTGGTGGTAGAGCACCAGCGGCGGGCCTTTGTAGCCGCAGACGGGCACGGGGCATTTGCAGGGCACGAGCGGACACACGCTCTGGTGATCGGCGAGCTTGTGGTAAGTGAGGTAGAGCCCACAGCCTTCGTGTGGGCACTCCACCCTCACCGACGAAAGGACGGAGTCCACCGCCGTGTTCCGTACGTCGAAGCCAGAGCCGTGCTCGCACTTCTGGCACTGCCGCTGGTTCTCGGGGCGCTCGACGCGGCAGTCCGCACAGGACAGGTGCCCTCCCTTGCACTTCAGAAATCAATCCAACAACAATCAATCAAGAAACCTGCACCTTGCTCAATCAATCGAACGGACAAAGTGTATTCGAACCTCATACACTGGAGGTGTCAAGGGGCGGAGGCACAAGGGGCAGTGGAGCACGGTGAGGTCCATCGAGACCTCAGAGAGCTCCATCGTCGGGTCATGTTCCTGTTCGGTCTGCATGATCTCGCCCTCCTCGTGCACAACCATCCTTCAAGGTGCATTAAATCAACACATGCAAGTACTATCAAAAGAAGAGTCACGGCATGCATGCATGCGTTGTAATTAATGCATCGGCAAACGCAAATTATTGAAATATATCGAGTGTAGTGCTTTGATGTGTCGCGTCAACTCGTACATCAACGAGAAGTTTGATTATACTCTCCCTTGCGGACTTAACTGCACCTGCCTTTGGCTGTATGACAGGTTGGCCACACACCTGTCGGGCCCACCTATCATACACACAAAGACAGGAGCGTCCCTCCCTCGCCCATGAGCGTGGTGGCTGGCAAGACTAGGAGAAGCTTTCTCTACACGCTCTCCCTCCCACACCTGGTGGACATGCAGCAGTTCAATCGGTGCCAGATGGCCAGAAGCGTACTGTAGTACTCCTCCAGTGCAATAGTACACCATCATTGTTCGACTTCCGGAAGAGGCGAAGAGCCAAGCGCAGCCCGGACGTTCGTGTGGCAGTTTCATGTGTAGAGTAGTCTAGATAGTGTGTATCGTGCTTGTAAGCTTAAAATCGTTGGGGTCGGCTCCATGCTATGTGGCCATCTCGAAGTTTTTTTTAAATTAAAATAGTCTTCTGGCCCTACCTGTCACCCTGGTGATTGTAATTTGCACGCTCATCTGGTCAAGACAGGAATACATATTTTAATTTGTTTTTTTGAAAAGGGGGGACTCCCCGGCCTCTGCATCAGAACGATGCATGCGGCCACATATATTTTAATTTGTGGTGGGTAAATGTTAGAGGTTGCAGCAAATATATTGTACACTGCGGGTCTTTCAGCCAAGTTTAGAGGCAAGCATGTGGGGCCAGTGCTATGATGTGTCGCGTCAACTCGTAGAATGAGGAGTAGCTTTATTTTACTACACACCTTCTCCCTCGCCCATGCGTGCGGTTGCTCGCAAACGAGGACAGGCTTTTGCTTAGTAGTAGTACTTCCACAACAAGCTATCCGTCCCGCTCGCGGTGGACGTACATGCAGCAGTGGATTCGACACTGTAGAAGCAGTAGTAGTAACATCATTGTTCGTCTTCGCGAAGAGGCGAAGAGCCAAGCGCAAACCGAATGTTCCAGTTGTGAACATTGGAGCACGCATATAGCTAGGCTCTTGCATGAGACAAAATTGCTATGTGAGCCCACTATTGTACTAGTACGTACAACTACTTGCTAGTATAGCCCTGTAAACCAGAAAGGAGTATTTGCCCTTCTAGAGATTTCAACAAGTGACTAGACTACACCGAGACGGAGTACATATGGAGCAAAATGAGTCAATCTGCACCGTAAATAAATACGTACTAGTTCTATCGTTTTCCTCTCCGAGGTGCACAATATTGAGTATACTGACTAGTCTCTTTTTGACATGCATTTACGTTTTTTTGACACAGTACAGACGCAAGCGCTCATATACACGCGCATACACTCACCCCTATGAACGCACACACGCACGGCACTATCATCTTGAAATTTATGAAGTCACCATAGGCACCTCGTCGTCGACAGGTCCATAGGTGCTTGAATGCCAAGGAGGAAGAGGGTAGCGGTTCCCGAGACGTTGAACGGTCAATGATGCATCCTCAATTACATGCAGAGGGAATTAATTGGGGAAGCAGACTAGAGCCAGCACAATGTGAATGCAACAAAGTTTGGACTCTCATATAATAAAGGTGCCCCACCACTCCAATCCATCTACTCCCAAGTCTCTGCGCAACACTGCTCACTCCAATCCAAGACCAAGTGACCAAGCCACAAGCACCTATGGAGGTGATGGACGTGAGCGGCAGTTGGCTGTGCCGAATCATCCAAGGCGCCGGCCTGCGGCCCCGCACTGCGCAGCATTTCCAGACGGTGCTGGCGACCGCAGGCATCGTAGCCCTCGCTAACGCCGGCTTCGCCTCTCGCATGGACGACATGATGGTCAACTCCATCCGCAAGTTCACCGCCGTAAAGAAGCGCGCGGACGACCTTGCCGTACTGCTCCAGCCCGCGCGCCCAGGCTCCACATTGCCTGCCACCCTCATCAGCCTACATGGTGACGAACTCTTTCAAGCCCTGGTGGCCCTGCAGGTGCCGGAGGTCGGGACGAAGAATGTGCACCTCGAGGCCGCACTCGCCGCGCAGCGCCTCGTCATGCAAGAAACCGTCGACCTGCACATCCACGTCTACGAGGAAATCGTCTACATAGGCCACTACAAGGCAAACGAGGACAGAAAGACGTTGGCCTTCTTCCAGCGGCTGGAATCTTTGGACGCCATTGTTCAGAAGCACGTCGACCTGGCCACAAAAGCCGCTGCTACTTAGGCGCCGTTCGGTGGGCCGGCGCCCTGAGTCGAGGAGGTGGACGTCGTCGATGGATGCATCTCTTCTTCTTGCCTCCTGTAACCAGCACTGCATCGCCTCGTGGCCTTAATGTTTATTAGTATAGTACTCCCTCCGTTCCCAAATATAAGTCTTTCTAAAGATTCCAGCAAGTGACTACTACATACGGAGCAAAATGAGTGAATCTACACTCTAAACTATGTCTTCATACATCTGTATGTTGTATTCCATTTGAAGTAGTATCTAAAAAGGCTTATATTTATGAACGGAGGGAGTATATGGCATTTTTTATTCCAGTCGTAACGTTTTCACTGTGAGGTGGGGCCGCAGTTGAGCAAACCCACCCCACCCACCGGGTGTCGGCCGAGTTTAGAGCAAGTACAATAAGGTGATGTAGGCGGGCTGTAAGACATTAAATATTATATTCTTGCTTATTTGGAAGAGAGAGAAGAGGAGAGAGAAGAGAGGCGGGCTACTAGTTAAACAGCCGGCTGCAGCACGTGCTCCTAGGTACTTTATGAGATTGTGGAATGGGCCATGTATCAACAAAGTAGTACATATTTATATCTAGCTATTGTACTTGTTGGCTATAAACTTGACTATATGTGACATGGCAACATCATATAGCCAGCAGCTGGCTATATTATTAACCATGCTCTTAGAGAGTAGAAGAGAGAAACGATGGAGGAGGGCTAGCTGTAGCACGGACGCTGTTGTCAGATGGGACTCGTGTTTATAGAATAGGAGTACTGAGCACTCGTGCCTCTTTTTTTTTGAGGGAAAAATTAGTCGTATGTCTAGTACCACTAGTTGGGTGCGTGCGACCTATAGCTGTCATCACTTTAGGTCTACTTTTCGAACCGCGGCTACGCTTCACAGTACATATTTTTCACGCATTTATCCTCCTATATGTACTCCTAGGCTATTTCCACATGCTCCCATTCGCCGACATGTGGGACATTGAGCATCTGGGTCATAGTGCATGCACGACTGGGAGCATATGCCGGGGTACTTTACATTTCAGACCTCACGAATTACATGCAAACACCCCACAAAAGAATAAATAAATCAATGAATTACTACATGAAACCGGATTATTTTCATGGAAACCGGAGCACGTTCATTAAATTTTGGACATAACACGTTTATAAAAAATGACCGGACCTAAACCAGTCTAAGGGCCTCTTTGATTTTTCCCGAAAAAAGGGCCTCTTTGATTCGCAGGATACTGAAAACACAGGAATGGGGAAAGTATGATGGCGATGAACCGAGACGAGGAGAACTCTAACTCAGTTAGAGGTTAGAGTTAGATTCTAACCCTGAACTAACTCTAAACCAAAGAGGTGTATGTATGGCAGGGTTAGATTGACAATAAATGCTCTATCTCAATCATTTGACTACTTTGGACCCTATTTTTAGTCAGACTAAAATAAGTCCCTTGGATCCAAGCACCCTCTTGGTGTGGCCGGCTCTTCTGTGACACCTCCCGCTCACAATTGACATAAACGAACCATCTATACAATCAAGCATGCAAAACATGATAATTTTTACTTTGTCCATACAAATGAGATATCCCACTTAAACATACAAGTCGTCAATCAAGATTCACAAAATAAAAAAACACTTCATGAAACAAAGAATGAGCTAACTCATCATGGAAGTTGTTCACGATAGGGAGGGAGCCCGGAGCCCCTCACGCACCGAGGGAGGAGCTCGCCATCGTCGCTCTGGAGGAAGGCTCTGTAGAGCCCAAGCCCCGGGAACCCCCCGACGCTGGCCCTTGCGAGTTGAGGTCGACACCGGCATGGGTAGCAGGGCCGCTTGCCGCCGACTGGGAACTTAATCTTTGGGCCTCTATAAATAATGCAAGCCTGTAACTAAAATACCTAGAAAGGTGAGCTGAATCTTTGGGCTTCTAGAAATAATGCAAGCCTGAAACTAAAATACCTAGAAAGGTGAACTGAATCTTTGGGCCTCTAGAAATAATGCAAGCCTGAAACTTAAATACCTAGAAAGGTGAACTGAATCTTTGGGCCTCTAGAAATAATGCAAGCCTGAAACTGAAATACCTAGAAAGGTGAACTGAATGTTTGGGCCTCTAGAAATAATGCAAGCCTGAAAATGAAATACCTAGAAAGGTGAACTAAATCTTTGGGCCTCTAGAAATAATGCAAGCCTGAAACTCAAATACCTAGAAAGGTGAACTGAATCTTTGGGCCTCTACAAATAATGCAAGCCTAAAATTGAAATACCTAGAAAGGTGACCTGAATCTTTGGGCCTCTAGAAAGATTTATTACCTCCTCAAGTAGCATCAAACAATTCCATGCGTGCACCACAAATCTATAGCAAGTTTGATCAGGATCTACTTTTCCAAATCAGAATTAGCGCTAGAGCAAGCAAGATCAATGATATGACCGTGAGACAAAGAAGGAACGAACAAACTCACCCCTCCCGTGACCTCCCTGGTAGACGCGCCGCCGCCGCACACGGCAGAGGGAGAAAAACGACTGGTGAAGGGGGAGCGGGGCGACCTTCGAAGGTCGAAGGGAGAGGGCGACCGGAGTAGGGTGGCGGAGGCCGGAAGGAGAGGGCGGCCGGAGGAGAGAGAGGGCGAGTGGTGCTTGGGCGGGCGGCCCTATGGGGAACAAAGAGGACTCGTGCGAGGGGGGAGCGATCTGGTGCGGGCAGGTGAGATTTTTTTAGGGGAGCGATCTGGTGCGGGCAGGTGAGATTTTTTTAGTTCTCTTTTAGTGGGCCCAGGATAACTAACCCAATTAGAACCTCTCCACCGGGCTAGTTTTTTGAGCTGGGTTAGAGCAAACTAGCTCAAACTAACCCCTCTTGTTTCGATAATTTGAGGCTATTTCAACCCAAACTACCTCTAACTCAGGGATCCAAACAAAGAGGAGTGTTACTGTACATGCTACAATGTGGACCATAGCACATTGTTTTTTATGTCCATATCACCACATTATTGTTTTCTACTGCTGGTTCACTGGGCTACCGTGGTTCGCACGGCTGGTTCACTGGGCTGGCGAGGTTCGCACTCCTCTGACCTGAGTAGTACTAGTATAGTACTAGTATATACCGCATCATTCTTTACTCCTTCTTACTACTCCGAGTCCGACATGTGGGAGAGCCAGCATCCGGGTCGACGTGTCATGCACCAGATTAGAGCGTGGAACGGAAGGGGGCATCACGCCGGTCGGAGCGCCAGTAATTCATATCACAAGTCTTTCCAGCAGTAACACACCGTCAAATTGCATAGCCCCACTCGCTCACCCTCCTCGCCTCTCTGTCAAACCGCCTACCCGAAAACTGTCGTGCATACTGCCCGGGAAAAGCCCCACCCTCAACTTTTAACTACGCGAAAATAGTTCGAGCTTGTTCATTCTATATAAATATAGTACTTACTGTATGTTTATTCACCCGTGGGGTTGTTCAATGAATGAAGGGGCGGGGAGCACAAGTGAACAATACTACCTCTGTCCGGGTTTATTGGTCCCCATTGTATTTCGTGCCAAATTTTGACCATAGATTAAACTAAGAAAATGTTCACGCATGTCACCAAGCATTATATTTTTCAAAACTATGTTCAAATACGAATCCAATGAGATAATTTTTCTTGACATGCATTAACATTTTGTTAGTTAAATCTTTAGTCAAAATTTGGCACAAACTATAAAAGGGACCTATAAACCAGGACGGAGGTAGTATTGTACTAGTAAGTAGGAGTCGTAGAGTAGTCACCTTAAATAGAGAGTTTCTTTTCTTTAATGCCACGTACACAAATTGAAACACTTGTTTTGGAGAGAAAAAAGATAATCACTCCACTATATATGGACGCAGGGGCCTGAGCACTTGCTTTACTAGGGTTGCTCTCTTCATTCTCTCATCCTCTCCAGATATAAACAAGACCGCGGTAGCGACATTTTCTCTCTGCTCACAGCTGGTCACAAATCCGGCCGGATCCCTTCGGCCGGTGTGTGTAGAGGACTAAAATGCATCGTTCACACGGTCATCGCCGCCGAGGGAGGAAACCCATAGCTGCCGGAGGGGCCTGATCCTCTGCCCGTGCCGTTCTCTCCGACACTGCGCCAGCTCGGGAGGTCCTCCGACCCTTCTTCCTCCCTGCCGTACTGTCCGCAGATCCGACCTGCCGCCGCCGACATCCCGGCGACCCTCAGGTATTAGTTCTTCGAAAGCGGCCTTGCTCTACTGCCCCAGCTCCCCATGTGTCTGCATGTGCATCTTTTTCTACTCCCATCAGCTCTTCCAAAGCCACCTAAATTTTTAGTATTATTAGAGGTAAAGCTACTTCATGCATTCGAATCTAGGGCTTTGTTCAAACAACAAAGAAAGGGGGAAAAGTTGTAGCATGAATCTAGGACTTGATTCAAAGAGGAAATAATATGGTGAAAGTAGTAGAGACCGGATACCCAACCGGTCTCTTGGTTGAAAAGGGAAATAATGGGAAAACACAGTACAAACTGGATAAGGAACAGATCTATTATTGGTTGAAAAAAAGGATAGAAAGTGGCGGCTGGTGGACAAATCAACAGAGTATGTCCAGGATTAGATTTGCTGCTATCACATAGTAAAAGGTCTCCAGGATTAGATTTGCTGCCCTCACTTAGTAAAAGGTCTCAGGATTAGATTTGCTGCCCTCACATAGTAAAAGGTCTCAGGATTAGATTTGCTGCCCTCACATAGTAAAAGGCCTCCAGGATTAGATTTGCTGCCCTCACATAGTAAAAGGTCTCCAGGATTAGGTTTGCTGCCCTCACATAGCGTGAACAAGTTCGACATCACCACTTTATGCCTCCTTGTAGGTACATTGTGCTGATGCGTCCACTGTCGCATGTCCTTATACCAACCTTTTGCTATTTTTTTGCGGGTAAACCAACCTTTTGCTGTAAGGGCGCATGTAAAATGAAGCGATCACACTGTTACCTTAGGGACATGTCTAACCAGTATTATTGTTAATCTAATGCCTCCAGTGATAAGATGCAATTAAACTGTGTTACAAATGGCACTCCTACTATTTTCCCCAGTATGATAAGTAAGTTGCTCCTTTACGCTACTGAGTGTCCTGGTGTCCCCATGGTCCCATGCCCTTAAACCAACTCTTTAGCTGCTGTTGATTTACTGTGTCTGGTAAACAAGCAATGCCACCATTAAAGTAATCCCATATCTGAGGAATCTCATTCTTGATCATAATGCTTCTGGTAACATGAAGCATTGCTGACGTTTTAAAATTTCTATTGTCCTTGCGTGATTGCCATGAACATAATTAAGATGCTTCTTTTCATTTTGTATATGTTTCGTATATTCTTATTGACCAACAACTGCTTACTTTCTATCATTTTGTGCAGATAGGGATATCCATTTCACCTTGTTGCTATTGTGACCTTTTGGTGAACTGCACAAAACACTTTTTTTGGAATGAGTGTCTTGTGCAGTTCAACTAAAATGTCACGTGGGTAACATCTCTCAATTTTGGTGGAACTGCACAAAATGGTTAAACTAAAGTGAAACCATGCTCTCCTGTCTCCTTGTTTGTGATATGCAAACATGCTGTGCAAACATGAATACTCTACTACAGATGTTGTGACGGTCAAGAGCAACATCTCTCAATTTTGGTGGAACTGCACAAAATGGTTCAACTAAAGCGAAATCATGCTCTCCTGTCTCCTTGTTTGTGCTATGCAAACATGCTGTGCAAACAGGAATACTCTACTACATATGTTGTGATGGTCAAGAGCAACATCTCTCAATTTTGGTGGAACTGCACAAAATGGTTCAACTAAAGTGAAATCATGCTCTCCTGTCTCCTTGTTTGTGCTATGCAAACATGTTGTGCAAACAGGAATACTCTACTACAGATGTTGTGACGGTCAAGAGCATTCGCCAAGTTCTTCGATTGTATGACATGGCTAGCCAAGATGGATTTAATCCCGATATTCACTTTATCAAAAGGCTCTAATGGGTTGGTTCTGAATCTTGCAAGCTGGGAATCAGTGAGATGTGTAGGCATCTTTTTTGTACTTATTATTTGAATCTTATTTGTTGGTTCTGAATCTTGCAAGCTGGGAATCAATGAGACGTGTAGGCATCTTTGTTGTACTTATTACTTGGATCTTATTTGTTGGTTCTGAATCTTGCAAGCTGGGAATCAATGAGATGTGTAGGCATCTTTGTTGTACTTCTTATTTGGATCTTATTTGTTGGTTCTGAATCTTGCAAGCTGGGAAACACGGCATGATGATGCAGAGGACAGCAACCATAACAAACAATTCAAACTTGGTAGTATTATCTTTGTGAAAGTGCGACAAATGTGCTGATCGTGTGCGTCCTGAGAATAATAATTCTAATTGTTGTGCATATTGATACCGTGGCACTGATAAAACGAGCCAATGCATTGCTTGTTTTAAGTATAAATTTCTATTAAAGCTAATTAAATTTAAATAAAGTGACCACTAACTCCTGTTATTACAGTACCAATACAGACCCGCTCGTGAACCGATGTGTGGCCGGAGTAGGTTTCTTAATGGAGGCATTTGAATGCGCCGAGGGTGCATCTTCTGTCGGGCGTGCAGCAGACGAGGGAGGGGTAGTAACAGTTGTCGCCTGTACACACTCAGCTTACTGTTGAATCCAGTTCCCCAAGAGCTGAAAAACGAACTGCTGTCGCCGCCTACACACTCGTTCACTCGAAGAGACGCCAATGGCGATCCGAGGGGTGATCCTGCTGGATATGGACTTCAGCAAGGAGTTAGTTCACCGTTCAGTCCTATGGCTGCACCAAGTTGAATGTGATGTACACCAACAATACGGACTCGATGAAGCTCTGCCTTGGCTCAGTCCTATGGCTGCACCAGGTTCTGGAGCATTCGCCTGTTTCATCGGCAGCGCCGAGTGCACCTTCGCTACGGTGGAGAGAAGGAAGAACACGACGATTCGGCCATCTGGTGCAACAAGCTTGTCGACATCCAGAAGCAATACAAGATCATCAGCAATGGGCAGGAGAAGGACTCCATGGTTGACCTTGCTGAGACCATCATCGACCCCTGATACGCCAACATGAAAGAAGACGACCTGAACACGTGGGAGGTACCTCTGAATCTAGCCTACATAACCTATGCGGCCAAGGACGCATATGAATATAAGACATGTACAGGCAGATCTTGGACATGAGGGCGTGTCTGCTTCCCGTAACCGACGAATACACGGACAGCCGCAACGCCATGATCAAGCATGCCATGAAGGTCTAGATGTTGTACTTTATCTGTTTATAAGCACCTTTATCATCTGAGTGTTTCATGCATTAGCCTATGTGTCGTAATTATCTGTTTTGTCCGAAATATTTCTTTAAGAACCCATTAACCTGATTGCTTTTTTTAGTGGCTATTTGCTAATGTATGCAAACTAGTTCACTTGTCCGTAAAAAAAATATTTCACTCGGCTGCCGTGCTTTGAATCTCCTTCCTCCCAACATATTCCTCTCCTCAGGTGGACCCACCAGGTCTCTGAATTTTCTCCCACTTTCTTTTTCGATGTAAACTGAGTTTTCTCCCAGTACTTTCCCCTAGAACCAACTCAACTATCCCACGTCTAGCCTAAAAAATAATAATACCCCACGTACTATTAACTCATCAAATTAAAATGATATTTTATTTCATAAGTTGGAAGTTCTTACAAAATAATAATAATAATTGTTTATATATAACTTGCCAAGTTAACTCCTAGTGATTGCGTACATAAGGTTACAAAGATTTTACTGACGTGCAATCATGTGTTTATGATTTTATAACATTTCTCCGTATAGCCCAACATGATATTTTCACCCAGCCCAGCAAGTCCGTGGATTTCGAGAAAAATGCAAATGGGATTTAAACGGGCTGCATAGATGCTACATCATTGTTTCACCCAGCCCACCAAATGGACTAAAAAAACAAATGGACTGACTGACATGTGGGCCAGTAGGTCGAAGCCTAAGAAGGCGTTGGATTTACATCCAACGACCGGCATTCTTATTCAATCTCTCGCCTTCTTCCCCCAGCGCTGCCGGAACCGCCTGCTCCAGCCTTCGGCATCCAGCGGCGTTGTTTTGCGCTTCTCAGCGAAACGCTACCCCGCCGACGGCCAGCCATCCCTCCACTCCGCACCTCCTGTTATTCTCTGCCGAGTGTAGGCCCACCCTGCACCCGAACCAGTCAAGTTTCCCACTCCCTCCGTCTGCGACTCCACTGTCGCGTCTTCCCCATCTCCGGGTCATTCCAGTCTGGGGCCTTGCCGTCTTCCACCGCCTCGGTGCGCTCGGCGCGGCGTGGTCAACATACGAGAGTCATCGGAAGAGGACTGTATTTGGAGAGCCTGACGGCTGGGACCCACGAGGTCCATGGTCGCACGCAAGGAAAGTTCCTCCTTATTACTGAAGGAAATATGCCCTAGAGGCAATAATAAAGTTATTATTTATTTCCTTATTTCATGATAAATGTTTATTATTCATGCTAGAATTGTATTAACCGGAAACATAATACATGTGTGAATACATAGACAAACATAGTGTCACTAGTATGCCTCTACTTGACTAGCTTGTTGATCAAAGATGGTTATGTTTCCTAACCATAGACATGTGTTGTCATTTGATCAATGGGATAACATCATTAGGAGAATGATGTGATTGACATGACCCATTCCGTTAGCCTAGCACTTGATCGTTTGTTTATTGCTATTGCTTTCTTCATGACTTATACATGTTCCTGTAACTATGAGATTATGCAAGTCCCGTTTACCGGAGGAACACTTTGGGTGCTACCAAACGTCACAACGTAACTGGGTGATTATAAAGGAGTACTACAGGTGTCTCCAAAGGTACATGTTGGGTTGGCGTATTTCGATATTAGGTTTTGTCACTCTGATTGTCGGAGAGGTATCTCTGGGCCCTCTCGGTAATGCACATCACTATAAGCCTTGCAAACAATGTGACTAATGAGTTAGTTGCGGGATGATGCATTACGTAACGAGTAAAGAGACTTGCCGGTAACGAGATTGAACTAGGTATTGGATACCGACGATCGAATCACGGGCAAGTAACATACCGATGACAAAGGGAACAACGTATGTTGTTATGCGGTTTGACCGATAAAGATCTTCGTAGAATATGTGGGAGCCAATATGGGCATCCAGGTCCCGCTATTGGTTATTGACTGGAAACGTGTTTCGGTCATGTCTACATTGTTCTCGAACCCGTAGGGTCCGCACGCTTAAGGTTTCAATGACAGTTATATTATGAGTTCACATGTTTTGATGTACCGAAGGAGTTCGGAGTCCCGGATGAGATCGGGGACATGATGAGGAGTCTTGAAATGGTCAAGACGTAAAGATTCATATATTGGATGATATGGTTAGGCCAAGGGGTCAAGCCCATGAGGCTTTAGGTCGGTGCAAAAGGAGTTTTGCGGAGGCCAGGGGGCCAAACGCCGGAGACCATGGCGTCTGGCCCTGGGCCAGACGCCGAGGCCCATGGCGTCCGGGCCAGACGCCGAGGATTGTGGCGTTTGGTCCTGGAGTCCGAGTGGGACTCTTGCCTTTCTGGCAAAACCGACTTTGAGGAGGCTTTTGCTCCAAGTTTCGACCCCGGGGCTCAACATATAAATAGAGGGGCAGGGCTAGCACCAAAGACACAACAATTGATCCCTTGGATCTCTTAGCCGTGTGCGGTGCCCCCCTCCACCATAGTCCACCTCGATAATATCGTAGCGGTGCTTAGGCGAAGCCCTGCGACGGTAGAACATCAAGATCATCACCATGCCGTCGTGCTGACGGAACTCTCCCTCGACACTCGGCTGGATCGGAGTTCGAGGGACGTCATCGAGCTGAACGTGTGCTAGAACTCGGAGGTGCCTTAGTTTCGGTGCTTGATCGGTTGGGCCGTGAAGACGTACGACTACATCAACCGCGTTGTGCTAACGCTTCCGCTTACGGTCTACAAGGGTATGTAGACAACACTCTCCCCTCTCGTTGCTATACATCACCATGATCTTGCGTGTGCATAGGAAAGTTTTTGAAATTACTACGTTCCCCAACAGTGGCATCCGAGCCTAGGTTTTATGCGTTGATGTTATATGCACGAGTAGAACAGAAGTGAGTTGTGGGCGATACAAGTCATACTGCTTACCAGCATGTCATACTTTGGTTCGGCGGTATTGTGAGATGAAGCGGCCCGGACCGACATTACGCGTACGCTTACGCGAGACTAGTTTCACCATTACGAGCACTCGTGCTTAAAGGTGGCTGGCGGGTGTCTGTCTCTCTCACTTTAGCTGAATCGAGTGTGGCTACGCCCGGTCCTTGCGAAGGTTAAAACAGCACCAACTTGACGAACTATCGTTGTGGTTTTTGATGCGTAGGTAAGAACGGTTTTTGCTAAGCCCGTAGCAGCCACGTAAAATTTGCAACAACAAAGTAGAGGACGTCTAACTTGTTTTTGCAGGGCATGTTGTGATGTGATATGGTCAAGACGTGATGCTATATTTTATTGTATGAGATGATCATGTTTTGTAACCGAAGTTATCGGCAACTGGCAGGAGCCATATGGTTGTCGCTTTATTGTATGAAATGCAAACGCCCTGTAATTGCTTTACATTATCACTAAGCGGTAGCGATAGTCGTAGAAGCAATAGATGGTGTAACGACAACGATGCTACGATGGAGATCAAGGTGTCGCGCCGGTGACGATGGTGATCATGACGGTGCTTCAAAGATGGAGATCACAAGCACAAGATGATGATGGCCATATCATATCACTTATATTGATTGCATGTGATGTTTATCCTTTATGCATCTTATCTCGCTTTGATTGACGGTAGCATTTTAAGATGATCTCTCACTAATTATCAAGAAGTGTTCTCCCTGAGTATGCACCGTTGCGAAAGTTCTTCGTGCTGAGACACCACGTGATGATCGGGTGTGATAGGCTCTACATTCAAATACAACAGGTGCAAAACAGTTGCACATGCGGAATACTCAGGTTATACTTGACGAGCCTAGCATATACAGATATGGCCTCGGAACACGGAGACCGAAAGGTCGAGCGTGAATCATATAGTAGATATGATCAACATAGAGATGTTCACCATTGAAACTACTCCATCTCACGTGATGATCGGACATGGTTTAGTTGATTTGGATCACGTGATCACTTAGATGACAAGAGAGATGTCTGTCTAAGTGGGAGTTCTTAAGTAATATGATTAATTGAACTTAAATATATTATGAACTTAGTCCTAGTAGTATTTCGCAAATTATGTTATAGATCAATAGCTTGCGTTGTTGCTTTCATATGTTTATTTTGATACGTTCCTAGAGAAAACTGTGTTGAAAAATGTTAGTAGCAATGATGCGGATTGGATCCGTGATCTGAGGTTTATCCTCATTGCTGCGCAGAAGAATTATGTCCTTGATGCACCGCTAGGTGACAAACCTGTTGCAGGAGCAGATGCAGACATTATGAACGTTTGGCTAGCTCAATATGATGACTACTTGATAGTTTAGTGCACCATGCTTAACGGCTTAGAATCGGGACTTCAAAAACGTTTTGAACGTCATGGACCATATGAGATGTTCCAGGAATTGAAGTTAATATTTCAAGCAAATACCCGAGTTGAGAGATATGAAGTCTCCAACAAGTTCTGTAGCTAAAAGATGGAGGAGAATCGCTCAACTAGTGAGCAAGTGCTCAGATTGTCTGGATACTACAATCGCTTGAATCAAGTGGGAGTTAATCTTCTAGATAAGATAGTGATTGACAGAGTTCTCTAGTCACCATCACCAAGTTAGTAGAACTTCGTGAAGAACTATAGTATGCAAAGGATGACGAAAATGATTCCCGAAGCTCTTCGTGATGTTGAAATCAACAAAGGTAGAAATCAAGAAAAGAGCGTCAAGTGTTGATGGTTGACAAGACCACTAGTTTCAAGAATAGGGAAAAGGGAAAGAAAGTGAACTTCAAGTAGAATGACAAGCAAGTTGTCACTCCCGCGAAGAAGCTCCAAGCTGGACCAAAGCCTGAAACTGAGTGCTTACACTGCAAAGAAAATGGTCACTGGAAGCGGAAATGCCCTGAATATTTGGTGGATAAGAAGGATGGCAAAGTGAACAAGGGTATATTTGATATACAGGTTATTGATGTGTGATTTACTAGTGTTTATAGTAGCCCCTGAGTATTTGATACTTGTTCGGTTGCTAAGATTAGTAACTCGAAATAGGAGTTACAGAATAAACAAAGACTAGTTAAGGGTGAAGTGACGATGTGTGTTGGAAATAGTTCCAAGATTGATATGATCATCATCGCACACTCCCTATACTTTCGGGATTAGTGTTAAACCTAAATAAAGTGTTATTTGGTGTTTGAGCATGAATATGATTCGATCATGTTTATTGCAATACGGTTATTCATGTAAGTTAGAGAATAATTGTTGTTCTGTTTTAATGAATAAAACCTTCTATGGTCATACACCCAATGAAAATGGTTTGTTGGATCTCGATCGTGTGATACACACATTAATAATATTGAAGCCAAAAGATGCAAAGTTAATAATGATAGTGCAACTTATTTGTGGCACTGCCATTTAGGTCATATTGGTGTAAAGCGCATGAAGAAACTCCATGCTGATGGAATTTCGGAATCACTTGGTTATGAATCATTTGATGCTTGCGAACCGTGCCTTTTGGGCAAGATGACTAAAACTCCGTTCTCCGGAACAATGGAACGAGCTACTGACTTGTTGGAAATAATACATACTGATGTATGCAGACCAATGAGTATGAAGGCTCGTGGCAAGTATCGTTATTTTCTGACCTTCACAGGATGATTTGAGCAGATATGGGTATATCTACTTGATGAAACATAAGTCTGAGATAGTTGAAAGGTTCAAAGAATTTCAGAGTGAAGTGGAAAAATCATCGTAACAAGAAAATAAAGTTTTTGCGATCTGATCGCAGAGACGAATATTGGAGTTACGAGTTTGGCCTTCAATTAAAACAATGTGGAATAGTTTCACAGCTCACGCCACCTGGAACACCACAACGTTATGGTGTGTCCGAACGTCGTAACCGCACTTTATTGGATATGGTGCGATCTATGATGTCTCTTACTGATTTACCAATATTGTTTTGGGGTTATGCATGAGAGACAGCTGCATTCACATTAAAAGGGCACCATCTAAATCCGTTGAGACGACAACATATGAACTGTGGTTTAGCAAGAAACCCAAGTTATCGTTTCTTAAAGTTTGGGGCTGCGATGCTTATGTGAAAAAGCTTCATCCTGATAAACTCGAACCCAAATCAGAGAAGTGCGTCTTCATAGAATACCCAAAGGAAATAGTTGGGTACACCTTCTATCACAGATCCGAAGGCAAGATATTCGTTGCTAAAAATGGATCCTTTCTAGAGAAGGAGTTTCTCTCGAAAGAAGTGAGTGGGAGGAAAGTAGAGCTTGATAAGGTAATTTGTACCTTCTCCCGAATTGGAAAGTAGTTCATCACGGAAATCAGTTCCAGTGATTCCTACACCAATTAGTGAAGAAGCTAATGATGATGATCATGAAACTTTAGATCAAGTTACTACAAAACCTCGTAGGTCTTCCAAAGTACAGTCCGCACCAGAGTAGTACGGTAATACTGTTCTGGAAGTCATGTTACTAGACCATGATGAACCTACGAACTATGAGGAAGCGATGATGAGCCCAGATTCCGCGAAATGGCTTGAGGCCATGAAATCTGAGATAGGATCCATGTATGAGAACAAAGTGTGGACTTTGGTGGACTTGCCCAAAGATTGGCAAACCATAGAAAATAAATGGATCTTCAAGAGGAAGATGGACGTTGATAGTAGTGTTACTATCTACAAAGCTCGACTTGTCGCAAAAAGGTTTTTGACAAGTTCAAGATGTTGAATACAATGAGATTTTCTCACTCGTATCGATGCTTAAGTCTGTCCGAATCATGTTAGCAATTGCCATATTTTATGAAATCTGGCAAATGGATGTCAAAACTGCATTCCTTAATGGATTTATTAAAGAAGAGTTGTATATGATGCAACCATAAGGTTTTGTCAATCCTAAAGATACTAACAAAGTGTGCAAGCTCCAGCAATCCATCAATGGACTGGTGCAAGCATCTCGGAGTTGGAATATACGCTTTGATGAGTTGATCAAAGCATATGGTTTTATACAGACTTTTGGAAAGGTCTGTATTTACAAGAAAGTGAGTGGGAGCACTACAACATTTCTGATAAGTATATGTAAATGACATATTGTTGATCGGAAATAATGTAGAATTATTCTTCAAAGCATAAAGGAATATTTGAAAGGAGTTCTTTAAAAGAAAGGCCTCAGTAAAGCTACTTACATATTGAGCATCAAAATCTATTGAGATAGATTAAGACGCTTGATAAGTTTTTCAATAAGTACATACCATGTCAAGATTTTGAAATAGTTCAAAATGGAACAGTCAAAGAAAGAGTTCTTGCCTGTGTTGCAAAGGTGTGAAATTGAGTGAAGACTCAAATCCTGACCACGGCAGAAAATAGAAAAGAGATTGAAAGTCATTCCCTATGCCTCAGTCATAGGTTCTATAAAGTATGCTATGCTATGTACCAGATCTATTGTATACCTAGCTCTAAATTTGGCAAGGGAGTACAATAGTGATCTAGGAGTAGATCACTGGACATTGGTCAAGAATATCCTTAGTGAGGACTAAGAAGATGTTTCTCGATTATGGAGGTGATAAAAGAGTTTGTTGTAAAAGTTACATCGGTGCAAACTTTTACACCAATCCAGATGACTCTGAGTCTCAATCTGGATACATATTGAAAGTGGGAGCAATTAGCTAGAGTAGGTCCATGCAGAGCATTGTGGACATAGAATATTTGCAAAATACATACGGCTCTGAATGTGACAGACCCGTTGACTAAGCTTCTCTCACGAGCAAAACATGATCACACCTTAATACTCTTTGGGTGTTAATCACATAGCGATGTGAACTAGATTATTGACTCTAGTAAACACTTTGGGTGTTGGTCACATGACGATGTGAACTATGGGTGTTAATCATATACAGATATGAATATTGATGTTAAATCACATGGCGATGTGAACTAGATTATTGACTCTAGTGAAAGTGGGAGACTGAAGGAAATATGCCCTAGAGGCAATAATAAAGTTATTATTTATTTCCTTATTTCATGATAAATGTTTATTATTCATGCTAGAATTGTATTTACCGGAAACATAATACATGTGTGAATACATAGACAAACATAGTGTCACTAGTATGCCTCTACTTGACTAGCTTGTTGATCAAAGATGGTTATGTTTCCTAACTATAGACATGTGTTGTCATTTGATCAATGGGATCACATCATTAGGAGAATCATGTGATTGACATGACCCATTCCGTTAGCCTAGCACTTGATCGTTTGTTTATTGCTATTGCTTTCTTCATGACTTATACATGTTCCTATAACTATGAGATTATGCAAACTCCCGTTTACCGGAGGAACACTTTGGGTGCTACCAAACGTCACAACGCAACTGGGTGATTATAAAGGAGTACTACAGGTGTCTCCAAAGGTACATGTTGTGTTGGCGTATTTCGAGATTAGGTTTTGTCACTCCGATTGTCGGAGAGGTATCTCTGGGCCCTCTCGGTAATGCACATCACTATAAGCCTTGCAAGGAATGTGACTAATGAGTTAGTTGCGGGATGATGCATTACGTAACGAGTAAAGAGACTTGCCGGTGACGAGATTGAACTAGGTATTGGATACCGACGATCGAATCACGGGCAAGTAACATACTGATAACAAAGGGAACAACGTATGTTGTTATGCGGTAAAGATCTTCGTAGAATATGTGGGAGCCAATATGGGCATCCAGGTCCCGCTATTGGTTATTGACTGGAAACGTGTTTCGGTCATGTCTACATTGTTCTCGAACCCGTAGGGTCCGCACGCTTAAGGTTTCGATGACAGTTATATTATGAGTTCACATGTTTTGATGTACCGAAGGAGTTCGGAGTCCTGGATGAGATCGGGGACATGACGAGGAGTCTCGAAATGGTCGAGACATAAAGATTCATATATTGGATGATATGGTTAGGCCAAGGGGTCAAGCCCATGAGGCTTTAGGTCGGTGCAAAAGGAGTTTTGCGGAGGCCAGGGGGCCAAACGCCGGAGACCATGGCGTTTGGCCCTGGGCCAGACGCCGAGGCCCATGGCGTCTGGGCCAGACGCCGAGGATTGTGGCGTTTGGTCCTGGAGTCCAAGTGGGACTCTTGCCTTTCGGGCAAAACCGACTTTGAGGAGGCTTTTGCTCCAAGTTTCGACCCCGGGGCTCAACATATAAATAGAGGGGCAGGGCTAGCACCAAAGACACAACAATTGATCCCTTGGATCTCTTAGCCGTGTGCGGTGCGCCCCTCCACCATAGTCCACCTCAATAATATCGTAGCGGTGCTTAGGCGAAGCCCTGCGACGGTAGAACATCAAGATCGCCACCACGCCGTTGTGCTGACGGAACTCTCCCTCGACACTCGGCTGGATCGGAGTTCGAGGGACGTCATCGAGCTGAACGTGTGCTAGAACTCGGAGGTGCCATAGTTTCGGTGCTTGATCGGTCGGGCCGTGAAGACGTACGACTACATCAACCGCGTTGTGCTAACGCTTCCGCTTACGGTCTACAAGGGTATGTAGACAACACTCTCCCCTCTCGTTGCTATACATCACCATGATCTTGCGTGTGCATAGGATTTTTTTAAATTACTACGTTCCCCAACAATTACGCACTTTACGTGCACTGTACGTGGGAAGGGCTTCTGTATTTCGCAAAAAAAAAAC
>NC_041389.1:89570655-89573836 GCF_002162155.2 Triticum dicoccoides
TCGGACCCACCAGCTATATCTTCGCACGCAAGGATGTGCCTCCTTATTACGCACCAAAAAATGAATACCCCCTGCTAGCTGGGACCCACCATAATGGGTGGCTGACTTGTGGGCCTACTAAGTTGACGAGGACGGAGGGCTTTGTCAACTTAGTCAATATGAACGATTCTAGCTCTAGTGACCGTACGATGTCCATCCAACGGCCATAGTGCTTCTTCCTGGTCTTCTTACTCCAGCCGCCCAAAGCAGCGCCGGTCGTGCCGCGTGCTCCTACCTCTCGTGGTCGGCTATGATGCCGCGTAGGCCTCACCACCCCCTACTACTCCCACAGCTGGCCCAGGGTATCCCTCTACTCACCCACACCCCCTATTATTCTGCGGCGACGACAGCCTCATGCCGTAGCCGAACCAGTGAACCCTCGTACTCCTCTCCGCGTGGGTATCCACTGCCGCGTCTTCCCCGGCTCCTCGTCGTCCCCTTCCTAGGCCTCGCCGTCGTCCACCGCCTTGGTGCTCTCGGCGCGGCGTGGTCAATGTGGTCAACGACCGACTTTCATCGGAAGAGTACTGTACGTGGAGAGGCTGACAGCTGGGTCCAAGGCCACAACCCAGTTTTTTTTGTGATTTGCCAAGTAAGTCGCTTTGTCAGGCCTGTTGGGCTGCAAATCTTTCAAGACGAGGAGAGCTTCATTCGGCTGGCCGAGAAAATGGCCTATCAGTAATGAGAAATGGGCTGTACATTTTTAAAACACATCAAACCGGCAATTAGTTTCAAATATTTTTTTTTCATTTCGAGATTTTAAATTACATTAATTTTTATGCGTGGAGAATTTGTTGGATTTATATTGATATACATTTATTTTTAAAATCAGTTTGAATGTGAGTTGAAATTTCGGGATTAAAAACAGCTCGGACCGCACCAAAATATGCAAAATTTCGTACATTTTTTTAACCGTGGCCACAATATGGGCTGTTATGCTAACAAAAAGAATATGGGCTCCAAACAAAACCCTAAGAATTAGCAAATGGGCTGTAAATTATTAGAAATTATGGCAGATGGGCTGTATGCTGTTTTCCACAGATTTGAGGCTTTCCAAAAAAAGGTTGACGCACAAGCAGTGACTGTTGGATGGCCATCCAACAGCCGTCGTGCTTCTTCAATCTCTGCTCTTCCTGCTCCAGCCGCTCAAACAAGCGCCGGCGGGACTGCCTGCTCCCTCCTCCCCGCGGCCGGCTGTGCTGCCGCGCAGGCCTCACGGCTCCATTGTACTCCCATCGCTGGCCTAGCCATCCCTCTACTCACCCACACCTGCTGTTATTCTCCGGCGACGGCAGACGAACCAGTAAGCCCTCGTTCAGTCGTACTCCCCTCCGTGTGGGAAACAACTATGGAGTCTTCCCTGGCTCCGTGTCGTTCCCTTCCTAGGCCTCGCCGTCATCCACTGCCCTGGTGCTCTCGGCGCGGCCTGGTCAACGTGGTCAACGACCGACATGCATCTGAAGTGGACTGTACGTGGAGAGGCCGATAGCTGGGTCCACGGCCGCACGCAAGGAAATGCCTCCTTATTACGCGCAAAATAATGATTCCTCCACCTGACATCGGGGACCCACCGAAAGGGCCTCAGTATTTCGCAAAAAAAATGTTACCGCCGCTGACAGCTCGGACCCACCAGCTATATCTTCGCACGCAAGGAAGTGCCTCTTTATTACGCACACAAAAATGAATACTCCCCCTGTTAGCTGGGACCCAGTATAGTGGTAGGCTGACTTGTGGGCCTACTAAGTTGACGGGGACGGAGGGCTTTGTCAACTTAGTCAATATGCACGATTCTAGCTCCAGTGACCGTACGATGTCCATCCAACGGCCATAGTGCTTCTTCAACCTCTGGTCTTCTTGCTCCAGCCGCCCAAACCAGCGCCTGTCGTGCCTCGTGCTCCTGCCTCCCGTGGCCGTCTGCGATGCGGCGGAGGCCTCACCGCCCCCTACTACTCCCACTGCTGGCCAGGCCATCCCTCTACTCACCCACACCCCCTGTTATTCAGCGGCGACGGCAGCCTCACACCGCAGCGAACCAGTGAACCCTCGTACTCCTCTACGTGTGGGCATCCACTGCCGCGTCTTCCCCGGCTCCGCGTTGTCCCCTTCCTAGGCCTCGCCGTCGTCCACCGCCCTGGTGCTCTCGGCGCGGTGTGGTCAACGTGGTCAAGGAACAGCTTCCATCAGACGTGGACTGTACGTGGAGAGGCTGACAGCTGGGTCCACGGCCGCAGCAAGGAAGTGCCTCCTTATTACGCACAAAATAATTATTCCTCCACCTGACAGTGGGGACCCACCGGACGGGCCACCATATTTCGTGAAAAAATGTTTCCCCCTGACTGCTGGGACCCACCAGCTACGCCTTCGCATGCAAGGAAGTGCGTCCGGGCAAAAAAACAAAAACGATTCGCCCCCCTGACTGCTGGGACCCACCAGCTACATCTTCGCACGCAAGGAAGTGCGTCCGGGCAAAAAAACGATCCACCCCCCTGACTGCTAGGACCCACCAGCTACATCTTCGCAGGCAAGGAAGTGCCTGACAGTCGGGACCCACCTGGTCGAAGCGTACGTACCGTTGTCCTTCTGGTCGCGAACGTGTACGTACATACTGGTCGATGTAGAGGCGCGCATGTGTCGTAGTAGAGGCACACACGTGTCATAGTAGAGGCGCGCACGTAGCATGTACACGTACTACAGCGGCGAGGGTGCAAGAAAGAAAATACGGCCATGTACGTACATACGGGCAGGGTCTCGAATGCCTACTCACGCATACTTACATGGCTGGGTCGGAATGGAGAAACAGCGTCGACGTTGTATCCATGGGGAGGCAACGGAATGTGTCGTGTTCATCGGGAGGCAACGGAACGCGTGGGAGCCAACCGGCTGGGTCGGAATGGAATGCGTGGTCGTGTTCATCGGGAGGGCTTGGACGGAACAGGCGATGGAAATGAGGCCTGGCATACCGCACAACGGAGGAAACGGCCTTGTGTTCGACCGGCCATGTTCGAAACGGGGTCATGTTGATCAGGAGGGGCCTGGCGTACCGCAAAACGGAGGAAACGGACCTCCTACGGTCGAAACGGGGGTCCTGTTGATCGGGAGGGGTGTGGCGTACCGCAAAACGGACGGAACGAACTTGTGTTGG
>NC_041389.1:89574067-89587902 GCF_002162155.2 Triticum dicoccoides
CAAAATGGGACTCCACGGGATACTGTTCATCTCCACCGTCGACCTCCTCCAGCGTCCACGGGCTACCGTCGACCTCCTCCAGCCTCCACGGGCTCCTGTTCATCGAGCCTCCACCGCGCGCTACCCCACTGGCTACTGTTCAACCACCCCTCCATGGGCACCCCTCCACCGTCTATTATTCATCCAGCCCTCCACAACACAGGGTCCTGTTCAACCACCCCTCCACGGCCACACCTCCATCGTCTACTGTTCATCCAGCCCTCCACACCACGGGTTCCTGTTCATCCAGAGGCAACGCCACCGCTCACTGTTCATCCAAACCCCCCGCAACGGTCAATGTTCATCCAATCGATCGGCTTCAGTTAGCAGCAGTACCGAAGGAATCGCTCCATCGGGTTCAGTTAATAGCCATCGATCGATCCCTCGGGTTCAGTAACACGTAGCCTGCAGTGCAATCGCTCGGGTTCAGTTAGAGCCAACGCCTCGCACACACGCGCGTACGTACGAGAGAAACACGCATCGCTCTGCCCCCGACCTCCCACTGTAACCGGCAACTCCCCAAAATTTTCCTCCCCCTCGCTTCTACCACGGTTTTTTCCGTCATGGACGGCCCAAAGAATGTCATGCAACTGCGTCTCCGGCCCGCCCAGGACGAAAAGCCCATTTTCTGTCATGATTTTTTGTCATAGAAGTAGGATCCCACCACATCTATGATGATACCGGGTTTTGTCACAATTATCGTCATAGAAGTGTCATATGTATGACAGAAAAAATTTCATTCGACCCAAAATGTCACGGATGTGTCTTTTTTTTGTAGTGTAACTAGTGGACTAAAGAATATTCTTGATTATGGAGTTGGTAAAAGAGTTCGTCATAAAGGGTTACGTCGATGCAAACTTTGACACTAATCCGGATGACTCTGAGTAGTAAACCGGATTCGTATAGTAGAGAAGTTATTTGGAATAGCTCCAAGTAGCGCCTGGTAGCTGCATCTACAAGATGACATAGATATTTGTAAAGCACACACGGATCTGAAAGGTTCAGACCCGTTGACTAATAAACCTCTCTCACAAGCGAGATATGATCAAACACCATGGGTGTTGGATTCAATACAATCACATAATGATGTGAACTAGATTAATGACTCTAGTGCAAGTGGTTGACTGTTGGAAATATGCCCTAGAGGCAATAATAAAATGGTTATTATTATATTTCCTTGTTCATGATAATTGTCTATTGTTCATGCTATAATTGCATTAACTGGAAACCGTAATACATCTGTGAATACATAGACCACAACATGTCCCTAGTGAGCCTCTAGTTGACTAGCTCGTTGATCAATAGATGGTTATGGTTTCCTGACCATGGACATAGGATGTCATTGATAACGGGATCATATTATTAGGAGAATGATGTGATGGACAAGGCCCAATCCTAAGCATAGCACAAGATCGTATAGTTCGTTTGCTAAGAGCTTTTCTAATGTCAAGTATCATTTCCTTAGACCATGAGATTGTGCAACTCCCGGATACCGTAGGAATGCTTTGGGTGTACCAAATGTCACAACGTAACTGGGTGGCTATAAAGGTGCACTACAGGTATCTCCGAAAGTGTCTGTTGGGTTGGCACGAATCAAGATTGGGATTTGTCACTCCGTATGACAGAGAGGTATCTCTGGGCCCACTCGATAATGCATCATCATAATGAGCTCAATGTGACTAAGTAGTTAGTCACGGGATCATGCATTATGGAATGAGTAAAGTGACTTGCCGGTAACGAGATTGAACGAGGTATTGGGATACCGACGATTGAATCTCGGGCAAGTAACGTACCGATTGACAAAGGGAATTGTATACAGGATTGCTTGAATCCTCGACATTGTGGTTCATCCGATGAGATCATCGTGGAACATGTGGGAGCCAACATGGGTATCCAGATCCCGCTGTTGGTTATTGCCGGAGAGATGTCTCAGTCATGTCTGCATGGTTCCCGAACCCGTAGGGTCTACACACTTAAGGTTTGGTGACACTAGAGTTGTTATGAGAAATAGTATGTGGTTACCGAAGGTTTTTCGGAGTCCCGGATGAGATCCCGGACGTGACGAGGAGCTCCGGAATGGTCCGGAGGTGAAGGTCGATATATTGGACGAAGGGTATTGGAGTACAGAATTGTTCCGAGGGTACCAGGTAATGACCAGCGTGTCCGAAAGGGGTTTCGAGGCCCCGGCAAGTGTTGGGGGCCTTATGGGCCAAGGGGAGGGGGCACATCAGCCCACTAAGGGGCTGAGCGCCCCTCCCACCCCCATCTCACGTAACTTGGAGAGGTAGGGGCGCCACCCTTAGGACAGCCTCCCTTCCCGGCTTGGGGGGCAAGTTTCCTAAGGGGTGGGGGTGCCCAAACCCATCTAGCGTTTCCCCTGGCCACCGCCCCCTCCTCTAGATCCATCTAGAGGGGCCGGCCCCCTCTCCCCTTCCCCCTATATATAGTGAGGGGGTGGGAGGGCAGCCACACCCTTGACCCTGGCGCAGCCCCTCCCTCCTCCAACACCTCCTCCTCCTCCGTAGTGCTTGGCGAAGCCCTGCCGGAGAACCACGAGCTCCATCTCCACCACGCCGTCGTGCTTCTGGAGTTTTCCCTCAACTTCTCCTCTCCCCTTGCTGGATCAAGAAGGAGGAGACGTCCTCGGGCTGTACGTGTGTTGAACGCGGAGGCGCCGTCCGTTCAACGCTTAGATCGGTATCGACCGCGATCTGAATCGCTGCGTGTATGACTCCACCAACCGCGTTCTTGTAACGCTTCCGCATCACGATCTTTAAGGGTATGAAGATCAACTCAAACTCTCCCTCTCTTGTTTCTAGAATCTCCATAGATTGATCTTGGTGATGCGTAGAAAATTTTGAATTATTGCTACGTTCCCCAACAAATTGAACTGTATGTGTACCAGGACTTCTCCTCGTGGTTCCAGACGGCTTTCCATACCGACGCCCATCATCTCATAACACCCCCGCAGTCTCCTCGAGAACTAAAATCCCAATCAATCAAGGGCTTCCAGATCGAAAATCATCACGGTAGGCAATACGATGGCCGCCGACGAGGACAAGCCACTGAAGGCTGCTCGTGTCAACGGCAGGGAGGACCAGCTGGCATGCTTGCCCAAGGACGTGCTCGCCGACATCCTTCGCCGCGCTGGGTCGCTGCCTCCCGCTGTGTCTGCAGGGCCTGGCGCGATGCCATCGATGCACATGGTCTCCTGCGCGGCGACATGCTCCCGCTCTCGTTCGCTGGCATCTTCGTCCACTTCGACGACCACAAGTATCCCGAATTCTTTGCTCGTCCGTCCGCAGATGCGGTCAGCGACAACCTCAGCTTCCTGCCTTCCACTGCGCCTCATGCCGGCAATATATACGATGATGACAGTGATTGGCACGACTACAACATTTGGTGCACCGGGTTGAATGACCGCCCCCATCCACTGTCCCACACATGTTTACAAATGAACTCCTCAACAAATCCAAATTGAGATAGAAAAAAAAGAAAACGTCGATAACATGCATGCACGCCTTTGCAAAATTTTGCATGAGAAAAAGCAGATTTCTCGAGTGAGGCGTTTTGGCTCCGAGGAGCATCTGCACCTGCGCTGAATAAAAAAAATCAAAACAAATACTAGAAAAATTCAAAAAAAAATTCCTTTTTTTGGCATGGTAGATAATTTGGTGAGTGATGTCCGGTCCAAATTTCAAATCATTTGGACATCTGAGTAGCTCTCGGCAAAAAAGACAAAATTGGGGTCCGTTAAATAGTGTAATGTTTGTATACTATTCTGACCCAATTTGTCTTTTTTGCTGAGAGCTACTCAAATGTCCAAATGCTCTGAAATTTGAAGCGCACCTCACGCACCAAATTATCTACCATGCACAAAATTTTTGGATTTTATTGAATTTTTTATGAATTATTTCTTGACCGGGTGCAGATGAGCCCGGGCTCAGAATTGGATATTCGCAGATTTCTCATTTTATGCTCAGATAGAGAGACGCCTCGGCAAGACCTATTAGGATATTGAGTCCTGGTTATTGGGTTAGGGTCGTGTGGTACTTTCTTCTTCCGTTGCAACGCACGGGCACTTTTATTAGTATTATATACATTGTCACAAAATTATATTAGAAGTATCCTTCCAGAGGCATTCGATAAGATATGCAATTAAGTTTATACTGTAAGAGCTTGTTTGGGACCGCTCTGCTTCTTAAAATTCAGCTCCGCTCCAAAAAACAGAAGCCAAACGGGGTAGCTCCACGATATACCGCTTCGCAAAAAAACTAGAATCTGGGGTACAACTCCCAAATTTTCATGAAGCTCTTCAAGGGTGCTCCAAGAAACTCTAGAAGCTGGAGTTGGGTGGAAATTACCCACCACTGCCACCTGTAAGTGGATACCTCTTCGTTTCTCCCCCCTCAACCAATCAAATAGATCCTTTCCACCAAATTTCACATTCTTGTAGCTGGTCAAAGTCAAATCTTAAAGATTATATCAATATCCCAAACATCACTTTTTTCGTGGTTCGAAGAGAATAAGTAGGAAACATATACCTTAAATAGGATTATATGTATTCCAAGGTTAACTCAAGAGGCTAATAGTTTTTCTTTGTTGTTCCTATGAAAAAGATCCGACTTTATTCATCAAGTAAGCAAAACACACAGAAGACAAAGAAAAACGTACAACCTAATAAAACAAAATATTAGACCATGTTCCTTCAGAATTGTCAATACTAGCTTCAATTTTTTGCACCTCGATGTTTGTCCAATCTTTTGATGAAGAAACCGTAAAAGAGCAAAACTGCACAAGCTAACCTAACCTCATAATTTTGGAAAGTTATGTGAGCCCAACTCCAATGGGTGAGAACCTAAAATCGCTAAACACATGGTGACTGAGTGTAGTTAGAAAGCGAGGTCACCAAACCTCTATTTTGTTGCTGAAATTTTGGGGAAGAATATTGTAAGTATACAAAGAGAAAAAAAAAGGAGAAATGGGCAATGCTACAAATCATAGGGAATGTTTGTATTTTATTCATGTCTTGGAATTCGACAACAAAAATCAGGCGAAACTTGAGGGCAATACCAAGTAGATAGTTTCCAGGGAATGCTCCTAGGGTTAAAATTGCCAAATTCATTGATTAGGAAAAAGGTCAATCCTTACTAAATCTTAGTCGACCAAGATTTGATTATGTCTCGGTCGATACATGACAACCAACCTGAGAATTGTATACTATACTATACAAACATCGAGGTATTCCCAGTATCATCAAACTTGGAAACCTAATCATGAAGAGTCTCAGATATTTTTAAGAAAAAAAGAAAACATAGATAGAACATTTGTCAATCATGTCATAGAAATTCAAATCAAAATTTGAAACAAAACTCTAGGATAAAAATTGCCATGAAGTAAAGACAAATATGACTACAAATGTTAGCTAGTTAGGATTGGGCTATCATTTTTTAAATATATATACGTATTGACTCTGGTTCTGAAATTTTATGAAATAATGTCATATTAGTGCTGGAATTATTTCATATTTTTAGCAGTGCACAGGAGGAGTCCGGGAGCACTCAAACCGATTCGAATCCAGCCCAGCCCAATTTGTTTTTTTAGGGGAGCCCAGCCCAAGTACACACCTGGGGGCTGTGCTGGGCTTGCCAGGAGCTTCAGCCCAAGCCACACCCATTCCTTCGTCACTAAGAAAAAGGGGAATAGTACAAGTTTACCCGTTCCCCATTTCTGAAGCCGCCAAAGCCACCGCTGCCGCCTCCTTTTGCGGTTTTGCCCAACTCCGAATTCCACTCCCCATCGTCACGGCGGCGTCCTCAGAACCCCAGTCCGCGGGCCGACGCCCCATCACCGGCGCTATAATGTTGCCTCCCTAGGGTTCCGAGTCGAAGCCCTGGACCGCACTATCGCGGCGAGGCGATGGCCGGCGACGAGGTGAATCCTGTCGACGCGAGCGGCGGGGACACAGCCGCCGCTCGTGGCGAGGAGCGACAGCCGGCGCCCCTGCCCGAGGATGTGCTCGCCGAAGTCCTCCGTCGCGTCCCGCCGCGCTGGATCGCCGCCTCCCGCTGCGTCTGCACGGCCTGGCGCGACGCCATCGATGCGCGCGGCCTCTTGCGCGCCGACATGCTCCCGCTCTCGCTCGCCGGCCTCTTCGTCCACTTCGACGAGCACAAGTATCCCGAATTCCTCGCCCGCCCCTCCTCCATGGCTGGCGCCCCCGCCATCAGCGGCAACCTCAGTTTCCTGCCCTCCACCACCCCTCATGCCGGCACTATATGGGACGACGACTGCGATGATTGGCGTGACTATAACATCGATGATCACTGCAATGGGCTCCTCTTGCTTCGCAGTAACCGGGTGGTTAATCCTGCCACCCGATGCTGGAGTGCTTTGCCACCGTGCCCTGCTCCCAAGGATGGCACAGGAAATGTGTGGTACAGTGGTCATCTGGTCTATGATCCGATGGTATCACCGTACTACGAGGTGTTTATGACCCCCCATTTGGATGACTACCATTCTGAAAATGAGGTAGACCCCTCGATGGAGGAATCTGAATGGCCACCATCCCTATGCAAGATGTATGTATTCTCATCAAAGTCGGGTTGTTGGGAGGAGAAGTATTTCTTCCGAGAAAGGGGTGCTACAGGGATTGTCAGTGAAATGCGAGTGGGTTACGAGCGATCCAACGGTGTCTATTATCGGGGAGCACTTTATGTACACTGTAGAGCTGATTTAATTATGAGGTACGTGGTTTCTTCGTTTATATTCCATGTCACTTTTATCTTACACTTTTTAAAGCAGTTTTGCACATTGATATGATTCTGCAGGATATCATTGTCTAATAATATGTACAGCTTAATTAAACCACCTGTGGTGGATACCAGAGCACACCATTTTCCATATGTCGAGATTGTAAGATCAAAAAAGGGGGTGTACTTTGTGGCATTTGATAGGTCTTGGCCTCAACGTGAGTGTTGGCTTGGAGTTTGGATCCTCAATGAATCATGTGGTCAGATGGAGTGGATTTTGAAGCATGACAAAGACCTTAAGCATGCGCTAGCACATCACCGATATTGTGGACGACTTCACTGGATCTTAGAAGATATTAACTATAACCTATTTTGTTCTTCTAGTTTCCTAGAAGGCAACAAGAAAGCAACCACCGAGGAGATTTTTGAATGGAACTCTGACGATGATGTTGAAAACGAGAACTTGGTTAAGCATTGTTGCTTAGAAGACAACAAGAAAGCAATAATTGAAAAGAAATTGGATTGGAAGTACAACAATCGTAATGTTGCTAACAATTGTGATATGGTTGAAGAGTGTTATTGGGATGAAGAGCATTATGATGATTCATATGATGAAGACATTGAGATACTTGGGTTTCACCTATACAAAGATATTGTCTTCTTGAGTAGTACATCAGAGTGGACCGCACTGGCATATCATTTGAATGGCTTCAAGATTGAAGAGTTAGGGAATATATACCCAAATGATTATGGTCATTTCAAACAGTTAAGTAATGAACAGGAGAGGATCAAATCTTTTCCATACACCCCATGTTGGATTGAAGAGTTTCCTTCGAACAATTAATCTAGAAATTCATCTCACATACGAGAATATTTTATTTGCCATTTACCTGAGTGGCGCAAAAAATGGCTTGCAAAAGATGTCGTGTCATCTTTAATTTATATGTATTTATAAGGATTGGTTAATCTCTGGTGGATAAGATTTACTTGTGAGGACTGTTAATTTTTTACTTGTACTACTTTCTATGGAATGATCTACCAGACAGTTTCATTTTTTGAATCATGCACTCCTAGAAACACAACTGCCCAGAAATATGTATTTTTCTGCTAGAGCCGAGCTCCCTGTTAGCTCCAAATCTGTAACTTCTTTGGGATAAATTGGCCAACAAAAATGATTCTGCCAGTCCCACTGTCCCTTGAAATATTCCTGCTTTTTTCTGAAGCAATAGAGGATAAAATATGTATTTGGCGGGCGGTAACCTTTCTTATGCTGGAACATAATAATCATTCAGGCCTAATAGCTTCCCAACGACAAAAGGATGCCAAACCGGCAACATCATAGGCTCAAAGTCTTATGCCTCTCACAGTTTGATCGGAACACATACCCCCAAAAGAGAGAAAAATACCTCTGATCAGATCACCTTAACCCGGGCAGTATTCCTAGGCTTGCCGAATTGTAGGTTGAAGTCTTAGAAAACATAATTTGATACAGCGAAAGTTCAAGTCTTATAAAATATATACCCAAAGGTTTATGTACATTTGAAATTGTTAACTAATGAACAGGAAATGGCATTATGTTTCATACATGCCATATTGGGTTGAAGAGTTTCCTAGAAACAATCTGTCTATAACTTAGTCTCAAACATCATCCTATGTTGGTTCAGAACTTCTTGCGTTTGTAAGAGATTTATATCTTCCAGAACAGATTTTACAACTATATTTGTCTTGTTTATCTCCGCCTATGTCTTCTAGGCATAGCCGGTCCCAAGCCCGGGTAAAGGAGGAGGGTTGTGATAGGCTTGGCGAGCCAACGTAAAAACTAGCCAGTCCCATAGGTATGAAACCCATTTGAGCGAGAATAGTACTAGGATGGGTGACCTCCTAGGAAGTCCTCGTGAAAGGGTTTCATATCTAAGGGTTGTGATAGGCTTGGCGAGCCAACGTAAAAACTAGCCAGTCTTTTGGGTATGAAACCCATTTGGGCGAGAGTAGTACTAGGATGGGTGACCTCCTGGGAAGTCCTCGTGAAAGGGTTTTATATCTAGTCTACCCCAACTTGTTTGGGATAAAAGGCTTCGTAAGTAAGTAAGTATTTGTCTTGTTTATTATCTCCAAGACTGTTATCATTGTTTAATACCTGTTATAGTTTATCAGCTGAATGACAAAGTCCTAGAAAAGTAGAAATATGTATTTATGTTTATGAACCAAGCTTCTGGCTAGCTTCAGACATCACACTCCTATAAGGTTGAATTGTCTGGATCAGCAAAGCGTATCCTTGTAGGTCAGGCACTTTTCCCCATTGCACGAATTTGGGCTATAAAGTTAAACAAGATAAAATTTCACTCCGATTTAAATTTATGGAATTTGGGATTGCAGTAACAAAATTGATTACCATTCTTTCTTATATTTCTAACATCTGTTTTTTTTTCATATCTACTACTCAAATTTTGCTCCACCCACCTAGTTACATCTTTTCAATTACAACACGTTTGTGTACAAAATTGTCCATTTAAAATTGATCTTATAAATTTGCACTGTATAATCTGGAATGTGGAAGGCCCCTTTTACCATGTTTTATTAAATGATACATTGTCGTGAGGAATCCCTAACTTTATAGTTGCGTTCAGGTACCAAAACATTCAGGTATAGTTGCATTCATCTTTATTCTTTTATGGTAGTCGACACCATCATGGCTATCAAACTCGAGTATGTAGTGTAAAGAAAAACTGGATGGGTGATCCATGTTTTTCCTGACGAAATATGCATGGGGCAGTATGAAAAAAGAAAAACTGGATGGGTGATCCATGTTTTTCCTGACCAAATATGCATGGGGTTGTTCAAACGTGCTTTAAGCGCAAAAAATCTGCTATTGTGCTTAAACTTGATTTCAAAAAAGCGTTTGACTCGGTCTCCTGGACCGCTCTGGCAGCTATCATGCTTGCCAAGGGCTTCCCCGAGATTTGGTGCAATTGGGTTGACAGCCTGAACCGTTCCAGTCAGTCGGCTGTTGTTCTGAATGGCAAGCCGGGCCCTTGGATCAACTGCAAACAGGGGCTACGACAGGGCGACTCGCTTTCTCCGTATCTTTTTATTATTGTTGCTGATGTCCTTCAGCGTCTGATCTACCAGGCCTCCAATGATGGTAGGTTAGCTCACCCAATTAATCAGGAGCTACCTTGCCCAGTTCTTCAGTATGCTGACGATACGTTGATCATCTTGCCGGCGGAGGCTGCTCAACTTCAGACCTTAAAAGCTATCCTGCTTCAATTCTCTCAAGCCACGGGGTTGCATATCAACTTCCATAAGAGCACGTTTGCCCCCATCCACGTGCCTCCTGAGTTAGCCAACGATTTAGCCGACATTTTTGGTTGCCCGGTTGCTTCTTTCCCTCAATCCTACCTCGGCCTTCCTCTATCTACCCACAAACTTCGCATCGCCGATTTCTTTTTCATTATCGACAAGATTGACCGCCGCCTTGCTGGATGGCGTGGGATCCTTCTTTCTGTTGCTGGGCGAGCTATCCTGGTTCGAGCTGTTCTTAGAGCCCTACCTATATACGCCATGACTTCTCTGCTGCTGCCGATGGGTGTTGTCGCTGAAATAGATAAACGATGCAGAGCCTTTTTTTGGGCGGGTCAAGACAAAGTTTCGGGAGGCCAATGCAAAGTTGCTTGGGATTTTGTGTGTGCACCTTTCACTCGTGGGGGACTAGGTTTCTCTTCTCTTCAACACCTCAACTCCTGCCTCCTTCTCTCTCATTTAACCAAGATTCATTCACGATCCACGGCTCGCGGGGTTTCTCTGTTGGCTGCTAGATATGGGTGGTCCGAAGGCCAGGACCTAGGTACTACTCATGCTCATGATTCCCATGTGTGGCGTGATATCGCCAAGGGGATCCCCCTCTTTCGGAGCTTAACGAAAGTGGACGTCGGCAACGGTACTTCCACCGCCTTCTGGCTTGATCTCTGGGTTCCGCACTCTTCAGATATTCTTGCTTCACGGTACCCTGCTCTGTTCTCTCATGTTCTCTGACCCTCGGCTTCTGTTGCAAGGGTTCTAAGCTCACCGGATCTGTGCCTCGATCTCGCTCCACGCCTAACTAATGCTGCTGAACTTGAACTGGGCTACCTACGCAACTTGCTGGCTTCTGTTTCCTTGAATTTGCAGGAACCAGACTGCTGAACAGGTCGATCTGATGGCAAGCCTCTGACTTGCAATGCGGCATACAAGGCTATGTGGGAGGGAGAGCCTGTCGATCCCTTGGCAATGGCCATCTGGAAGAATTTCGCTCCAAACAAATGTAGAATTTTCCTCTGGCTGGCACACAAGAATCGTCTCTTCACCAACGAACGGCGTTTTCGTCGAGGCATCTCTACTTCTCCGGCTTGCCCTCTCTGTCCGGGGACGGAGTCCGTAAACCACCTGCTTCCGCACTGCCCGGAGCTCACTACTCTGTGGGGAGAACTCTCCTCTCTCACTCCAGATATACCCGCAGATCTTTCGGATCTTTGGGCCAACGACATGCAGAATAAAGTTCGCTCTACAATAATCATCGCCATCCTTTGGAACATTTGGAAAAGAAGGAATGCAAAAGTCTTCAGGAACGACACTCGACCGGTTCACCTCATCGCTCGTTCTGCCGCTGATGATGTTCTGCTTTGGTCTAGCAGATGTAATAATGAGCAAGCGCAAGGTTTGCTACGCGACTGGGGTACCATGTTGTTTCACCTATCTATGAGATTGTAAACTAAAGCCGGATACTTCTGCTCCTCCTCCCCCTCTGTTCCTCTGCTGTAAATATTATCTGGTTATCAATGAAAAGGTTCAGGCCGGCGTAAGCCCGCCGTAGTACCGTCAAAAAAAATGTAGCAACAGAACTAAAAAAAAAGCCCCCAAGTGACCTGCACCAGCATCGCTCCTGTGGGTGACCGGGGCGGGCCAACCCTAGCCGCCGGCAGAGGCCTCCTCCACTACCCTCCCTCTCGTCGCCACCGCCGGGTGCGCCGATGGGCTTTGGTGGCGGCGAGGCTTTCTCTCCTCCCGCTTGGTGGTGTGGGCGCGGGCAGGCAGCATTGGGCGGTGACGCTACGCTGGCAAGGAGTGCGGCGGCGCATTGGCAAGCGGCTGCGGCGGGGTTGCGCAGGCCCGACCTGGGCATGGAGGGCTGCACCCATGTGGGCGCACGCTCTTGGCGGCTGATGCGGCTGGGTACGGCCCAGATCTGTTGTGTGGTGCCACTGGCTGCGCGCCTGGGCTGGTAAGAGCATGTCTAGTAGAACCCTCAAACCTTAAAGCAGTTTTAAGGGTTGAGAAGTGCCAATTTTTGGCACTTTTAAGGGTTGAAAAACAGGGGCAAAGACTAGAACCCTCAAACCCAACCCTTAAACTGCTTTAAGGGTTGGGTTTGAGGGTTTTAGTCTTTGCCTCAACCCCAACCTTTAAATCTATCATTTGACATCTGACAATTTATGACTACAAGAACACAATCAACCTCAAACAAACTACCAAATGACAATCATTGATGCATGTTTTAATAGTTTACATCACAAAATCATCATCTTCCCCCTCTCATCGGCACCATCACCAAAAAGTTGCACCTCGGCGCCATCTCCCAGACCACATGCGGGCTCCATCAAGCATCTCCATAGGCGCCGCTGGAGTCGTCCACACCGCCATCGCCACAACTACTCATCGGAGTGTCACCTCAAAAAGTAGAGGACGCACCACGGAACATCCTCTTCCTCTACGCGATGTCCTCCTTGTAGTCCTTCCACCATTGCAATTGGTCTTGATCCATGTCCTTCTTGGACATCATCATGTGCTTCTTCTCTTCCACCATGAGTTCTTTCCATACCTTTGCCTCTTTGAGCTTGATCATCCTCTCCTCCAAGTCGGCCTTGCGCTTTGCTTCTTCACGCTTTGCTTCAACTTGTGCAAGATTGACCTCTTTCTTCTTCTCGGTGATAAGAAGCTTCGTCTCCAATGTCTTCGTTGTCAATTCCTCTCTTGCCTTCATCATGTGCTCCATCTTCTCCCTTAGGCTTGACGCCTCTCCTTCCATCTTCACCCTTAGCTTGCCCTTCTTGGTTCCCTCGGGCTTGCCCAAGTTCCTCTCCTCCTCATCTTCACTATCATCCATCCTAAGCATTGCCGACTTCTTGGGTGCGGTCTCTTGATACCTCAACTTCCACTTGTCAAAGGTTTGAAGAATTGCCCAAGCATGCTTAAATGGGAATGTCTTGCCCTTGGAAGCGGCCATCTCCTTGTACCTCATGCCGGCAATTGTCTCCTATCAACCACACATAATCACATAAGAACCCACCAATAGCATAGTACACACACATAATCAAAATAGTGAAGAGATATGTACTCACATAGTCACTCTCCATGGTTCCACTAGGTGGTGCATCCCTCACTTGGTCCATGGCCGCACTCCAACGAGCACAAGCGGGCTTCATCAACTCCCACCGGCCTTGAAGCGACCAGTAAGTGCGAGAGATGAACCCAGTATTCTTCGGCTTGATCCTACAATAGTTGTCCTCGATCCTTTGCCAATATCGTTTACCAGTTTGATCGGTGCCGGTGGTTGCATCCATCCCCATAGCTGCCCAAGCACGAACCAAGAGGATATCTTCTGCCTCGGTGTAGTTTGTCGACCGCGCTATGGGCGGGAAGCGGTGGTGAATGCCTCCTCCCCTATCTCAGCCACCTCCTCCTCGTCATCCCCTTCATCCTCCTCATCTTCCTCATCTTCCTCCAAGTCGTCACCAACCCTAAAGGGGTCTAGAGGCGGAGCTCCGAGGTCCACCTCCGCGTCTTGGAGGAGGTCCATGAACGAGGATGGGCTTGCCATTTCCTCGAACACCTCGTGCGCGGCGGGAGGAGGTTCGGCGACGGCCGCGGGCGAGGCCGCGGGCTTCTTCCGCGCCGCGGGCTTCTTCCGCGGCTTCTTCACGGTCGGGGATGAGCCAGCGACCTTGGAGGCCGCGCCTCGCGGCCCACGAGAGGCCACCTTCGGCCGGCTCTTCTTGGGGGCGGGCTCGG
>NC_041389.1:89588600-89620531 GCF_002162155.2 Triticum dicoccoides
GGCGAGGCGGGCGCGGTGGCGGGCGGGGGCACGGACGCGGGCGGGGGCGAGGCGGCGGGAGGAGGCGGCGGGAGGAGCCGGGGATGCGGGATCGATGAAACTTCCCTCCTGCGCGAGAGGAAAGAGGAGTGCGGGTTGGGGGGAGTTTTTCCTCTCAAGCCTCACTTCTACAGGTTGGGAAACAGTTTGAGGGTCAGTCCTCTAAATTTTTTTACGGGTTTGAGGGTTTAGAGGTTCTAGTCTACGGCTTTTTTCGACGAAAACTGTAAAAAAGCAGTTATTTTTAGGGGTTTGAGGGATTGAGGGCTCTACTAGACTTGCTCTAATGGCGGCCAAAGTACTCAGGCGGCATGCCACTAGAGGCTGGTGGGGACTCTGCTGCTGGCCGTCGCGTGTGCCCTGGTGGCTGGTGACCAGTGGTGGTGCGGGTCTGTTGTGGTGACGGCGGCGTGGATCTCGCGGCTCTCATCTGGTAGGCAACACATGTTGGTGGTGGTTCCTCCCTTCTCCTAGGTTCAGACCGGTCACACAGGTTTCTTGCATGGTGATGGTAGTGAGGACTTGGGGCTCATGCTCGGGCGTATCATATTTGAGCCGGAGGTGGGTCGGAGCACTCACTCTGGGTAGGCGATGGTGGGTTCGGTCTAGGGGTGCCTGTGGGCGATGATGTTCCTCTTCTGGCGGGTACGTTGGTCGACGGTGGTGGTCGGGACTCCGTGTTTCTGTTGGACATATCTGCCTAGATGGCCGCAGACATGGTGTCGTGCGAATTTGCTCGCTGACAGCCGTCGATAGTCAAATGTGGTGTCTCCCCAGGTCCACAGGGACCGACGAGGGACACTGGCGTGGGAGCCTCCTGCCGTGGAGGCGTCGACCCAAACTTTGTGGCTGAGCTAGGAGTAAAAGGAGATGCCTTCTACTTCTTCTATTGTGGTTGGTACACCTTGATGTGGGCGGTCGGTGGGTCTCGGACAAGGATGTCAGGGTGGCGGCCCCGGATGGCGGTCCGCATGGTTAGCTCTCCGACGGGCAGCATGGCAGAGGTGGTGGCTTTCCCACTTGGCCGTGTGGGCGGTGAGAGGTGTAGCGGTGGGTGGCCCGGGCGTGCTCTCTATCATTGGGAGTGATGTCACCCCGATATGCATCTGGGGATCGAATCTCGTCGCGCTGGTGCTGAAGGCTTCATAGTGGCATGAGGGATCGGAGTTGCCAAGAGAAAGCTCCGCGCTTTGTTACCGACAATGGCGAGGCTCGTGGGCGCCGTTCTCTTCTTGAAGACGTCGTCGAGGTGCTTGTCTCTATGTCAGGATTCTGGGTGAAGACCCTTGTCCGTTGTGGACTAGGCAGCGGCGATGCCTAGCACCATTCTCCCTCCCGAGGGCATTGTCGTGGACTTAGGTGTTTTAGGGAGTAGCATGGTGTTGTATTCAGATCTTCCTATGTTCTTCTTCGGTCGCATAGTCACATGGGTCTTGCGTGATCCAGTTATCCTTGGATCGGCGTTGTAGGAGGACTACCTATGACCTTATATCGTTCGACTGTGTACTATGTCCGGTTGTTGCTTTTATATATAAAGCGAGGCGAAAGCCTGTTTCGAGAAATGTAGCGGCACAATTTGTAGCACGCGAGAATAACATCACCAAATTAATTTTATGCTCTATGATTTATCTACTGCTTCCTTCATCCCAATTATTTGTCTTAGATTTCACTACAAAAAAATACACTTCCGTGATGATACGTGTTTGTCACAGTAGGTCGCGTTTTTTGTCATGCATGTACATCCATGACGATTTTATGATAGAATCAAGATAGTCATACCTGTGCTGTCATAGAAGTGTTCCATGACATTACCAAAATTATCATCACGGAAGTGTCCACTTCCATGACGATAAATCGCGCGTCACAGAAGTGCTTTCGTCAAGGGTGACCGACACGTGGCATCCACCGTAATGGAACACCGTTAAGCTATCGGGTCGGGTTTTGGATCCATTAACTGTTGGAAATATGCCCTAGAGGCAATAATAAAAGCATTATTATTATATTTCCTTGTTCATGATAATTGTCTTTATTCATGCTATAATTGTGTTATCCGGAAATCGTAATACATGTGTGAATAACAGACATCAACATGTCCCTAGTGAGCCTCTAGTTGACTAGCTCGTTGATCAACAGATAGTCATGGTTTCCTGACTATGGACACTGGATGTCATTGATAACGAGATCACATCATTAGGAGAATGATGTGATGGACAAGACCCAATCCTAAACATAGCACAAGATCGTATAGTTCGTTTGCTAGAGTTTTCCAATGTCAAGTATATTTTCCTTAGACCATGAGATCGTGTAACTCCCGGATACCGTAGGAGTGCTTTGGGTATGCCAAACGTCACAACGTAACTGGGTGACTATAAAGGTAGACTACGGGTATCTCCGAAAGTGTCTGTTGGGTGACATGGATCAAGACTGGGATTTGTCACTCCGTATGACGGAGAGGTATCACTGGGCCCACTCGGTAATGCATCATCATAATGAGCTCAGAGTGACCAAGTGTCTGGTCACGGGATCATGCATTACGGTACGAGTAAAGTGACTTGCCGGTAACGAGATTGAACGAGGTATTGGGATACCGATGATCGAATCTCGGGCAAGTAACATATCGATAGACAAAGGGAATAGCGTACGGGGTTGATAGAATCCTCGACATCGTGGTTCATCCGATGAGATCATCGTGGAGCATGTAGGAGCCAACATGGGTATCCAGATCCTGCTGTTGGTTATTGACCGGAGAGTCGTCTCGGTCATGTCTGCTTGTCTCCCGAACCCGTAGGGTCTACACACTTAAGGTTCAGTTACGCTAGGGTTGTAGGGATATGTATATGCAGTAACCCGAATGTTGTTCGGAGTCCCGGATGAGATCCCGGACGTCACGAGGAGTTCCGGAATGGTCAGGAGGTAAACATTTATATATGGGAAGTCCTGTTTCGGGCATCGGGACAAGTTTCGGGGTTATCGGTATTGTACCGGGACCTCCGGAAGGGTCCCGGGGGTCCACCGGGTGGGTCCACCTGTCCCGGGGGGCCACATGGGCTGTAGGGGGTGCGCCTTGGCCTAATGGGCCAAGGGCACCAGCCCCACATAGGCCCATGCGCCTAGGGTTTGAAGGGGGAAGAGTCCTAGGAGGGGAAGGCACCTCCTAGGTGCCTTGGGGGGGAGGGAAACCCCCCTTGGCCGCCGCACCCCTAGGAGATTGGATCTCCTAGGGCCGGCCACCCCCCTTGGCCCTCCTATATATAGTGGGGGAGAGGAGGGACTTCATACCTGAACGCCTTGGCCTTTGGTTGCCTCCTTCTCCCTCCCCAACACCTCCTCCACCTCCATAGTGCTTAGCGAAGCTCTGCCGGAGTACTGCAGCTCCATCAACACCACGCCGTCGTGCTGCTGCTGGTGCCATCTCCCTCAACCTCTCCTCCCTCCCTTGCTGGATCAAGAAGGAGGAGACGTGGCTGTTCCGTACGTGTGTTGAACGCGGAGGTGCCGTCCGTTCGGCGCTGGTCATCGGTGATTTGGATCACGTCGAGTACGACTACATCATCACCGTTCTTTTGAACGCTTCCGCTCGCGATCTACAAAGGTATGTAGATGCATCTAATCACTCGTTGCTAGATGAACTCCTAGATGATCTTGGTGAAACGAGTAGAAATTTTTTGTTTTCTGCAACGTTCCCCAACAGTGGCATCATGAGCTAGGTCTATGCGTAGTTCTTCTTGCGCGAGTAGAACACAATTTGTTGTGGGCGTAGATTTGTCAACTTTCTTGCCGTTACTAGTCCTTTCTTGCTTCAGCGGTATTGTGGGATGAAGCGGCCCGGACCAACCTTACACGTACGCTTACGTGAGACCGGTTCCACCGACTAACATGCACTAGTTGCATAAGGTGGCTGGCGGGTGTCTGTCTCTCCCACTTTAGTTGGAGGGGAATCGATGAACAGGGTCCTTATGAAGGGTAAATAGGCAACAACAATTAGAGGACGTCTAACTTGTTTTTGCAGCAAGTGGTTTGTGATATGATATGGCCAAAGTTGTGATGAATGATGAATGATCTATATGTGATGTATGAGATGTTCATGCTATTGTAATAGGATTCACGACTTGCATGTCGATGAGTATGACAACCGGCAGGAGCCATAGGAGTTGTCATTATTCTTTTAATGACCTGCGTGTCATCGAGAAACGCCATGTAAATTACTTTACTTTATTGCTAAACGCGTTAGCCATAGTAGTAGAAGTAATAGTTGGCGAGCAACTTCATGGAGACACGATGATGGAGATCATGATGATGGAGATCATGGTGTCAAGCCGGTGACAAGATGATCATGGAGCCCCAAGATGGAGATCAAAGGAGCTATGTGATATTGGCCATATCATGTCACGTTTATTATTTGATTGCATGTGATGTTTATCATGTTTTGCATCTTGTTTACTTAGAACGACGGTAGTAAATAAGATGATCCCTCACAATAAATTCAAGAAGTGTTCCCCCTAACTGTGCACCGTTGCGACAGTTCGCTGTTTCAAAACAGCACGTGGATATCGGGTGTTTTATTCAGACGTTCACATACAACGGGTGTAAGACAGATTTACACATGCAAACACTTAGGTTGACTTGACGAGCCTAGCATGTACAGACATGGCCTCGGAACACAGAAGACCGAAAGGTCGAGCATGAGTCGTATAGAAGATACGATCAACATGAAGATGTTCACCGATGTTGACTAGTCCGTCTCACGTGATGATCGGACACGGTCTAGTTTAACTCGGATCATGTAATACTTAGATGACTAGAGGGATGTCTAATCTAAGTGGGAGTTCACTAATAATTTGATTAGTTGAACTTAATTATCATGAACTTAGTCTAAAATCTTTGCAATATGTCTTGTAGATCAAATGGCCAACGTAGTCCTCAACTTCAACGCGTTCCTAGAGAAAACTAAGCTGAAAGACGATGGCAGCAACTATACGGAATGGGTCCGGAACCTGAGGATCATCCTCATAGCTGCCAAGAAAGATTATGTCCTACAAGCACCGCTTGGTGACGCACCCGTTCTCCCTGCAGAACAAGATGTTATGAACGCTTGGCAGGCACGTTTCGATGACTACTCCCTCGTTCAGTGCGGCATGCTTTACAGCCTAGAGCCGGGGCTCCAAAAGCGTTTTGAGATACATGGAGCAAATGAGATGTTCGAAGAGCTGAAAATGGTTTTCCAAGCTCATGCCCGGGTCGAGAGATATGAAGTCTCCGACAAATTCTTCAGCTGTAAGATGGAGGAAAACAGTTCTGTCAGTGAGCACATACTCACTATGTCTGGGTTGCATAACCGCTTGACTCAGCTGGGAGTTAATCTCCCGGATGATGCGGTCATTGACAGAATCCTCCAGTCGCTTCCACCAAGCTACAAGAGCTTTGTGATGAACTTCAATATGCAGGGGATGGAAAAGACCATTCCTAAAGTATTTGCTATGCTGAAATCAGCAGAGGTAGAAGTCAGGAAGGAACATCAAGTGTTGATTGTCAATAAAACCACTAAGTTCAAGAAAGGCAAGGGTAAAAAGAACTTCAAGAAGGACGGCAAGGAGGTTGCCGCGCCCGGCAAGCAAGATGCCGGGAAGAAGCCAAAGAATGGACCCAAGCCCGAGACTGAGTGCTTTTATTGCAAGGGAAGCGGTCACTGGAAGCGGAACTGCCCTAAGTACTTAGCGGATAAGAAGGCCGGCAAAACAAAAGGTATATGTGATATACATGTAATTGATGTGTACCTTACTAATGCCCGTAGTGGCTCCTGGGTATTTGATACCGGTGCAGTTGCTCACATTTGTAACTCAAAGCAGGGGCTGCGGAATAAGTGGAAACTGGCAAAGGACGAGGTGACGATGCGCGTCGGGAATGGTTCCAAGGTCAATGTGATCGCCGTCGGCACGCTACCTCTGCATCTCCCTTCGGGATTAGTTTTAAACCTTAATAATTGTTATTTAGTGCCAGCTTTGAGCATGAACATTGTATCGGGATCTCGTTTAATTCAAGATGGCTACTCTTTTAAATCTGAGAATAATGGTTGTTCCATTTTTATGAGAGATATGTTTTATGGTCATGCTCCTATGGTGAATGGTTTATTCTTTATGAATCTCGAACGTGATGCTACAAATGTTCATAATGTGAGTACCAAAAGAAGTAAGGTTGATAATGATAGTCCCACATACTTGTGGCGCTGCCGCCTTGGTCACATAGGTGTCAAACGTATGAAGAAGCTCCATGCTGATGGACTTTTAGAGTCTCTTGATTATGAATCATTTGACACGTGCGAACCATGCCTTATGGGTAAAATGACCAAGACTCCGTTCTCAGGAACAATGGAGCGAGCAACCGACTTATTGGAAATCATACATACTGATGTGTGCGGTCCGATGAGTGTTGAGGCTCGCGGTGGCTATCGTTATGTTCTCACTCTCACTGATGATTTAAGTAGGTATGGGTATATCTACTTAATGAAACACAAGTCTGAAACCTTTGAAAAGTTCAAGGAATTTCAGAGTGAGGTTGAAAATCAACGTGACAGGAAAATCAAGTTTCTACGATCAGATCGTGGAGGAGAATACTTGAGTCACGAGTTTGGGGCACACTTAAGAAAATGTGGAATAGTTTCACAACTCACGCCGCCTGGAACACCTCAGCGTAATGGTGTGTCCGAACGTCGTAATCGCACTCTGTTAGATATGGTGCGATCTATGATGTCTCTTACCGATTTACCGCTTTCTTTTTGGGGCTATGCTTTAGAGACTGCTGCATTCACTTTAAATAGGGCTCCGTCGAAATCCGTTGAGACGACACCGTATGAATTATGGTCTGGGAAGAAACCTAAGCTGTCGTTTCTAAAAGTTTGGGGATGCGATGCTTATGTCAAGAAACTTCAACCTGAAAAGCTCGAACCCAAGTCGGAAAAATGCGTCTTCATAGGATACCCAAAAGAAACTATTGGGTACACCTTCTACCTCAGATCCGAAGGCAAGATCTTTGTTGCCAAGAATGGGTCCTTTCTGGAGAAAGAGTTTCTCTCGAAAGAAGTAAGTGGGAGGAAAGTAGAGCTTGATGAAGTATTACCTCTTGTACCGGAAAAAGGCGCAACTCAAGAAAATGTTCCTGAGGTGCCTGCACCGACTAGAGAGGAAGTGAATGAAAATGATCAAGATACTTCTGATCAAGCCCCTACTGAAATTCGAAGGTCCACAAGGACACGTTCCGCACCAGAGTGGTACGGCAACCCTGTCTTGGAAATCATGCTGTTAGACAATGGTGAACCTTCGAACTATGAAGAAGCGATGGCGGGCCCGGATTCCGACAAATGGCTGGAAGCCATGAAATCCGAGATAGGATCCATGTATGAAAACAAAGTATGTACTTTGACTGACTTGCCCGTTGAGCGGCGAGCCATAGAAAATAAATGGATCTTTAAGAGGAAGACAGACGCGGATGGTAATGTGACCATCTATAAAGCTCGGCTTGTCGCTAAGGGTTATCGACAAGTTCAAGGGGTTGACTACGATGAGACTTTCTCACCGGTAGCGAAGCTGAAGTCCGTCCGAATCATGTTAGCAATTGCCGCATTCTATGATTACGAAATATGGCAAATGGACGTCAAAACGGCATTCCTTAATGGTTTCCTTAAGGAAGAATTGTATATGATGCAGCCGGAAGGTTTTGTCGATCCTAAGAATGCTGACAAAGTGTGCAAGCTCCAACGCTCGATTTATGGGCTGGTGCAAGCATCTCGGAGTTGGAACATTCGCTTTGATGAGATGATCAAAGCGTTTGGGTTTACACAGACTTATGGAGAAGCCTGCGTTTACAAGAAAGTGAGTGGGAGCTCTGTAGCATTTCTCATATTATATGTAGATGACATACTTTTGATGGGAAATGATATAGAACTCTTGGACAGCATCAAGGCCTACTTGAATAAAAGTTTTTCAATGAAGGACCTTGGAGAAGCTGCTTATATATTAGGCATCAAAATCTATAGATATAGATCGAGACGCCTCATAGGTCTTTCACAAAGCACATACCTTGATAAGATATTGAAGAAGTTCAATATGGATCAATCCAAGAAGGGGTTCTTGCCTGTGTTGCAAGGTATGAAATTGAGCTCAGCTCAATGTCCGACCACGGCAGAAGATATAGAAGAGATGAGCGTCATCCCCTATGCCTCAGCCGTAGGTTCTATTATGTATGCCATGCTGTGTACCAGACCTGATGTAAACCTTGCCGTAAGTTTGGTAGGAAGGTACCAAAGTAATCCCGGCAAGGAACACTGGACAACGGTCAAGAATATCCTGAAGTACCTGAAAAGGACTAAGGAAATGTTTCTCGTTTATGGAGGTGACGAAGAGCTCGTCGTAAAGGGTTACGTCGACGCTAGCTTCGACTCAGATCTGGATGACTCTAAGTCACAAACCGGATACGTGTATATGTTGAATGGTGGGGCAGTAAGCTAGTGCAGTTGCAAGCAAAGCGTCGTGGCGGGATCTACATGTGAAGCGGAGTACATGGCAGCCTCGGAGGCAGCACATGAAGCAATATGGTTGAAGGAGTTCATCACCGACCTAGGAGTCATACCCAATGCGTCGGGGACGATCAAGCTCTTCTGTGACAACACTGGAGCTATTGCACTTGCCAAGGAGCCCAGGTTTCACAAGAAGACAAGGCACATCAAGCGTCGCTTCAACTCCATTCGTGAAAATGTTCAAGATGGAGACATAGAGATTTGTAAAGTACATACGGACCTGAATGTAGTAGATCCGTTGACTAAACCTCTCCCTAGAGCAAAACATGATCAACACCAGAATTCCATGGGTGTTCGATTCATCACAATGTAACTAGATTATTGACTCTAGTGCAAGTGGGAGACTGTTCGAAATATGCCCTAGAGGCAATAATAAAAGCATTATTATTATATTTCCTTGTTCATGATAATTGTCTTTATTCATGCTATAATTGTGTTATCCGGAAATCGTAATACATTTGTGAATAACAGACATCAACATGTCCCTAGTGAGCCTCTAGTTGACTAGCTCGTTGATCAACAGATAGTCATGGTTTCCTGACTATGGACACTGGATGTCATTGATAACGAGATCACATGATTAGGAGAATGATGTGATGGACAAGACCCAATCCTAAACATAGCACAAGATCGTATAGTTCGTTTGCTAGAGTTTTCCAATGTCAAGTATCTTTTCCTTAGACCATGAGATCGTGTAACTCCCGGATACCGTAGGAGTGCTTTGGGTATGCCAAACGTCACAACGTAACTGGGTGACTATAAAGGTAGACTACGGGTATCTCCGAAAGTGTCTGTTGGGTGACATGGATCAAGACTGGGATTTGTCACTCCGTATGACGGAGAGGTATCACTGGGCCCACTCGGTAATGCATCATCATAATGAGCTCGGAGTGACCAAGTGTCTGGTCACGGGATCATGCATTACGGTAAGAGTAAAGTGACTTGCCGGTAACGAGATTGAACGAGGTATTGGGATACCGATGATCGAATCTCGGGCAAGTAACATATCGATAGACAAAGGGAATAGCGTACGGGGTTGATAGAATCCTCGACATCGTGGTTCATCCGATGAGATCATCGTGGGGCATGTGGGAGCCAACATGGGTATCCAGATCCCGCTGTTGGTTATTGACCGGAGAGTCATCTCGGTCATGTCTGCTTGTCTCCCGAACCCGTAGGGTCTACACACTTAAGGTTCAGTTACGCTAGGGTTGTAGGGATATGTATATGCAGTAACCCGAATGTTGTTCGGAGTCCCGGATGAGATCCCGGACGTGACGAGGAGTTCCGGAATGGTCCGGAGGTAAAGATTTATATATGGGAAGTCCTGTTTCGGGCATCGGGACAAGTTTCGGGGTTATCGGTATTGTACCGGGACCACCGGAAGGGTCCCGGGGGTCCACCGGGTGGGTCCACCTGTCCCGGGGGGGCCACATGGGCTGTAGGGGGTGCGCCTTGGCCTAATGGGCCAAGGGCACCAGCCCCACATAGGCCCATGCGCCTAGGGTTTGAAGGGGGAAGAGTCCTAGGAGGGGAAGGCACCTCCTAGGTGCCTTGGGGGGGGGAGGGAAACCCCCCTTGGCCGCCACACCCCCTAGGAGATTGGATCTCCTAGGGCCGGCCACCCCCCTTGGCCCTCCTATATATAGTGGGGGAGAGGAGGGACTTCATACCTGAACGCCTTGGCCTTTGGTTGCCTCCTTCTCCCTCCCCAACACCTCCTCCACCTCCATAGTGCTTAGCGAAGCTCTGCCGGAGTACTGCAGCTCCATCAACACCACGCCGTTGTGCTGCTGCTGGTGCCATCTCCCTCAACCTCTCCTCCCTCCCTTGCTGGATCAAGAAGGAGGAGACGTGGCTGTTCCGTACGTGTGTTGAACGCGGAGGTGCCGTCCGTTCGGCGCTGGTCATCGGTGATTTGGATCACGTTGAGTACGACTACATCATCACCGTTCTTTTGAACGCTTCCGCTCGCGATCTACAAAGGTATGTAGATGCATCTAATCACTCGTTGCTAGATGAACTCCTAGATGATCTTGGTGAAACGAGTAGAAAATTTTTGTTTTCTGCAACATTCCCCAACATTAACCCGTTAACAGCCCCGACCAATGGGGATTTTCCACGTGTAAAATCATCATTGGCTGGAGGAAACACGTGTCGGCTCATCGTTGGGATAGATGTCATCCACTCATTGGATGCAAGGCGCCTATGATACGTCGACACGTGGCACGGCCCAACACAGGCCCATTCCTATGAAAAGGCCGGCCCGTTTGACTTGGTCAAAAGGTGGCGGGTCGGCCCATGGAAAGCCTGTTAAAGGCCTGTTCGCATATAGCCCCTTTACAGCCTGCTAACCCAAGGCCCGTTACGCCCTATCCGAATTAGGCCCACTAGCGTCATCTGGGCCATCCAGTATGATTCCAGCCCCTTTTCACTTCTGGCGCATGTATGGCCCATGACGTATTTCGGCCCATATGAGGCCCTATGTAACTCTTCGCCTATTAACGACTCGTGGTGAAACTGGCCCGTACTGAATAGTGCATCACTTTACACCCATTAACGGCTCGTGGTGAAACTGGCCCGTAATGAACAGTGTATCACTTTATACCCATTAACTGCCCGTTATTCCATTGGGTCGTTTCCAGCCATGTTATCTTTCGGCCTTCTAAGAGCCCATTTATTCTTGGGCTCATTTCCAACATTTGTTTACTTACGGCCCGTTACTGTCATTTTCTGCTTGTGGGCCAAATTCAGCCCGTGGTTACAGTCGGCCCATTTGTGGTCCGTTAATACGTTGGGCCGTTTTCATAGCGTCATCAAATACGGCCTATTAATGATGGCCCATTATGGTCGGCCCATGAACGGACGATTCCAACTCTAGCCCGTCTACGGCCATAATGCGGTCTGTTTGGCCCATGTTTGGCCAATCGATCATACGGCCCATATAAGGCCCATTGATGATACGGCCCGCAGAAGGCCCATTGTTTCTATGGCCCGTAGAAGGCCCATTGTTTCTACGGCCCGTAGAAGGCCCATTGTTTCTACGGCCCGTAGAAGGCCCACTGTTTCTACGGCCAGTAGGAGGCCCAGTGTCACTACAGTAAATATTAGCCCATGGTTATTGTGGCCTAGTTTTAAAAAACAGGTTATTGCAGCCACTAGCTAACCGCGGAAAAAGAACTGCAATGACTACAAGCAAACAAATAAACAAGACAACAAGGAAATAAATAAGCAAGCAACTAACGCTAGGCTATCACGGCTATTGCAGATATTACATCCACTAGGCATCAAAGTTCGCCACCAGTGCAAATATAGGGAACAAAGCAGCACATCATATACACTGGTTGTCAAAGTTGGCGACCAGCGCAAATAAACGCCGCAGCAAAACAAATCCAGAACTGAAACCACTTCAGAAGATCTCAAGAAACAATATCCTGGGTACCCATAATGCTGGCAAGATGCTTAGCAAGCTTATTAACTTTCTCTTGTTTGGCGCTTAAATCCTCCAGCGCTTGCTGTTGCACCAGAAAATATGCATCTGAATTCTGCAGGGACTTCCTCAGTCCTTCAGCTTCCTGTTGCAGCACATCTGATCGATGTCTTTCAACTTGAAGTTGAGACACAAAAAGACGAACTGATTCAGGCAGCGAGTACGAAGAGCTTGTGCCAGCAGTAGTGGCCAGTAACTCGAACACTACATCAAGACAAGACTTTTGGGTTCCCTCACTGTCGTCAAGATAGTTTTTATCAGCTTTCTTGGAGACCAACAAGGATGTCTCACTATCTTGAACCTTATCTGCATTACTTCCTTTACCATTGGATAACGCGGTACCGTTCTCCAATATTTTGTCCGCATTCTAAAAGAGAAACAAGCAGACACATCACATGTTTACCATGTTGTATATGAAACTCATTTTGGTAAATGAGTTCAGTAGTAAAGTGGACAGGATAACAACATGAAACAAACATACTCCCTCCTTCCATCTATATAGGGCCTAATGTGTTTTTTAAGACCGCCTTTGACTATTGACAAGACTAATAGTACATGACATGCACAATGTGAAAATTATATCATTGAAAGCTCCTTTCACACACGAATTTAACGGTGTGCTTTGTGTAAGTTGCATGTCATATATTATTGCTCTAATATTTGGTCAAAGTTAGCCTCTAAATACGCATTAGGCCCTATATAGATGGAAGGAGGAAGTATATCTATGTACCATGGTCATTTTATGGTCTATATCATTCTAGTTTTTGTTGCCAAATCAAGATAGAGACACAGTTCAAATAATATTTGTTCAAGGCAAAGCAGAATAGACAGAATATAAGTGTGGGTAACAATAGAGCAATAACAACACTTGTAATGTGGATGACATGAGAACATAACTGTTTATTCAATTGAAACTTAAATCAACATAGAGCATGTTACAACAGCAAACCAGTTAAAGATATCGGTTTAAAACATACCTGTTGCGCCAGTGGAGTTTCAATTCCATCCTTCAAATTTGAAAATAGTTGGTATGAGTAAATATAGTAATGCAAGAGCAAAGGAGTATGTCACAGCCCTAGAGTCTGCTTGTAACTAATGGCATTGCATCGATGCATCATGTTTAAATTTCATAAAACTTGAAATGGGGATTGATCCAAACCCTAGCACCAAATGAATTCAAATAGGCTCAAATAAAATCATTTTCAATGAACCCAAAATGCCTTTTGAAAATGTTCATGATTTCTGATAAAGGTGAAAACCTCTGCCATAAATGATGAACATATTTCTAGGTTATTCCTGGATTTTTGAATTATATCATAAAGTATTTGCATTTGGGCATTTAAATGCTAATAAATAGTTTAAATGCTCAAATAATCATAAACCAAAATGTTTGCTATTGGTTATATTCCAAACAGTGGCATTGATCAGTTTCATGATTTTTGGGTTTGATCTAGTATTTCTTATAAAGTCACAAAGTTGCAGAAAAATAGAAAACAGGAAATAAGAGAGAGAGAATTACCTGGCTAACTTACCTGTTCGGCCCAGCACTGCAGCTGGCTGGCCCAGCTGCTGGCCTAGCCCACCAGGGGCACGCTTGTGTTCTTCCCCTTGCCAGCGCACGAAGCAACTCGGTGGCGAGAGCCGACGTCGCGCCTGGCCACCTCCTGCTTGCTGCCGCCTCCCCGACGTCGCCCTGGAGACGCCACGCGCCCCCCAGGCCCTCTCAGCCTCTCCCCTCGCTCCCCTCCTCCTCTGGCTCTCTCGCACGCAACCCACCGAGCGCTGTCGCCGGTGCCGACGAGCGCAACCGCGGCCTCGCCTCTCCCTCGCCTCTCAGTGCTGTCCAGAGGCTCCGCCTCAACGCCACGGAGCCCCAAGACGAAGCACGCGCCCGCGGAATGCCCTAAGCGACGCCATCATCCTCATCCTTGCTGTCGGCCGCCGGAGATCCCCCTCGCCGCCCCACTCGCTCTGGTTCCGCCCCGACCTTGCCGTCTGCTTTGCCGTGACCGCTGTGAGCTTCTGCCTCTCCTCCCCCTCTCTGTTCTCGCTGCCACGCGCCATAGCAACCGCACCGAGCACACCCGCATGCGCCACCGCCTTAGCTCGCCGCCTACATGGCTCCGGCCACGCAACGGCTTCCTGTTCTGTCCTTTGACCTCCCCGCACCTCGCAGGGCTTGTAGGAGTTAACCCCGAGCTTGCACGCGCATCGTAGCAACGACTTCGAGTTCGCCCGAACTCCGGCCGCCACCCAACTTGCTGCCGCCGCCGCCACAGACCACCCCAGGTCCAGCCACCACCACCATTGGATGCGCCCTGCTGCGGGCGTTCCAACGTGCCCGGCCACGCGAGCTCCCGTCGCCGGAGTTGGCCGGACGGGCGCCGCCGTCGTGCTGTGCTTAGCACCGGCGTTTAGCCGCCGACGTGGCACCTTCATTAGTGGCTAATGACGCTGCTAATTTAACCCCACAGTCGTTGACAGATGGGCCCCACGCCCTAATTAATCCCAGTTTCGTTTGTGGTTTGGTTAGTTTAAACCCCAGCAGGACCCACACGTCGGTGTTGACTGTGCTGACGTGTCTGTTGACCGGACCCACCTGTCATTGACCCTGGGATGCACTGGGTCACTGACCAGTGGACCCCACTGGTCAGGTTTGACCTGGACCAGCCCCTATTGACCTGCTGACATCACACCAACGTCATGCTGATGCAGTTAATTATTTTCTGGATTTGTTCTTATACAGGAAATTCCAGAAAATAACCAAAACTTCTAAAAATCATAGAAAATCAACCGTAGCTCCAAATCAAATAAATTATATATGAAAAATGATCAGAAAAATCCAATCTATCCATCTGCACAGGTTTCATGCATGTTAGAACACATTAACCTTGCTGTTTAGGTGAAACAAGTTAATGCACTATTATGACCTCTTAAAATGGGTTTGCATTTGAATCTTTGGTTCAAAAGGACTCATCTCAATCTGTTCTAGCTTGCATTAGCCAAAACACATTCTTATTGCCATGTCATAGCATGCATCATATTGTGCATTGCATTGATTGTGTTCTTCCTTGTTTGTCGGTGTTTCTCCCCTCTCGATAGACGTGACTCCGATGATGAGATCGATGACACCAATGAAGAACTATATTATCTTCAGAAGTGCCAGGCAAGCAAAACCCCCTTGTTCATTCCGATACAATCCTACTCTCTTGCTCTTGCTCTCTTTTACTACATTAGGACAACAACGATTCATCTGTTACTTGCTGCGGTAGCTGAACCCCTTTATCCTCTACATGACCTGTCATTGCCATAGTAAATAGATGAAACCCACTAGCATGAGTAGGAGTTGTTTGAGCCCTGTTGTGCCTACTAATTCATGCTTATTTGTCATGCCTGCTACTGCTTAGAGTTGAGTCAGGTTTGATTCATCGTGGATGAGTCAGAGGTGTGTGAACATGTCCTTCTGTGTGTGAGCTAAATGTGTGAACACGATTTGGTAAAGGTAGCGGTGAGAGGCCATGTAGGAGTACATTGTGGGTTGTCTCATTGAAGCCATCCTCAGGAACTGAGTTTTTTGTTTGTGATCCATGAAACAGATACTACCACGCATTGGGCCCGAAACCAATGGACCCTCTCGGCTTCTTAATCACCCTTGTCCTCTGTCCAGGAGTTGCAAGTAGTTTCTAGTGTTTGTAGTATGCTGGAGGCCGTGCGCAGCGCTGACCGGAGGGGTGGGCTGTGATGCGGCAGGTACGTGGCCAGGTATACCGGGCGCCCGTTTGGTGTCACGGAACCCTGTACACATCATTCGGGGCCGTATGTGGTAACCTCGGCCGGACTCCCTGCGGATGGAACCTGAATAGGCGATAAACCTGGACTAGAGACTTGAGTGTTTAGGTAGGTTGTGGCCGACACCCTCGTTGGGCTTCCGCTTGAATGTTGCCGAGTACATGTCGTGTAAACGGTGGTAAGTGGTGAGAGCGTGTGTGAAGAAGTACACCCCTGCAGGGTTAACATCCTCTATTCGAATAGTCGTGTCCGCGGTAAAGGACTTCTGGGTTGCCTATAACAGTTCATAGACAAGTGAAAGTGGATACTCTAAAATACGCAAGATAAGCGTGAGTGCTATGGATGGCGTTCTCGTAGGGAGACGGGAGCGGATCCATAGTGGTGTATTGATATGGTGAATATGTGGACTCGTGTGCACCACCTCAAAAGAGTTACTTGCACTCGTAGTTTAGGATAGCCACCGAGTCAAAGCTGGCTTGCTGCAGTTAAACCCCACCATCCCCTTTGTTGATAATGATGCATATGTAGGTAGTTCTGATGTAAGTCTTGCTGGGTACATTTGTACTCACATTTGCCTATTTTACGTTTTTGTAGAGAGATTTCGGTCTTGTTAGTAGTTCCGCGTGGACTTCGACGTTTAGCTTGTTACCTCAGCTACGATCTTTTGCCCTCGGCAGGATCTAGTAGATAGTCAGGCTTCTTAGCCTTTTTCATTTGTAGATGTCTGTACTCAGACATGTTAAGCTTCCGCTTGTGCTTTGACTTGTATGCTCTGGATGTTGGGTCATGAGACCCATGATTGTAATATCTCGCTCCTCGGAGCTGTTGAATAAAATACTTGAGTTGTAGCGTCATGTTGTGATGCCATGTTATATTTGCACATATCAGGCATATTGTGTGTATGTTATTGAAATGCTTCGTATGTGTGGGATCTGACTATCTAGTTGTTTATCCTTAGTAGCCTCTCTTACCGGGAAATGTCTCCTAGTACTTCCACTGAGCCATGGTAGCTTGCTACTGCTCCGGAACACTTAGGCTGGCCGGCATGTGTCCTTCTTTGTTCCTGTGCCTGTCCCTTTGGGGAAATGTCACGCGATGAATACCGGAGTCCTGTTAGCCCGCTACAGCCCGGTTCACCAGAGTCCTGCTAGACCAGTGCTATAGCCTGGATTCTCTCGCTGATGACCGACACGTTCAATGCTGGGTCATGGATGCATGTCCCTGTAAGTTTGTGCCACTTTGGGTTTACGACTAGCCATGTCAGCCCGGGCTCCTTATCATATGGATGCTAGCGACACTATCATATACGTGTGCCAAAAGGCGCAAACGGTCCTGGGCAAAGGTAAGGCGACACCCGTGGGAATACCGTGTGTGAGGCCGCAAAGTGATATGAGGTGTTACATGCTAGATCGATGTGGCATTGAGTGGGGTTCCTGACAGCTTTGGTATCAGAGTCTGACTGCCTGTAGGATTACCAAGCCAAACTGGTCGAAGTGGGTATAGAAATTCTTTAGTTATATAAGGGAATTGATTGTGGGATGGAACGTAAGGCTCTTTTTACTCCTTATACCTTATGCCTTCTGATTTGAGTCAACCTCTTCTTTTCTACAGGGATTAAGAACTAGGCTTCTCGTCTATCTATCAGGATCATGTGTTACCAATCCATAGACTTATAGGATTGATGGATTAAGCCTCAGTTCAGTCTCTACTACTTCCGTGTGTTGACAATTGATCTCAGAACCTTGATATTATGATGTTAAGTGGTTATGCCACCATTTTCGCTGGATGTCTGAAATCTTTTTGAGCATTTACAGCCGTTATGCTGTCCGAGTCGTTCCAGGTTTCTAAACAGTCTGATGCATTTGCAAAATCCTTTCCCTCTGGTTTCGGTGTTCCTTTAGGCCAGGTTAATCACACAAATTGCTGAGTTGAGGTGCTCTATTACCTCGATATATATGTTGGATTTATTATTATGACCCTAGATGTCTAGAGTATCACCTAGTACCCTAGCCATGTTCTGAGTTCCAGTGTGATGATTCTGGCCATCATTCTCAAAAGCATCCCGTGATGCCATTTAGTTAGTAGGCATTCTATTCCCGGGTTCTTGACCCAAGATTCACTCTACTTACCTCATGTTGATACTGTTGCTCGTACCTTTAGGATATTAGTAACCTTTGTGATAGTCTTCGAGGTCCGTGGTATTTCCTTCTTCCAAATACCATGAACCATTAAGGCAGAAGTTATTTGAACCAAAAGATCACAATCAGAGTACTCTTGAGGAGTTCTCCATTCATAATCGTGACTCTGCCAGTCCTACCTCTCTGCATGGGTTATCCAGAAGAAACATGTTGAACTTGGTTCGACATACTAATCTATGCATCCACAACTCAGAAAGTTATATGTTCCTTGAGTTGTCCCTCTTAGTTGTCTTCTGACCCTCGTCTATCAATTGATAGACAGGAGTAGTTGTGCAACCGTGTTCATCGATGCCTATTATTCTTGTGGTCCATCGAGCCATTCTATTCTGGAATGACTAGGAGAAACAAACTCCAGTACCTTGTCCATTTCTAGGATTGGGTCAAAGCAATTGTATTCCGCAGATCAAATGCCAATCTAGCTTCTAATCTGTTCCACCCTGGAGTATTGCCATCTTATGTCAAGAATGTCAGGAGGATTGCACCATTTCTCATGAATTCTTGACGTAGTGATACTTCTCACTATCATTATTCATTCCTCGGTTCCGTGTTGTTGTAACCGGAATGCTGACAAGTGAACTGTGATGTGTGAAATCGATACTCCTAGCAACCTTGTTGCTTGGTAGTTAATGGGCAATAGTCTCATTCTTAGCATGTTGGTTATTAAATCATCATTCTAAGACAGATCGTGCTACCTAGTCCTTATTTCTGGTGCACTCTTCGATCAATGAGTTAGGATTTCAATCCCTTGCTTAATTGATCACATCATCTTGCCTCGGAAGCAAGGTTTTTCTCGAGCTTAGTAACATACCGGTGGTTCGTGATTTTCCGAATATCTTCTCGGAAGTATTACCAGGTAGTCACCTGACCGCTATGTTGGGTTCGTGATCAAGTTGGTTTTCTATAAACCACCCTTTCTCCAAGGATCTATGTTGGATACCCCTGAACTAGTTGGATAAGCTAAACAATAAATTGGAGAGTTGGAAGATAAAAGCTTCATTTGACCCGGTTCATTCAAAGGGATATCCTTGTGTGTGTGTGTGTTGAAGAAAGATGATATCTTCGTTGATTGATCCTCGTGATCAGTTGTCGGTGCTATTGTCTTATCCAACCCTTGATTTGTGTATGGGCTATCGTCAAATCAAATCAGAACCAACGATGTTTGTAATATTGTCTTACTCGTGGTTGATCCCTCGAGCATACACCATTACATCTTTTGGTGTGACCAATGCTATCACCGTGTTCACATGATGGTGGAAGTCCAGTGATATGGAAATTCCGATGAGGTGTTGTTGAGCCCATCAGCAGCATTTTGTCTCCCCCATGATTCATGTTCAACATCAACCTAGTGTTGGAAACTTTGTAAGCAATGTCTTTGTGTTCCGTTCATGAAGCTTAGGCTTGGATGGAACAAGTGACTTCCTCGAATTCATGTGCATTTGGTGCAAGTTGCCGCCGTGAGTTCGAGAAAGTTTGTTTTTGTTTCCTCTGGAATCATCCCAAGTCAGTCATGCATGTGCGAAGTATTTTGTGGTCTGATAGACTGATCATCTTCATTCCATATGAACTTCCTAGCTCACCAAGCAACTGATTGATTTGTTCAAGGATGATAAGTTCTAAGTGCTAGTCCTGAAGGTACCAGACGAATTTGTACAAGATTCTGTTATCCTCGATGATGGTTCCCAACCAGAACTCGGTAATGTTTTATTATAAGACTACCATGTGGTCATGCTTGTCTAGGATAGTGTGTTCACTGGTGTGTAGCATAACTAGCTCATGTTTTGGAGCTTGCTATCTTAGTTCATTCCTCGAGAATCTTGCAACGCCATCTCGTCGAATCGTGTTGCAAACTTTCTTTCAGACATGCTAAGTCTGAAGTATCCTATCACCAATCGGATCTGAATCTCAGGTAGATATGATGGTTGGAACATTCCCAACAGTTGCATTTTGTTCCCATCTTGCACCGCCATTGTGCCAATTTCCCATGGGCAGCCCTTCTCACTAGTTGCTGTCCAAGATCATGTTCAAAAGTGGACTTAGCATGAGTCCCATCCATTTTCGGTGATAAGAAAAGTCATCCATTGCGTTGTCTTCAACAAGGTAGTTCACATCATCCATCCTAGTTCGAGTATGTCATTTCTTCGAGCTCTTTTAAACGATCAATCTTAAATTGCCTTAAGCTGGTATAAATAGTTTCAACGATCTCTGAATCAAAAGTTATTCTTTTTGCCACCTAAGGGAATAGTTATACGAGTCACCTCCCCCAAGGTGCCCCGTTACAGAATCATGGCAATTATTTCCTCGCCACCTTGACACCATCCACCATCTTTCTAAGCGTGGAATTGTTGCCCACCAAATCAAACCCCGCCGTTTGTTCTTCCATCCCTCTCGATGTGTTTTGTGTCTCAACTCAAGATGTTTCAACATCTCATTTTGCGAGTTGAGATTGTGTAGTTCGACCTTTGAGAATATCAATCCTAGTAGAGTTTCTTTCCGTCGTCATCGCGTGGATGAAGATCTCAAGCGAGGATGTCAAGATCGACGTATGCAACGAATCAACAACCTTATGAGGTGCAACTTGGATCGTGAAGATTGTGTTGGTCTTGTGCCCCCTCTGTCTTCTTACCTCACGTCTTGAATCTCGGGGCGAGATTCTTGTTTAGTGGGGGTGAGTTGTCACAGCCCTAGAGTTTGCTTGTAACTAATGGCATTGCATCCATGCATCATGTTTAAATTTCATAAAACTTGAAATGGGGATTGATCCAAACCCTAGCACCAAATGAATTCAAATAGGCTCAAATAAAATCATTTTCAATGAACCCAAAATGCCTTTTGAAAATGTTCATGATTTCTGATAAAGGTGAAAACCTCTGCCATAAATGATGAACATATTTCTAGGTTATTTCTGGATTTTTGAATTAAATCATAAAGTATTTGCATTTGGGCATTTAAAAGCTAATGAATAGTTTAAATGCTCAAATAATCATAAACCAAAATGTTTGATGTTGGTTATATTCCAAACAATGGCATTGATCAGTTTCATGATTTTTGGGTTTGATCTAGTATTTCTTATAAAGTCACACAGTTGCAGAAAAATAGAAAACCGGAAATAAGAGAGAGAGAGAATTACCTGGCTAACTTACCTGTTCGGCCCAGCACTGCAGCTGGCTGGCCCAGCTGGTGGCCCAGCCCACCAGGGGCACGCTTGTCTTCTTCCCCTTGCCAGCGCACGAAGCAGCTCGGTGGCGAGCGCCAACGTCGCGCGTGGCCACCTTCTGCTTGCTGCCGCCTCCCCGACGTCGCCCTGGAGACGCCACGCGCCTCCCAGGGCCTCTCAGCCTCTCCCCTCGCTCCCCTCCTCCTCTGGCTCTCTCGCACGCAACCCACCGAGCGCTGTCGCCTCCGCCGACGAGCGCAACCGCGGCCTCGCCTCTCCCTCGCCTCTCCGTGCTGTCTAGAGGCTCCGCCTCGACCCCACGGAGCCCCAAGACGAAGCACGCGCCCGCGGAACGCCCTAAGCGACGCCATCATCCTCATCCTCGCTGTCGGCCGCCGGAGATCCCCCTCACCGCCCCACTCGCTCCGGTTCTGCCCCGACCTCGCCGTCTGCTTCGCCGTGACCGCTATGAGCTTCTGCCTCTCCTCCCCCTCTCCGTTCTCGCTGCCGCGCGCCATAGCAACCGCACCGAGCACACCCGCATGCGCCACCGCCTGAGCTCGCCGCCGACGTGGCTCTGGCCACGCAATGGCCTCGCCGTTCTATCCTTTGACCTCCCCGCACCTCGTAGGGCTTGTAGGAGTTAACCCCGAGCCTCCACGCGCACCGTAGCAACGGCTTCGAGTTCGCCTGAACTCTGGCCGCCACCCAACTTGCCGCCGCCGCCACCACATACCACCCCAGGTCCAGCCACCACCACCATCGGATGCGCCCTACTGCGGGCGTTCCAACGCGCCCGGCCACGCGAGCTCCTGTCGTCGTTGTTGGCCGGACGGGCGTCGCCGTCGTGCTGTGCTTAGCACCGGCGTTTAGCCGCCGACGTGGCACCTTCATTAGTGTCTAATGACGCTGCTAATTTAACCCCACAGCCGCTGACAGATGGGCCCCACGCCCTAATTAATCCTAGTTTCGTTTCTGGTTAGGTTAGTTTAAACCCAAGCGGGACCCACGCGTCGGTGTTGACTGTGCTGACGTGTCTGTTGACCGGACCCACCTGTCATTGACCCTGGGATGCACTGGGTCACTGACCAGTGGACCCCACTGGTCAGGTTTGACCCAGACCAGCCCCCGTTGACCTGCTGATGTCACACCAACGTCATGCTGACGCAGTTAATTATTTTCTAGATTTGTTCTTATACAGGAAATTCCAGAAAATAACCAAAACTTCTAAAAATCATAGAAAATCAACCGTAGCTCCAAATCAAATAAATTATATATGAAAAATGATCAGAAAAATCCAATCTATCCATCTGCACTGGTTTCATGCATGTTACCACATATTAACCTTGCTGTTTAGGTGAAACAAGTTAATGCACTATTATGACCTCTTAAAATGGGTTTGCATTTGAATCTTTGGTTCAAATGGACTCATCTCAATCTGTTCTAGCTTGCATTAGCCAAAACACATTCTTATTGCCATGTCATAGCATGCATCATGTTGTGCATAGCATTGATTGTGTTCTTCCTTGTTTGTCGGTGTTTGTCCCCTCTCGATAGACGTGACTCCGATGATGAGATCGATGACACCAATGAAGAACTATATTATCTTCAGAAGTGCCAGGCAAGCAAAACCCCCTTGTTCATTCTGATACAATCCTACTCTCTCGCTCTTGCTCTCTTTTACTGCATTAGGACAACAGCTATTCATCTGTTACTTGCTGCGGTAGCTGAACCCCTTTATCCTCTGCACGACCTGTCATTGCCACAGTAAATAGATGAAGCCCACTAGCATGAGTAGGAGTTGTTTGAGCCCTGTTGTGCCTACTCATTTATGCTTGTTTGTCATGCCTGCTACTGCTTAGAGTTGAGTCAGGCTGATTCATCGGGGATGAGTCAGAGGTGTGTGAACATGTCCTTCTGTGTGTGAGCAAAATGTGTGAACACGATTTGGTAAAGGTAGCGGTGACAGGCCATGTAGGAGTACATGGTGGGTTGTCTCATTGAAGCCGTCCTAAGGAACTGAGTTCTGTGTTTGTGATCGATGAAACAGATACTACCACACATTGGGCCCGAAACCAATGGACCCTCTCGGCTTCTTAATCACCCTTGTCCTCTGTCCAGGAGTTGCAAGTAGTTTCTGGTGTTTGTAGTATGCTGGAGGCCATGCGCAGCGCTGACCAGAGGGGTGGGTTGTGATGCGGTAGGCACGTGGCCGGGAATACCGGGCACCCGTTTGGTGTCATGGAACCCTGTACACATCGTTCGGGGCTGTATGTGGAAACCTCGGCCGGACTCCCTGCGGACGGAACCTGAATAGGCGATAAACCTGGACTAGAGACTTGAGTGTTTAGGTAGGTCATGGCCGACACCCTCGTTGGGCTTCCGCTTGATGGTTGCCGAGTACATGCCGTGTAAACGGCGGTAAGTGGTGAGAGCGTGTGTGAAGAAGTACACCCCTGCAGGGTTAACATCATCTATTCGAATAGCCGTGTCCGTGGTAAAGGACTTCTGGGTTGCCTATAACAGTTCATAGACAAGTGAAAGTGGATACTCTAAAATAAGCAAGATAAGCTTGAGTGCTATGGATGGCACTCCCGTAGGGAGAAGGGAGCGGATCCATAGTGGTGTATTGATATGGTGAATATGTGGACTCGTGTGCGCCACCTCAAAATAGTTACTTGCAGTCGTAGTTTAGGATAGCCACCGAGTCAAAGCTGGCTTGCTGCAGTTAAACCCCACAATCCCCTTTGTTGATAATGATGCATATGTAGTTAGTTCTGATGTAAGTCTTGCTGGGTACATTTGTACTCACGTTTGCCTATTTTACGTTTTTGCAGAGAGACTTCGGTCTTGTTAGAAGTTCCGCGTGGACTTTGACGTTTAGCTTGTTACCTCAGCTACGATCTTGTGCCCTTGGCAGGATCTAGTAGATAGTCAGGCTTCTTAGCCTTTTTCATTTGTAGATGTCTGTACTCAGACATGTTAAGTTTCCGCTTGTGCTTTGACTTGTGTGCTTTGGATGTTGGGTCATGAGACCCATGATTGTAATATCTCGCTCCTTAGAGCCTATTGAATAAAATACTTGAGTTGTAGAGTCATGTTGTGATGCCATGTTGTATTTGCACATATCGGGCATATTGTGTGTATGTTATTGAAATGCTTGGTATGTGTGGGATCTGACTATCTAGTTGTTTATCCTTAGTAGCCTCTCTTACCGGGAAATGTCTCCTAGTGCTTCCACTGAGCCATGGTAGCTTGCTACTGCTCCGGAACACTTAGGCTGGCCGGCATGTGTCCTTCTTCATTCCTGTGTCTGTCCCTTCGGGGAAATGTCACGTGATGAATACCGGAGTCCTGTTAGCCTGCTACAGCCCGGTTCACCGGAGTCCTGCTAGCCCAGTGCCATAGCCTGGATTCACTCACTGATGACCGACACGTTCGATGCTGGGTCATGGATGCCTGTCCCTGTAAGTTTGTGCCACTTAGGGTTTACGACTAGCCATGTCAGCCCGGGCTCCTTATCATATGGATGCTAGCGACACTATCATATACGTGTGCCAAAAGGCACAAAAGGTCCCGGGCAAAGGTAAGGTGACACCCGTGGGAATACCGTGCGTGAGGCCGCAAAGTGATATGAGGTGTTACATGCTAGATCGATGTGGCATTGAGTCGGGGTCCTGACAGAGTATGAACCATAGCTACAGAACCTAACCTGAGAACAAATCTTCTTCTCCTTTAAGTGTTGAGTTGGGATTCGGAGTGGTGGTCCTCGTGCTTTGGGCACTGCAGTTCCCTTACTAACTGCTCGTGTTTGGGTGCTCTATGGTGGAGACGGTGTTGTGTCAATTGGACTTTGGTTACTATCTGCCTGGTTGGGGTTAGAAGGGGTCTAGCTGGTTCTCTGTCCAAATGGGTAGGGGTACAATCTGCAAGAGTCTGGGTTATGTGTGGTGGATCTGGTCCTTGGGCAAGTACAACCGTGGTTCTATCTGCATCAACTGGTAGCGCTATCTTTTCTGAAGACCGTGTTGTTACTCCCTTAGATACTACCATCACGCTCTCCAATTCAAATGGCTGGTAAACAAGAAAAGTAATTGGAAGTATAGACATTGTATGATAGACAGGTGCAATGCATAATGGGGAATAAAAGAGGGCATGAAATAATTCATATTTATGTTGTCTAACCAAACAGGATAGCATGACACAATTTCACATATATGATGGCTAACTAAACAGGATAGCATGACACAATTTCACATTATGATGGCTAACTAAAAAAGATGGATAGACATAGTTCAAAATATGAGACTATGTAAACAGGATGACATGACATAGCTATATAATGTTTTTATTAAATAGGTTGGCATGCCATAATTCACATACATTCACGGATAGAATGCCATAATTCAAAATATGATGACTGTAAACACTAAACAGGATGAGATGATATAACTATATGATGTCTTTATTAAATGGATTGCCATGCCATAATTCAGATAGATGATGTGTATGTACTATGTAAACATGATGGCATGATATAATTCAAATATATGATTTATATAGTAAGCAAGTAATAAGATGGCAATGCATATATGATGTAAAAACTAAGCAATGCAAGACAACATGCATGACATGGGTAATATAACCCTGCCAAGTTTGAGCATAGACCTCAAGGGGGAAATAGGACTGGTCATCAGTCTCTGAATCCTCCTCTGAGGAGCTCTCTGTAACCAGCAAGATGTCTGCTTCAGCAGGTAGCATTGTCTGCTCTCAATACCTTGTTTTCAATCCAGATACTTCCATCACCACTTGAAATGGCTGATGCACAGGAAGAGTAGTTGAATATACAAACGTTGTCGACAAATGGAACACGTAATACAAAAAAATTATAGCATGATATAATTCACATACATGATGATTGGATAAACAGCATGGCATTGCATAGTTCACATATATAATGCCTTTGCAACAAGATAGCATTGTATAATTCACATATATAATGTCTTGCAACAAGATGGCAATGCATAATTCACATATATGGTAATTAGACACTGAACATGTGGCATTCACACAAAGCATGTCTAAACTAATCAAATGACATAGCAATGCGAGACACCATACGCATGATATGAGCAACATAACCCTGCCAAGTTAGAGCATACACCTCGGTGGGGGGGGGATAAGGGTGGTCATCTGTCTCTGGATCCTCCTCTAAGGAGCTATCCGTAACCAGCGAGATATGCGCTTCGTCAGATAGCATAGTCTGCTCTGAAGACCTTGTTTTCACTCCAGAATTTGCCATCACCGTGTCAAATGGCTGATGCACATGAAGAGCAGTTGAATGTACTAACATTGTTGACAAATGTAATATGTAATGAAAAAAAGGATGGCCTGATATAATTTACATATAAGATGACTGGCTAAGCAGGATGGCATTGCAAAATTCACATGTATGATGCCTGGCTAAACAAGATGGCGTTGCATAATTCACATAAACGATGAATAAACTAAACAGTTGGCATTCGCACAAAGGATGTCTAAACTAAGCAGATGACATATTTGATGTATAAAGTAAGCAATGCAGGACACCGTATGCATGATATAACCAACATCAGCATGCCAAGTTAGAGAGAAGACCTCAGGTGGTAAATAGGAGTTGTCTTCTCCTTCTGAATCCCCCTTAGAACAGATATCTTCCTCCCGATTACAATCCGAAATGCGCGGAGGGGGGCTGCCTTTGCGCCTACCATGGAGCGACGTCTGCATGAAATTTTATTGCCACGCAAGGCTCGTCTCTTTTGCTCTACATGTTTAGTTCCATTGTTTACAATAACTATCATGCATAGGAATAAAACATAGTGAGATTATGTAAGGAGTGCATGCAGAAATCCAGAGTGATGGTAGCAACCTGTGGATAGACCCAAAACCAATAATAGCAGGCAGATAATGGCTTCAATTAAAAAATACAGATAATGGCTTCTTTACTGTTTGTTTCCCACCCAACATGAAACTCATAGTAGACACTGGAGATTAACCAGATAGTACATAGATACTATTGATAGCGGCCCTGATATGTACCCCACAACCATTTAAAAATCAAGTTTGAACATTAGTTTGGAGCTGACTCAGAGTCTAATCGGTGAACAGGACGATAAAGTAGCATGTAATATTAAGTGATGCATAACGTAAGCAGACACGAAAGGGTGCGACCTCTCTTGCGGACCCATGTAGTCCTCGAGGTCATCTGCTCAGTTGATGATGGTAATGCAGTTTTCTTGGCTGCCAGCGGCGGGAAAGAAGATCTGAGGCAGCGCAAGACAGTCTGGAGGACGGATCCCTATTGTGCTGGACCCTTCTGTCGTTGGAGCAGCTGAGCTGGGGTGGACGATGGTGCAGCAGGAGCGGGACAAACCACACAAGGTTTTCTTTGACAACTATCTGTAAGAGAAGTAATTTTGTAAGGGCTCGTTTGAATTGGAGGATTCCAACAATGCAGGGATAGGAAATAGACAGGAATAGGATAGGAATGCACGTGCAGAATAGAGAATTTAAAAACATAGGATTTCTACCAATCTGGGTGTTTGATTCACAACAATTGGAGGATCACATGATGCAAAGAAGCATGGTGAACTTAACTCAAACCACAAGAAAATGTACGGTTATAATGCTATTATGCTACTATCTCTTAGTCTTGTGCTTCATGAATAGGAATTTGAAAAGGACGACAAGTGAAAATTAAAATTCCTACGTTTTTTCTTTCAAGGAGACACTAAAGGAACAAATCCATGTGCTCAGTGGACAATATATATAACATGTAGAGTAAAGAAGAGATGCAACAAGTGTACAACCTCTTTGGCGAAGCCATGTCGATCTCAGCGTGATTGGGTTGGCTGGTGAGGATGCTCCGACTGACTTTGCTATCGAAGGAGAGGAAGAAGATCTTAGGCGTCTGGAGATGGTGCCCGAGGTACTGCTTCGCTGTGATGGAGGGTTTCGTCGTTGGAGCAGCTCCAGTGAGTTGTACGACGCTGAGGCTGAAGCAGGACATGAGAGACAACGAACAACATTAACCTGAGTGGAATTCTAATAGCATCTCCAATACATGATGTAAAATACATAACCACAAAGTGCTAGATTTAAAATACATCAGCCGCTCATCTCTGAACTTAACTGTCAAAACTGAATTTAACTGTCAAAACTGAACTTAACTATCGAAAATGAACTTAAATGTCAAAACTGAATTTTGCTGTCGAAACTGATTTTTGCTGTCGAAACTGAACGCACTAGCAAGGTGAGGCTACACGTCGGTCGACTGACTTTTTCATCTCTGGTCAGTCGATTTTGCAGCCGTTGGATATGAAATCAAGGGCCAGTGGTTCATCTTCAACCTCCACCCCCGTGAGCCGCCAGCCACCACCGGCCAAACAGCAGCCCCCCGCCTCCCGCGGTCGGTAGTGCGCCGCCCCACCCGCCCCGAAAACACTCCCCACCGCTGGTTCACCGCCGCCCCGGCCATCCCTCTAGGCCCCCCGATGTCGAGCTTTTTCTCTGGCGATCCCCACGCCACCGCCCCACCAACGCCCTGCCACCATCGGCGACCATCGCCCCCATCCTGAACCCTAAGATAGATAGTGGGGTACCTCTCCAGCGAGCCCCCTCCCCACTGCGGCTGGTTCTTCCTTCACCTAGGCGAGCCCCCCCACCCCCTAAAAAACTACTGACCCAAAAGTCGATTCAGTCGACTGAAGTGTAGCTAATTCGGAGCAGCATCGCAAGCAAGAGCAAGAGCGAGAGCAGCAGCGCGAGCAAGAGCAATAGCAAGAGCAGACCAGGCAGGGGACTGAGAGCAAGAGCAGAGCAGCAGCGCGAGCGAGAGCTAAAGCAGCATCAGCTCCTACTGATGTGGACGTCGCCGCCGAGGGAGCGACGCCGTGGAGGAAGTGGCCGGCGACACCGCCGTGGATTGAGCCACGCCGTGTCGGCTCGGGACCGAGCGCCGGCAGCACCGTGAGATCAAATCAAGAAGAAAATGCGGCAATCAGTGTACAACCTCTTTGGTGGCGCCGATTAGGTCGCAACTTCATCCGAGGAAACAATGATGATGATGCTCTTCCGGTGGTGGAGGTGAAGACGGCGGTGTGGGAATGGAGGTGGCGTGAAAGACGAGGGGAACGTCGGGGCAGCTCCTTGGAGGTGGAGGATGGGGTGGCTGAACCGGCGGGACGATGAGATCGACGACGGATCCTCATCCGGTATGGTGGATGAGGGACGTCGAGGTGTTGCTGTGGACGACGTCGTCGGGGAAGAAGCTCCGACTGGGTGGTGGATGGAGCAGGGTGTGGGGTTTAGTCGCGGGTTTTCACGGCCTTGGAGTACAAATGGGTGGGCGGATGGGATGGCAGTGGGGAACCATGGCTTAGAGACGCGCTTGTCCAAAATGTGGGGTAAGTTACGAAAGTACCTCCACCGATTTGAGGCGGTTCTTTCAGTTCAGGGGTACCACGGGCATTTCACATGTCAGGATTTCACAGGAGGTGGGAGTTTTCGCGCACGTTGTAATTTCGGAATAGCAAGGCGCGGGTTGAGATGGAGGGAGTTGTCGGAGCACAACGAGACAAAGATATATCTTAAATATTTCGGGCTAACAAGGCGTGGGTTGAAATTTCCGGACAAGCCTAACGTGTACTGTACCAAATCAATGCACACTACAAATGTCATTCAAAACTTTGAATTCATGTTATGTTCAATTAAAATATTTCGCTACGTGTATAATGCATGCAACCTACTACTCAAATGAACGTTTTAGTGCATTCCAAACGTATATACTACCGCTTCAATATGAACTAAATTTGAATTGGTTTCTCTATTTGAATAAGATCTACAGTAATGATTGTTGTGAACTCAAAGCATTTAAATTTGTTTCTCTGTTTTAATAAGATCTACAATCATCATTATTGTCAAGTTAAACCATCGTTTGTGTATTATCTTCACAACACACCACATGATTAGTCTCGAGTTACATATGAACTATGTGTACTATATGAACTCGAACTAGAATTTTTGAATCCACTTTATTTTGATTTCAAATCACATTACATTTCTAGCTCTAGCTAGATCTTCATAATCTAAACCATGTCTCATATGTATAATGTGTTTATCACATTATGTATGGTGCCCCGCCCCCTACGCCTACAAGTATTTAGATGTGAGTTGCAAACACCACACGTTACCACAAATTCAAATAAAATGTGAGAATGTTCGATATATAGTATTGTTTAGATTGTTCGATATTTAGTTGTAAGCTGCAAACGCCACACATTATCACAAATTCAAATAAAATGTGAGATTGTTTGATGTATAGTAATGTTTAGATTGTTCGGCATTTAGCTGTGAGTTGCAAACGCCATCATTATCACATTATGGTATAACATGTGCACAACACGTGTATCACCGTTATATTCATGCATGCAATGTTTAAAACACTATGATCTCCTATTCAAATATATGAATCCACTTTCATATCAAATTATGATCTTTGTTAGTCTCTTACATCCACACAATCCTCTAACCTTTGTAGCTACCACTAACTTTCTCTCGTGCATGCACATGCCCTCCTCGCCCTCCCCCTCCCTCGGCATTCTATCCACCGGGCACATTCATTTTTTTCTTTAGGTCATTCTCCTAGGGTCTCCACAACTCCTTTCCGACACACACCGATCGATAAACCTCTCCAACGATGCCTGCCTACAACATACACACACACCTTCAATCTCCTCCTTTATGTGTCCTTGCCTCGTGTCTCTCATACGGTCAGACACACATCTAAACTCTCGCCCCTCTTTTCATCGATCTCACAACTGCACACTCCTCCCCCTATCTAGCTAGTAGCTAGTTGGGCCTCTCGCACCACCTCCAAGCTCCATTCTCTCTGTCTATCCGTCTCGCTGGGCCTTATTTGCCTCTAACAAATGGACGTACACCGACCGATCTCTCGCTATACATATAGCTAGCTAGGTCCTTATAACTCATTTTTACCAACACGTTGATCGATCTACCTCATTAGTTGTGTCTCTCCCTTCCTCCGACAAACAACAATTGATCTACCGATCTAGTTAGGTTTGCTTACCAAACACATGGTTCCCCTTCATCATCCATGGATGCGTCCCGACAGATCTATCACGCACAGGCACACACAGAAACACATCCCCACTCTTATTGATAACATTGCAATTCCATCCTCAGTTTGTCTAGTAGGCCTCTCCCACCATCTTTGAGAAGCAACTCCATCACCCATCCAGCACTCTACCCCTCTCCCTCCCTCTCCCTTTCTCTCTCGGTCCCATCATATTTCCCGTCCTTCAGTTATGTATGGATGTCGACCGGTCTCCCTCAAGACATAGTTGGGTCTCTCCTTCTCAACACATATATGAGTCGTTCTACCTCTATCGTTAGGCCTCTGCCTACCCCTTGCCCCACCCCCTCCCCCCCACACACACCGATACATCGAGCGCTCTAGTCATGTCTCCTTGCCACACACAAACTGGACATGTGCCCTCTAACGTTCTGGTAGGCCAGTCACCCTATATCTTTGACTTGCACACACACACAATTTCGATGGCTCTCTTCATCGATCTCGCACCCACCCACTTGATCCTCTCTTCGACTCTATAGATAGCTATGACCCCTCCCTCT
>NC_041389.1:89620871-89629633 GCF_002162155.2 Triticum dicoccoides
AACACGGTTTGTATCTCTCACACACACCCACGTAGGTGGGGGACGTGCAGGAAGAGAAGAGGTGCATGAACGGCGCACGTACTCCCGTCTCTTTCCCAACCACACCCGCGCGGGTACACGGTGGAGCTCATTTCTGTACGAAAAATGCAGCCCATGTGGTAATTTGGCACGTGTCATGGTTGTCCACTTGGTGGAGGGAGGATCGTCTACGACGGATGAACAAACAAATTGCGACTTGACGTGTCATGTTAAAAAAAGAGGCAAACCATGTGGGGCCTACCTTAGAGGCAACACTCTATACACTGGAGTACTTTTGATGTGTCCCATCAACTCGCAGAACGAGGAGAAGCTTGCTTAGTACGCCGTCTCCCCTGCCCACGGGCGCGGTGGCTCGTAGGATGAGGTGAAGCTTGCTCCGCCTTACGCCCGCTCCCTCGCCCATGCACGCGGTGGCTCGCAGGACGAGGAGAAAAATTTACTACTCCCTCCGTTTACTTCTCGTCCCTACTACCTTGGTTATAGAGATTATATCATATTGTTTGAAATATATATGTCCTTTAGTAGATTTCAATATGAACTACTAGTACATACTGAATATATATGTCCTTTAGTAGATTTCAATATGAACTACTAGTACATACTCCAAACACTGATGTATATAGACGTATTTTAGAGTGTAGATTCACTCATTTTGCTCCGTATGTAGCACTCTCACTTGCCCCTTGACCCTCGCCCACGTGGTGGACATGCAACAATTCATCCGGTCTCATATAGCCAGAACAATATATACTGCACTACCATTATTGCTCGACTTCCCGAAGAGGCAAAGAGCCAATCGCAAGGTTAATATTTTAGAGATGCCAAGCGCAAGGTTATAGGAGAACCAGTAGTAGGTGCTGCGTCATTTATAAATAAAGTTTTTTTTCTTCAGTGGCACATACGCAATATGATAGGTTCATATGGAGAGAAAAGGAAACCGCTCCACTATATACATAGTCAGGACGGGCCAGCCTACATGGTTGCTTGCTGGGGTTGCTCTCTTCACACTCTCTCGCACAAAACGACTGTGGCCACATCTCTAACATCCCGGCGGATCACGTCTGCTTGGGGAAGGGGTGGATGCTTAGTGTAGATGCGGTGGCCGTCGCCGACGGTGAAAACCCACTGTCGGCACGTCCCTCTCAGGGGTCCCCGCCATTCTCTCTCACAAAGCCGGTGAGGTTGCCTTCGTCCCTTGCTCACTGTCACGACGTGGGCAGTTGCCGCCTCCCCCGCCCTCCTCAAGGTTGAGCTACATCCCTCAGGTACAACTCCCTTTACAGCCGGCTTGCACCACTGCTCCAGCTGCCCACATCACTCCTTGTGGATATTTCTCTACTTCTTTGCCCCGCACATACCTCTACTAGCTTCTACGTACTGTATTTGTGATGAGTTTATGTCTCATCAACTAGTCCCAGTAATCTTATTCTAATCACGCTTCTTCAATTTCTTTGCCACAGGGATGCTCATCTCGATTTTGGTGAAACTGCACAAAATTATCCGATGGTCAAAAGGTTGCAAACTTCATTTATTAGAAAGCTCGAACATTGCTAGCAAATTGAAGCCTGGTCAGAGTTCACGGTTCAAGGGCTAGGGACTGCATGGATGGTTTTTTTCTTTAGCTACCTCTGTTCCAAAATAAGTGTCAACTTTAGTAGTAGTACAACTTTGTACTAAAGTTTGCACAAAGTTGAGACACTTATTTTGGAACGGAGGGAGTACATATTTGCTATGATCTGTCAATGATGCAATAGCATGCATGTTAGTCTCCTTTGTATTTGATGAAATGTTGCAACGGGCAACCTTGGACGCAAGATACATGTAACAGAAGCTGGAAGCTTCATAGCATTGTACAAATTTATCTCGCTGCTAAATTATAGTACGTACTATACTAGTACTTCCTCCGTTCCTAAATATAACACTACAGGAATCAGCTACTTTGCCATCAGCCACGGCGGACGGCAAAGGCATGGATGGCGGACGGCAAAGGTCTTTGCCGTCCGCCGCGGACGGCAAAAGTGGACGGCAACGTACGGGACGGCAAAGAGCTACATTTCCGTCCGCTTCGGGCGGCTGACGGCAAAGGGTCCTCTGCCATCAGCTGCCGACGGCAAAGAATACTGACGGCAATATTTGCGTTGTTACTCCGTTAGGTGGTTAACGGCAAGCCTTTGCCGTCGGCCGCTGACGGCAAACAACGGAAGGCCTTTGCCGCCCGCCGCTGTAGGCAAAGTTTTTTTTTCTCTTTGCCGTCAGCCACTGTTGGCAAACTGACCAAATAGGTCAGCCTCCCAGGAAGCACAGTTGCCTGCCACGTGGCCTCTTTGCCGTCCACTGCTGATGGCAAAGAGACCTTTGCCGTCAGTGGCTGACAGCAAAGAGCCTGCATATTGGCTCTTTTTCTGTTTTTTTTTAAATCCAACAATTTTCATAGCAAATATATATGACATATATAGATATATTTCACAGAGCTATTTAACAGCACATAAGTTTCATCGTACATACATATATAGTTCCATCCACTCATACATAACAAGTTCCATCAAGATAGCAAAGTTGCACATACATATTACAATGCAAAGTTTCATCAAGCTAGCAAGTTCCATCGTAGCAAGCTAGAAGAATACTAGAAGAGAATGAAATAAAAAACGAGCACTCCATCATAGCAAGCTAGCTTCCGAGAAGTGAATGAAATCTGCAAAATGGCAAATAAGAAAGTTAGGAAAAGGTGACTAGAAGAAGAAGACTAGAAGAAGAAGCACGCCATTGTTTGTGAGGTAACTTAGGTGAAATGGATCGTTTATGAGCTAACTTAGGTAAAATGCATCATTTTAGAGCTAATGTAGGTAAAATGGATCGTTTATGAGCTAACTAAGCTAATTATGCCGTTTTTTTACATAAGTAAGGTAAGTACATGTCATTATTGAGCAAACCTAGTTAACTAAGCATATTATAACTAACTTAGGTCATTTTGGAGGAAACAAAGCTAAGTATAGATCGTTTTAGAGCTAACTTAGGTAAAATGGCTGGTTTTGAAGGTCAGTAAGCTTATTAAGTCATTTTGCAGGAAAAGAAGCTAACTCTAGGTCATTAAGGTAAGCATATTGGATGAAATAAAGCTAAGTCTAGGTCTTTATGCATTTGTTAAGCAAAAAACTAGAGAAACTTACCTTGATCATGGAGGTGTGGGAGCGGGCTGGCTCAGGCCAGTAGCTGGAGAAGGATCGTTTGATGCTTGTGTGGAGTAACGCTGCACCAAAGATCATTTCTAATGTTTCGTTAGCATGATGACACTCAAATGTTAAGACTAGCAAGTAACGTCCTTTCAAATTAAACTCACCGTGGTCTCAGGAGCAATCTCTGGATCAATGGCTATGGAGCCACGGGACCTCCCGCCACTAGATATCATCACCTGCTCTGGATTGTAGGGGATCTGGCTCGGGTTAAACTCCTCCCCTTTCGTCGCCTTCCCCTTGACTTGCTTGTAAGAGGCAGTGTGGGCCATGGCATACAGGTCGTACCCCTCTGGCACCTTATCCGTCTTATTGTAGCATGCGTGAAAGAGAGAAACAAAGTAAATTAGTAATTAAAGGGCTCAAGCTAGCATGATGAATGAATTGCATTAATAATGAAGCAAACCACATTACCCAATTCCGCCCGAACTGATATAAGCTGGAGCTACCTTGACGGTGTGGCACACCTTCAATTTGGGCACGTTTGTCCTTGGCCTCAGTCGTCTCCCCTTCCATCTTTCAACACCTGCCATGACAAAGAGTAAACTAAATTAGTACAACATAAAAAAATACCGACATGAATAATAATATGTATATCACTTAAGTGTATCATCATCAAGTACAACATAAAAAAATTGAATACCTGACACTACTAATAATCTCGATCAGTATCATCAACAAATGCATAATCATCATCATCACTATAATCAATGACGGGCTCATAGGGTTCAGTGGCATCAACATGTGGAAGGCCACCTTTACGTAATCGGTCCAGCATTGAGAGGTCGTCCGCAGCAGTAACCTCTTCTTGTTCCGGCTCTTCTTGTTCCTCCTCTGAGGTGATGTGGGATTACTGTCACTGTCTACTTCAATGTTTTGGGGTGAAGTATACCGGTTCTTGAAACGCTTTTTGGAAAGACGTGTCTCTTGGAAGAATTCTCCTTCATATGTGGCTGTGTTAATGTGAGGTTCATAATCCTCTTCCTTTGGGGGAGATAGTCTAGCACGTGGCGGCACTTCATAAACGACATCCCAACCTTTCAGATTTGGATTAGTTTGGCAGGCCCAGGGTAGATAGAATACTTGGGTCGCCTGTTGAGCCATAATATAGACATCAGGAACATCTAAATGGGTGCTTTGGTTGATTTCAACTAGCCTTACATGTTCATGAGTCCTTCTAGTCTCCTTCGGCTGAAACCAATAACATTTGAAGACTACGACATTCGGTGGGTTTTCACCATAGAATAGAAGTTCATAAATTGCTTCAACTCTCCCATAATACTCGGTACCTCCTTCGCCGATAGCAGATACACAACAATTTGTAGACTTTCGGTCGGCCATAGATAGCTCTTTGCCATAGGTACGAAAATGATACCCGTTGATGTCGTATTTGTCAAATGAACGGACCTTATAGTCAAAACCATTAGCGACTTGTCTCAATTCGGCGTCCATAGACTCTAAATTAGCCTACAAGTTTAATATGAAAGGATTGTTGCATTACGCACAAATTAGCGAATGAAATGAAATTGTCTAATAGAATTTATCGTTTGCTTGAACCAAGAGATGAAACCGGGATAACCGCCTCCTTGCTTTGTGAGAAGCTCATACTCTTTGACGGAATCCTTTTGGATCACCGCTCCATACGAGAATAGGGCGACGTATCGACTGCATGAAATATCCAGGAATAAGAGCAGTTCAAAGGAAATAGAAGTTGCGAAACAATGTACCGAGAACTTACTCGATGTACGGCCGCACTTCTATCAGGTTGTTGAAGATATACAACAAAATGGTCCGCCATTCTTCGTTATCCAAAGATACTGGATTTGAAACACTGGCTGGTGCGAGATTGCCTTTGAATAGGCTGAGGTTGGATCCACCCTTTTTAGGCTCGACAACATTGTACCGAGGCTTCGGATTATGCAAATGACGATTTTTGGTTTCGTAGTGTGCTGTCACGAAGTTTTCCGCCTCCTCAGTGATGAATGCCTCAGCCATAGACGCTTCAATTCTATGTTTATTTTTACATTTTTCTCGAAGCGTCTTCTGCATCCTCTCAGTTGGGTAGCACCAACGATTTTGCACGGGCCCCCCCAATCTTGCCTCGGTCAGGAGATGCAAAATCAAATGCTGCATTGGATTAAAGAAGCCCGGTGGAAAGATCTTCTCTAACTTGCAGATCAACTCTGGCGCCAACTCTTCCATTTCTTCTAGCACGCCAGGCGATAGTTCTTTCGCACAAAGAACACGGAAGAAATAGCTGAGTTCTGCCAGTACTAGCCATTCATCCTCAGGGATGAAGCCACGCAACATCACCGGCATTACCCGCTCAATCCATATGTGAAAATCATGACTCTTGAGACCAAATATCTTCAATTTATCAAGACTCGCTCCCCTCTTTAGATTCGCTGCATACCCATCGGGGAACATCAACTGCATTTTCACCCACAAGATAATTTCCCTCATAGCTGGCCTTCCAAGATTGAACCATGCCTTTGGCTTCATCCAGTTCTGCTTTCCTTTCGGTTCTTTCATGTTTTGTAATGGCCTATCACATAGAGCCTCCAGATCGACTCTAGCCTTAGTATTATCCTTTGACTTCCCATCTATGCCGAACAATGTACCAAAAAGTGCCTCGGCGATATTCTTCTCAGTGTGCATCACGTCGATGTTGTGTGGGCAAAGGAGGTCTTTGAAGTAAGGCAGATCCCATAGGCATGTTTTGTGAGTCCAAGCGTGCTCAGAATTATACCCCTTGAAGTACCCTGGACGCTCTGGATCTGGCTCGAGAGTGTTTAACTGATCCAGGGTCTGTTGTCCTGTCAACGCAGGTGGTGCAGACTTTTTTACAACTCTACCTCTGATGAAGTTCTTCTTGTCTTTCCTGAACTTATGGCGAGGATCCAGGAACTGTCTATGCATGTTGAAGCAAGAAAACTTGCGACCGGCCTGAAGCCAACGAAACTCAAGAGCTCCCTTGCATGTGGGGCACGGGATCCTTCCATGCACACACCAGCCAACGAATAGCGCATACGCCGGCAAGTCATGCATCGAGTACATGTACCAGACACGCATTATGAAGTTTCGTTTGCTATAGGCGTCGTATGTCTTGAACCCATTATCCCAGGCTTCTTGCAATTCGTCCTTAAGCGGCTGCATGTACACATTCATATTTTTCCCCAGATAGTTGGGCCCTGGAATTATCAACGTCCGGAAAATGTTCTTTCTTTGCATAATCTGTCCGGGGGGAGATTGAGTGGAAAGACAAATACGGGCCAACAAATGTATTGGGCTGCCGTCATACCAAACACACTGAACCCATCGGTGTTGATGCCGACTCGAGGATGCCTCGGATCTGCCGCTTTGTCAGCATGTAATTCATCAAACTTTTTCCACGCAACACCATCCGATGTGTGTACCATCATCAGATTACCATCTGCATCTAGTTCGGTTCTTTTGCCTGTTTTGTGCCATGTCATCTGTCTAGCCGTCTCTTCGACCATGAAAAGACGTTGAAGTCTTGGTACGATTGGCATATACCTAAGAACACTAACAGGGATTTTGGTCTGTGTCTTCTCACCCATACCGTTGTCTACCACAATATACCTGGAACACTTGCAAATGGGACAATAGTTCTAGTCCGCATAGTCAAGCCTAAATAAGGCACATCCTTTCTCACAGGCATGTATCTTCTCATAGGGCATCTTCAATGCACGGAGGATTTTGTCCGACTGGTACAGGTTTGCAGGCATTACATGGCCTTTGGGTAGAAAGCTTCCAAATACTGTCATAATTGCGTCATAGCATTCTCTGCCCAAGTTGAACTGAGCCTTCAAAGCCATTACTTGTGAGATGGCATCCAACTGACAAAGCTCAGTGTGCTCGTGGAGCGGACGTTTTAAAGACTCCAACATTTCATTGAAGGCCTTTGCAGATTCCTCCATCTCCTCGTCCGAATCCCGAGCATCATCATAGTCTCGCACCATGTTTTCCATCCCGGTACCATGCTCGTCGGTGCGACGATGATCCACCTCAGCTCGGTCACGTTGGGCAGACTCACCATGAAATGTCCACACCGTATAATCGGGCGTAAAACCATTCTTTTGCAGGTGTTTACCCATTTTAGCCTCTGTCCTCTTTTCCCAATTGCCGCATCGGAAATAGGGGCACCAAGTTTTCCTCTGGCCATTTGCAAATGCGGCTTGCACAAACCCCTTGGTTTTTGTGAACCATTCAGCGCTCCGTTTGTTCTGACCAGTGTGCCCGGTATACATCCACGCATGATCGCTCATCTTGACTTTCAGAGCTACTGGACACACAACAATTATATATATAATTCACCATGTATATATTCATCAGTTGATCTACTTTGTCAATTTTATTACGTCCATGCAACCTACACTCTAATAGGTACTGATAGGTACTAATCCCACCCGAGTATGTGTAGATTGGATTCATTTTCCCAAGCTATGCTCCGGATCCAACGCAAAATTTCGGCAGCACCTCCCCGCTGTTCTCCTGATACACGTCTCTGCAATAAACAGAGAGGATGTGTACCCGGAGAACAACAGGGGAGGCACTGACGAAATTTATGCGTCGGATCCGGAGCAAAGCATATGGGAAAACGAACCCAATGTACACATACTCGGGCTGTCCATGGATAGCGTTGGACAATTCGAAAGAATCAAGGTTATAAATATGCAAATGCATGCATATTTAGAACTCTGACGCTTTTGAACGGGAGACACATATTGGTTACACATACTGATGATTCAAGACACATATATAGCTAGCTACCAAATTTCATGTCATTTGTGCAAATAATTAATGGGGGAGAAGGACATGTCATTTGTGCTCACCCACGAACGAAGGGGCAGAGCTCGTCAAACGCATGGCGAGGTCGTCGAACACCAAACCTCGCAGCGATGAAACAACTGCACATTTAAATCTACCCGATCAACACAATTATATATGATGTTTTTCATAACAAAATCGAAAAATATATGACCTAACTAATAATTCACAAATATATAACCCCGTTAGCCTCTGGAACGCCAAAGAGCACCTTTTCGGGAGGTTTAGGGGGTCGGGGTGTCATGTCGGTGTCGGGGTGCTGTTTTGGGATTAGGGTGTCGTGTCGGGGTCGGGGTGTCGGGGTGTGGTGTCGTGGTCTGTGTGTCGGGGTGTGGTGTCGGGGTGTGGTGTCTGGGTCGGGGTGTCAGGGTCAGTGGTCGGGGTGTTTCCTTCTATCCTTCTTCTTCTTTCCTTCTCTTCTTCTTCTTTTTTCTTCTTCTTTCCTTTCTTCTTCTTCTTCTATCCTTCTTCTTCTTTCCTTTCTTCTTCTTCATCTTCTTCTTCTTCTTCTTCTTCTTTCCTTTCTTCTTCTTTCCTTTCTTCTTCTTCTTCTTCTTCTTCTTCTTTTTTCATCTTTTTTCTACTTCTTTTACTTCTTTTCTTTTCTTCTATTCTTCTTCTTCTACTTCTTCTACTTCT
>NC_041389.1:89631145-89646181 GCF_002162155.2 Triticum dicoccoides
GGTGGGGGCGGCGGCGGGGGGCGGTGGCGGGGGCGGTGAGGGAGGGGCCGGAGGAGGTCGAGGGAGAAGAGATGTGAGTAATGGGCGGGGGAGGGGGCTCGGCCGTTAGTTAGGTTAGTTAGGGTAGGCTTTGCCGTCCGCCCTCCTTTGCCGTCCGCTTTTGTTCATATTTGTCGTCTGCTGCGACGGCAAAGCGGGGGGACGTTAAGTATTTTTTAACTAGCTCCTCAGTGGGCCCCCCTCCCTCTTTGCCGTCAGCTAGCGGACGGCAAAGATTCTTTGCCGTCAGCTAGCGAACGGCAAAGAACAGGCTGATGGCAAAGGCTTTCTTTGCCATCAGCCAGTTCTTTGCCGTCTGCTTTCGGGTAGCTGATGGCAAAGAGCTTCTTTGCCGTCAGCTAGCTGACGACAAAGAGGTGGCAGATGGCAAAGTAGCTGATTCCAGTAGTGTAAGTCTTTGTAGAGATTTCACCATGAACCACATGCGGATGTATATAGATGCATTTTAAGTGTAGATTCATTCATTTTGTTCCGTATGTAGTGGAATCTCTACAAAGACTTATCTACTAGTAATAGCTAGCCCCCACTACTAGGAATTCTCTATCCTCTCCTTGAGCCACATCATCAAAATTTATGTAGCCGTTAGATGAAGTAAATCAGTCCATAATAGCCGTCTGATCTAGACGTTGAGAGGCTCCGCACTAAGCCACATGCAAGCATGCAGAAATACCGTGGCACATGCATGTGAGTGGGTTTTAAATCACATCAACATGTCTGCATGCAAGCATGCACTGGTAGCATGCATGTAAGTGAGCTTTTAAGTCCCATTAACTTGTCAAAAAGAAAAATATAATCCCGTTATGCAGTAGGAGTTGGCTGATCTTTTTCCTTACATGGGATGATCTAAATGATGATGGGAGTTTATTTAGTTTGGCTACCACATTTGTCATGCGGTTATAGAGTTTTTTTAGTTCTATGAAATCGATAATTTTGCGCAGAGAGATATACCGCTATTCCGCGGCAACGCGCGGGGACTCATCTAGTAATATTTAGGAACAGAGGGAGTACTATGTAAAGAGTTAGGTGTCGCACGGTGATAGTGTGAGGTGGGCCATGTAATCACTGAGCCTGCATGTTTTCACTGCTCTTGCACGCCTCCGCTGTAAGAATGGAGAAAATTGTAATCTAGTAGTAGTACCTCCTTTCGCCGAAAGCGTGGGACATCTAGCAGTCGTACCACCTCAGTAATAAAGACCAATGAGCCGTCAAATCACATAGACCCAATAGTAAGTTGGATGGACGAAGCAACCATCACTCTTGCGCTAGTGAGAGGTCGCGTCCGCTCTGCCCGGGCATGAATGCGGCACCGATTCTTTGGAGCGGCGCTGACCGTTTCGGGCGGGAAGCGCGCGCGGGTGATGGAGGGGCTTTGGGTGGGCCAGGCTGGTCAGGAGCGGGCGTGGCAGCTGTCCGCATGTCCCTATCGGACACGCCCGGAAACGAGAGGATGTACCGACTCTCGCGGCTAAAATCGTACACTACACACCATCTCTCTGTAGGAGTAGGTCGATCTGTCGCTCTCTCTAACACACACATGCTGTTAAACACACACACACACACACACACACACACACACGCACACGGACGCACCTTGGTCCCGTTGCACCTTCTAACGTGACTTATTACACCTAGACGGAGGGAGTAGTAAGTATATGAGATACGGTGGCATACTGACTTAAGTCGAATACAAGTGCCCAAAATTTGTGTGCATGTTATAATAAGGATTCACTTAAAATAGTACGTGAGCGAACAGAGGGATCAATTGTACAGTGTTCCCGAGCAGTAGCGAGATGTGTGAGGAAAGATACACCGATGGCGCTTTTAATTTTTCTTATTAATTTGTTTGTTTCACCCTCGGACTGGTGGGACCCAACGTACTACGTGGAGAGAGGTAAGGTGACTAAGGCTGCATTATTTCTGCACCACTGTGGATAGTCTTACCACCAAAGCCACATGACACGATTCTGATTGAAATCCCAATGACTCCCACACACACAAAAAAAACACGGCATGCTTGTCACACAAATGCAGGAATGTATAAAAGGTTATTTTCCTCTCGTTGAACATAACGGGAGGGTTGTGTAGCTGGTTAGCCTGTTCGCTCATCAAACTTGAGGTCTCGGGTTCGATAACTACACTTGAGCATAATTTGTGCCAGGAGGATTCTTTGACTGGTCAAAATGTTTTCTAGGGTTTGCACGCTTCACACTCTCTCTCCAGTATATATATACACGATGGAGCCTCAGCGCTTGTAGTTGCTCTCTTCACACTCTCTCGCCCTCTCCCGCTGGAGCCTCATCGCTTGTAGTTGCTCTCTTCACACTCTCTCGCCCTCTCCAGATCTAAACAAGACTTCGTTGGCCTCTTTCTCCCCTCACTACTGCTCAAAGAGCCGGCAGGATCCGTCCGCCAGGATGGGAAGGAGGCTTAACGCCGTCGCCGTCAGCGAGGGACTACCGGCGCAACTGTTCACTTTCCACCCAGCGGCGGCGCGGGAGGGCCTCCGACCCCTTCTTCTTTGTCGTCGTCCCGTCGCCCACCGAACCATGCCCCAAGAACCTTAAGGTATAATTTACTTACTCCACATGCATTGCTCTAGCTGCATGTATACCATGAATCTAGGACGTGGTTCAAAGAGGAAAGGAGTGGGGGAAAGTAGTGGGAAAAGTTGTATATAGCATGAATCTAGGACGTGGTTCAAAGAGGAAATGAAGGGGGAAAGTTGTATAGCATGAATCTAGGCCGTGGTTCAAAGAGGAAAGGAATGGGGGAAAGTAGTGGGGAAAGTTGTATCCCATAAATATAGGACGTGGTTCAAAGAGGAAAGGAAGGGGCGAAAGTACTAGTTCAAAAAGGAAAGGAAGGGACAAGGCTGTAGAGTTTGAGTAGGACTAGATTTGCTGCGCTCACATAGGGAAAGGTTTCTAAAGATAATAAAACTAGGACCAACACAAATATGCTCCTTGGTTGTTTGTTCTTTGTTGCAACAGACTGTGCATGACCATAGTACATCAGTAGATGCACATGGTGCCGGTGCGTCCACTGTCCCGTGCAACTCATTAGCTATTGTTAATCTAAGGCCATGTTTGGATAAAAATTCCCTAGTTCCTACTTGCTTGGTCTAGGGACTAAACATGCACTAAAGGTTATTAAATGACATGCTAAAAGACCATGTTACCCCTAGTATTGAACTAATAGAGACAAGGTGCGATGCATGGCAGGGGCAACTATTGGAAAAAGTCCCCAAAAAGACTCCCTCGGGGTCTTCTTTCTTTAGTCCCAAATGCCCACTTTTAGTCCTTAAAAGTCCCTCCTGTTTGGTTTAGATGGGACTGACACGGAGTTTTTTTAGTCCCTACACCAAAATGTCCCTGTAAACAAACACCCTCTAATAATGCCGCTGGAAAATTGATGCAATGCCACAGTTAAAAGCAAATTACATGTTTAACGAATTTTATTGTTAATATAATCTCTATGTTAATATTAATCAATGCCACCGTTTGAGAAATGCTACTGTCTTGCTTTCTTTCCCATTTAGATAAGGTAGATGCTTCTTTTTGTTGGCTTCTGTGTCATCCACCGTTATTGACCACTAATTGCTTCCTTTGCACCTCTGTGTAAACAGGGTTGTCTACTTCACCTCGTTGCCATTGTGACCTTTTGTTGCACTGCACAAAACACTTTTGTTTTAAGAGTGTTTTGTGCAGTTCAACCAAAATGTCACACCGACAACGTTGCTTGATTGCTTGATCTTAGTGGAACTGCACAAGAGGAGATCTTACTTCCTATCCGTTAAGGCAAATTTGGTTCAGATCTTCTTCTCGTGAGTTGTTTGAATTCCGCATCATGCGAGGTCAGTACTAGCCTTCTTTCACATGATTCTGCAGTGTGCTTTCAAATGTTGTGCTACTTGTACGATAATGTTGCTTGATTTTAGTGAACTGCACAAATGGAGACAAGACTTCCAATTTGTATGTGCACCGTAATATCCCATTGAGGTAAGATAAGGATATTTCACAACTGATGGCCTGTATTTTGCCACTTTCATCAGAAAATTAAGTTTAGTACTATACTTGTGCTCCCTAATTGACATGCCAAATCTTACATTGAAGGCGAAGCTTGTCTGTTATTGAACCAAGTGATGAAGGGGAAGAACAAGTGGAAGAAAAACAAAAATCAACTCCCGATGCTGTAATGAAGCACTAGAACTGTGATGACACAAGTAATGATATAGTTTTGCATCTTAATTTATTGCTATGGCTGGAACGAGCAATTGTTTTGCCACTGATTTGATGCCACTCTTAATGTAATACGTAATTATCTCTACTTGTGCAAACATGGATCTTATTTGAAGATACCATAGATTTTAGTGGAACTGCACAAGAAGATGTTGGAAACATTAAACTAATCGAGGAGTATATAGTAAGCATGGCCAGAACCGTAGATAGCAACAGATGGTTCCGGAGAAGTGCTTCATCTGTATGCTCTACACAATAAGCCTCCTGACAAAGGTTAGTACTCGCCCACTGATTTCATACATATGATTGAGCTTTGTCATCTCTATTGGTGTTGTGCTACTATTTAGATACTGTCATGAAAAAGTGGTATTGTCCTTGAGAAGTGCTTCATCTGTGTTGTTTTAAATATTTCCTTTCCTTTTTTTCGAGCAAACAGGGATGCTAGCATTTAGTAGTCCTCTTGTCTTTGCACAACAGGATCATCTTCCTCTAAAGAAGAATATGGAGTACATGAAGTGACTAGTTCCGATTATGCCAGGATGAAGAAGCCCTGTCTATATTCTCATCAGAAGGAGCAGTTGAAGGATGGTTACATTACTCCCCACAAGACCAAACCAACTTCATCTCAGAAGGACTGACAAATCTCCATTTTTTTGCTGTGATGCGCGAGTACAATGTTGTTCTAGGATTCTTTCTAGAGAGTTCCATTTTTCTAAAAGTGTGCTCTACATGGACCATGTATGTGCGTGTTGAAACTATCAATTCATAGTACAGTTTGCTTTATACAAATCACTTTTTTCTATTTGTGCAAATAGGGGTGCTTAGCTTGATTTTAATGGGAACTACACAAAATGTTCATGAATACATCGAATCATTCATTTCCACCACAAGAAAGGAGGTGCCGATAAGTTCAAGGCGTTGCAACATATAAGGGCGAAATCATATAAGCTACGCGCGAATTTGGTTGATTTTGGTGGAACTGCATAAAAAGAACAGCTGGTTTACTTAGCACGAGGTGCCATGTCAATGTCCGAACTGATGGCAAACCCTGCCCATTCCACAACCGTAGGCATTTGATATTTTGGAATGGAACAACCTTGTCAAATTTTGCTCATTGATTTTAGCAAGACATGCGTTTGATATTTTCGAATGGGACGCCCTTTGCTGTCAGCAGCGTCGATCAATTTTTTCTTTATTATTTAGTTGTGAAGTAAATATTGCCTCTGACATGTGACTTGCTGAGATGCATAATCATCGATTGTTTTGAATGTTCTCTCTGAATTGCCAGGCCTGTGTGTTTGATTGCAATGTATAGAAACGCTAAAAAGCTGCTCAAACTCTTTGTACTCCTTATGTTCCTTTTTTACTTCACACATTGTGAAAGTGCATACTTTTGCGTATAAGATTGGTCAAAGTAGAGATACTTTGACTGCTGACAAAACTTGTATGCAGACTAGAAAGGACCGGAGGGAGTACATGTGAAACTGCTGCAAACGAGGTGATCACCCTGGGAATAATGCTAGTACATATTGTTTTGCATGTTCATCCAATGCCAGTGATATAGGAATTCGAACTAATCGAAATACATTCATACACGGTCGGATTTCATATAAACAGGCCGGATTTCATTACATTTCATACATTCTTCAACTAAAAAGGGGTGCGCTGGAGGTATAATTAATTAACCGAAGCTACCCACCTGTGTCCCGCTGAGCCGAACAGAAGCTTCAGTGACTTAACTGCAGGTGCAGTTGCGTAACTGACATGTGGCCTATTGGGCCCACATTTTAGTCAGCCAACTGCACCAGTAGTTAAGTAGAAGCAGCGTTCTTCTCCGGCGCAGTTCTCTGACTCCACGTCGCCGCCAAGAAGCTAACCGGCCGTCCATGGTCAGCCCGCCTAGCTTGGCTTCAACTGGAGGGTAGCAGCGGTGGCCTTACTTGAACCCAAGCGGCAGCGACCTACCGTGTTCTACTCTTCCTTGTTTTCTGTGTGGCACAGCCTCGTTGGCAGTGGGGCGGGGCCTTGGCGGAGCCGGCGATGTCCTCTGTCTCGTTGCCGGCGGGCGGCGCCTTTGCAGAGCGGTGGAAATCCTCCCCCACGTTGCCGGCAAGGTGGGGCCTCGGCTGAGCTGGCGATGTCCTCTGCCTCGTTGTTGGTGGGGAGGGGCCCCGGCGGAGCCAGCGGTGTCCTCTGCCTCGTTGTTGGCACCGCAGGGCCTCGGCGGAGCAGGGCCTCGTCGACGCCAGCGAAGCGGGGACTCATCGGAGCCGGCATTGTCGTCTGCCTCGTTCTTGGTCTCGCCAAACAGCACCTTGCCCGCTTCATCGCCCTCTTTGCTAGCCTCTTTGTAGGCGGCCGCAGCCTCCGCCACCCGCATGCGGTACCGCCAGCGCTCGAGGTGGCCCTTGCGGGCGGAGCGGTACAAGTCAAGCAGCGCCTCCTGCTCCGCCCGCTCCGTGATGATCTGCTCCTCCGCCTGCAGGTGCTCCTGGAAGAGATGGTGGTTGTAGGCGGCGTTGGCCTGCGCTTCCCGGAACTGCTCCTCACGCATCTACCTCACTCTATCCATGTATTGGGCACGGTCCTCGCCGATGGTCATGGTGTAATGCACCGACGAGGATGGTGCGGAGGAGGTGTTCGCGCCAGATCATCGACTACCATGTTCTCCATTGGGACGTCGTCGTCCTCCGGCTGCCTGCCGGCCAGCCGGTCGGCAGCAATGGCTGCCATCACTTTGTGGTCCGTCGTCCGCCCATCCCGAAGAGCGCTAGAGCGTGAGGAAGCCATGGTGGGCAATAGTGGTGTGGACAGGAGAAAGGGAATGGATGCGGATGACTGCGGCTATGGCCGGTGCAGCAGTTTATATAGCAATGGTGGGCGGGCAGAAGGACGGACGTGTGGCGCCGGAGTAGCCGCCTTGGCAACCGTGTATCATTAATGTGGGAAGCAGATGGACGGACGGACGACACTTGTGTCGTTTGAAGGCGGAGCAATCGCCTGCACTGGGAAGCGGGGCGGGCGGCGCTGACTGTTTCGGCCGGAAAGCGCGCGCGGGCGGGGAGATGACTTTACTTGGAGAGGATGACAATGGGGACCCACCAGGTCCATAGCCTCATGTACGCAAGTGCATCCTTATTATATATATATATATATATATATATATATATATATATATATATATAACTATAATTTATTTTGCTTCCTCCTGGTTTCCTGACATCATGGTCCCACATGATTTTCAACCTATGTAGTAGTCAATAAACGAGAGAATTGCAGAAGAAGCGGCCGACAACTGGGACCAAGCAACTCGAGGAGTATGTGTGTTTTTGAGGTGTGAGCACTGCAGAGTTTTTTGATGTTTAGCCCAGATATTAATTTTTCTCCTCTGAACAACAATGAAAACATAGCTGCAGGTATTAACTAGGCGGGCTATGGCCCGTCTAGCCCAGGCCAGATATCCAACCCAGATATTAATTTTTTTCAAGCTGAAAATGGCTAGTCCAGCTATACTGTTTTTAGGAATACCCAGGCAAGGTCAAGTTGTTATTCTCCGCCCCGCTGGGCTGCAAATCTTTCCTAGGAGGGATGCATTAGGCTTAACAAGAAAATGGGCTTTAAGAAATAATAAATGGGATGTAATTATAAAAACTGGGCAGTAACTATAAAAAATGCACCAAACACGTCATTACTTTATAAAATATTATTTTTGGATATTGAAAATTTTAATTTCATTAAGTGTTGCGAGCGCAATGTTTCGTTGGATTTTTACGTAATATAAATTTATATTGAAATTGTACTTAATATGACTAGAAATATCGGGATAAAAATATTTCGGATCCCATCGAAATGTGGGAAATTGTGGGGACCCCGACTCATAAGTCGAGATCACCGAATGCACGTGTACAGTGATCCCAGAGATCAATGCTCACTGAACACACAGAAGCTGAATAGCAAGAGTCTTACATCCATACATACCGTCTTACACAAATTATGACCATTATGGTCAAGTGTTACATTGATAAAGCCTTAAGGGCTGAACATCAAATGAAACACAAGCAGCGGAAATCTTCGTCGATAAGTAGAACCCATGCCATCTGCCTTAACCCTACAGGCATTCTGACTGGGAGGCGTCCTAGCTCGCATGTTCGTCGCCGAAGTATTCTTCATCATATCCTGTTCTTTCAAGCCTGGCCAAGTAAATAGCCAGGGACAAGCCAGTGAGTACGTTTGAATGTACTCGCAAGCAACCCATGTTTTGGTTCAAGATACAACAATGCATGATATAGGTAAATTTTGTAGAAAGCTAGTTTTGAGTGCAATGACATGTTCAACAACTATGTAAGGCATGCATCAAGAGAGTTCAAGTAACCATGAGGACAGGTTACAGATATCAACGTAAATAGAGTGGGCACCAACCCATCTCAATCATGTCAAGTCCCTTGACTTGACCCAAGTCATTTTATCAACACACACACTTGGTTTGTAAACAAGTGGACGTAGCCCAAGAGCGGTTACCCAACTGTCCTTGACCGTGGACATGACTATTCGAATAGTTTTACACTCTGCAGAGGTTGCACACTTTACCCACAAGATCCAGGGAACTTCCGTGTCATCCACGACCCGCGATACCTTAAGTACCTGGGGTAAGCACCCGATCACTACCTTTCCCTAGACGACACTAACATGGAGTCCACTCGATTGGTAGTAACCCCCGTGCCCAACATTATCACATAATATCATCGTGGAGCCACGCTCCATATCATCTCACATCACAAGCACGGGGTACCAACGGTGTGTCCGGTGCCCCATAAAAATGTTCTTGGTCGCCCTACCTGGCATGACCCCGTCCTGAGAGAGAGCACCAACTCTCCCCCGTCACTAGTAATGGGGGCTCCAAGCTAGTATCGGTCTAGGTACTCAATAATGCCCTTTCCCATATAAGGGTAGAGTGGTTGCGCATGTAAGGTTGGAATAACGGTCGCAACTTCGACCAATCTGTTTTGAAAACAACACCCACTTTCCTCGGTACACCACTTCGTCATCAAGTGGTTACCCGTCTCATCAACTCCCTCGGGCATAAGTGGCACCCGACGGGGTTTTCGAAAAGTCCTTTGAAAAATACTTTGCCTCCTTCATCATGCACATACCCGTCCCTTTTGCGTAGCATCTACTTTAGCATCCTATCTACTCCCACCGGCATAACCCTCATAAGAAGGTAGGGCCATGCACAATGCAAGTATCAACAAGGAAGTAGAAGAGGCAACCAACCCACGTGGTTTACCATCTCATCATGATTCCGATGCAACAATAATAAAGGGCTATATGACATGGATAAAAAGGGTTTCATAGACTTGGTCAAAGGGCTGCTTGCCTGTTTTAACAAAGTCTTCGAGGTCTTCAAATATCTCTGGTCCAACTCCGAGCTTTGCGTCTACTTCGTCAACTATCGTTGAAAGCAACCATAATAAGCAACACAACAAGGCAGGAAATAAATGTGCTCTAAAAATATGAGTTGGACTTTTCCGGGATACCTCTGGTCATATGAGGGATGACCAAAGTGGTTTCATTAGGATTTGATCAATGGACATCTCTGAATATTTCAATATGATGGAATCAAGGGGTTTATGGATTTGTAAGAAGTGTACAGAAATATATTTTTGAAAAATGAGCAAAGGCATCCATTTAACAAAGGATGATTTTAGAAGCATCTAGGAATTGGTTTCACTGGATTTGGAGTTCAAATGAATTCCCTATGAATTTGCAAAGTTGACAAATATGAAGAAATGGCTCATTATATTGTGGGGTACAGAAAGTATTAATAAAAATGTTCATAAACTAAGTTATGAACTTAGAGTCATCTAGGAATTTGTATCATGGCATTTGGATCAATTTTGAGCTCTCTGTGATTTTCTAAAGTTCATCACAGAAATGGAAAAACAGGATTTGATAAGTATTTGTGAAGGAAATGATTCTGGAAAAAATGTGCAAATAACACCATGTGATGGGGAATGACTTTAGGAACTACTAGAAATTTTAATCATTAAATTTGGAGTTAATTTGAATCATTTATGGATTTTACAAACTTTACAGAAAAGAAAAGGGAAAAGATTTTTACCCAAACGGGTTGGATCTGGGCGGCGACGGTGTGCACTGGGCGGAGTTTAGCAGGAGGGCTCCACTGGGCCGGCCTAGTGGCTCGGCTACGCGGCGACAGGGGCGACGTCGATGGCGTCTTGCGGGGGTGCGCGTTCGCGCACGGGAGGCGCTAACGGCGGAAGCCGCCTCCACTTAAACGGGAGGGGCCCGCTGGCCGGTCACTGACCTGCGGGGTCCACCCGCTGGGTCGTCGCCCTCCTCCCGCCTGCGACAGAGGAGGCAGAGGAGGCGGGGCCGAGCGCTTGCCGGCACCTGTTCCGGTGGCACCGGCCATCTCCGGCGACGCCCAGCACACCGGCGTGCTTAGGAGAGCATGGCGCATCCGTCGAGGTGCGCTACGACCTCTGGGGTGGTCGGACGCGGGCGCTTCGTCGGCCGTGGCGGGCGGGGCCGGCCATGAAGATGGAGCTCGACCACGTGGCCACGGGAAGGAGGGGAATTAGCAGGGTAGAGTTCCACGACGATCGTGGTGACGCCATGGAATGACGAGGTGAGGAGGAGGGGGCTCGGGTGGCATGAATTTAAGCCGAGGCCGGCGGCAAGGCTCCAGCCATGGTGGTGGATGGAGGGCATGGGAGGAGGTGCGAATTGGTCTAGGGGGTGCACGGGAGAGAGGGGGAGCAAATGGAGCAGAGAGGGAGGCCGGGGACAGCCTTTAGTAGCCAGCCCGTGGCTCACCGTGGACGTGGCGCACGGGTGGCCGCGGCAACGGCTCGGGCGGCCAGGAGGGAGGGAGTGGGGTTGTCTATGGTGTTCGTGGGTGTGGAGTAGGGCGCCAGGAAGAGAGAGAGGGAGCGGGGAGAGGTCAGAGGCGCGCGCGTGTGAGCCGCACCATTGGCGCGCTCGGGTGGCCGGTGTTTGCTAGCACGGAGGCGCGGGGAGGGGGAGAGAGAAGGGGGCCGACCGCGTAGCATGTTGCGGATGCCGAGGTGCATCGGCAGGCGCACGGGGGAGGCCCGAGGTGGTCGGGGGACACGGCGTCCACGGTCGAACGCCCTGCCAGGCGCTCCAGAGCATGCAAATGGCCGGCACCCGCGGCTTTTTGCGCGCACCCGCGCGTCCACTTGTGTCTGGCAGCTGAAAGGGGGAGTAAACAATGCGGAAATGGCATTGGATGCCCGGGGGATCCACTAGAGGGAAGAGGGAGTTGAGGGAGAGTGGAAATGCTGCTGTCCAGAGTAGAAAAATGGGGTTCTTCCCCCCTCCATCATTGCTTCCTTGGGCATAAGAGCGTCCAAGTGCTAGAGGGGTACTAGGAGAGGTTGTGGTAAAAAGTAGAGTCCATAGAGATTAGTGGAAATGGCCAAAACAGGCATTTCAAGTTTCTGCCAGAAGGTGTTTGATGCAGGTTTGGGCAAGCAAATGAACTCCATTTGCTATGATACTTAACAGGATGGAATGGCACTTAGAAATAGGGTGTTCCACCAAATTTGAGCTCATTTGGGAACAGTTGCCAATGTGACTTTGGTAAACCCTAGAAATTGGCAGAAATGGCTTACCAAGATTTAGTCATGCAAATCAATTCTCCTTGATGCACCACTTGGTGTAGTGGCCTCATTTTGTCATGTGATCATTCTCACAAAAGTTGGAATCAAGGAGAGAAAGTTGGTAATGTAGAGTTGTTCAAATTTGATTCTGGTCAGAGAGGGTTTTGGGGCACTTTGATAAATATAACTTGTTCTCCAACTTGTGCCACTTGGTCTAGATGATTAATTAGACCATTTGAGAATGTACACAAGGTTTGAGAACATTTGGAAATGTTTGGCAATATAAAGTTGCTCAAACTTCAAAATGGACAGAAATGTTTTGAGGGTATTTGATGATGTTATCTTGTTCTCCAAGTCATGAGACTTGGCAAGATCATCTAATATGTCATATGTGACATGCTAGAATTTCCTTGGAATTTTTGGAGAATATTTCCTTTGTAAATATTTCAAAAGCTTGAAATATCCAGAAAAGATTTTTGAGGGATTTGACCAATATTTTTAACATGACCATGTGTTGAAACTCTCATATATGGAAACTATATGTCCACTGAGTTTCCCTAATTTTTGTCAAATATTTTTGAAATAGTAAAATAATTTTTCCCTATTAAAGACCATTTCTGGACTTAAGAAAAAGCTTTTAAATAAAATAGGAATATAACTTTTAAAATTATATTTTCGTGGTTCCTGGGTATCCTATATCTAATAGGAGTCAAATATATTTTTGGAAAGATTTTTACTGCCCTTAATTAAGTACTTGCAGTGCAAATCTCAATTCAGGGGTTTTTAGAAAACTAATCTTTGAAAATACTATTTGGCCAAATTATTTTTGCAAGAAATTATTTTTATGTCCTATACACATGGTATGATCATTGGTCAAGGTTTTTGTTTCAAGGGGAAGGAGTATAAGGGTTGGAGAATTTATTTGATTTTTTAGAGCACTTGCAAACAGCAGACAAACATTCAATCAAAGCAAAGACAAAACACTCAAAAGTTTTTGTCAAACCACATTTTAGCATTATTTATTGACTTAAGTGTTGTGGCATGAAAATCAGGGTGTGACAGAAATTTTATTGAATTCTGTCTTGAACGGTTGGTTGAAATGGCATGTACTTTTAACAAACTGTAAATGCGCTGTAGTAAATTCCATTAGAATTCAATAATGGGCTACACATTCTTACAAATCTCAAATGGGCTATAAGTTCTCTACCACACACTTCTGGCCATACTAAGTTGGCGCGTCCCCTAGAAAAACAGAGTTGACGCGTATGCAAGGCTTTGTCAACTTATAGTCAACACATGGTTCTAGCAGCAGTGGCCGTTGGATGTCCATCCAACGGATGCCGTGCTTCTTCTTCAATTTCGGATTGTCTAGCTTCACCCGCCCAAAAAATGATTCCTCCCCCTGACATCTGGGGCGCACTGTTTCGGAAGCTGACCTGTGGGCCTACTAAGTTGGCGTACCAAGGGCTTTGTCAACTTAGTCAATATAAACGATTCTAGCTGCAGTGACCGTACGATGTCCATCCAACGGCCGTCGTGCTTCTTCAACCTCTGGTCTTCTTGCTCCAGCCGCCCAAAGCAGCGTCGATCGTGCCGCCTACTCCTGCCTCCCATGGCCGACTGTGCTGCCGCGGAAGCCTCACCGCCCCCTACTACTCCCACCGCTGGCCAGGCCATCCCTGCACTCACCCACACCCCTGTTATTCTGTGGCGACGACATCGCAACCGAACCAGTGAACCCTCGTACTCCTCTCCGCGTGTGCATCCACTACCGCATCTTCCCCGGCTCCGTGTCGTCCCCTTCCTAGGCCTCGCCGTCGTCCACCGCCGTGGTGCTCTCGGCGCGGCGTGGTCAACATGGTCAAGGAACGACTTCCATCGAACATGGACTGTACGTGGAGAGGCTGACAGCTGGGACCACGGCAGTCGCAAGGAAGTGCCTCCTTATTACGCGCAAAATAATTATTCATCCACCTGACAGCGGGGACCCACCGGACGGGCCACCGTATTTCGCAAAAAAATGATTCGCCCCTGACTGCCGGGACCCACGAGCTACATCTTCGCACACAAGGAAGTGTGTTCGAAAAAAAAAGATTCCCCCCCCCCTGACTGCTGGGACCCACCAGCTACATCTTCACACGCAAGGAAGTGCGTCCGAGGAAAAAACGATTCGCCCCCCATCTGCTGGGACCCACCAGCTACACCTTCGCACGCAAGGAAGTCTGTCCGGGCAAAAAAAATGATTCTCCCCCCTGACTGCTGGGGCCCAGTAGCTACTCCTTCGCACGCAAGGAAGTGCGTCCGGGCAAAAAAACACAAAATGGTTCGCCCCCCTGACTGCTGGGACCCACCAGCTACATCTTCGCAGGGAAGGAAGTGCCTGACTGTCGGGACCCACCTGGTCGAAGCGTACGTAGCGTTGTCATTCTGGTCGCGAACATGTATGTACATACTGGTCGTTGTAGAGGCGCGCACGTGTCGTAGTAGAGGCACACACGTAGCATGTACACGTACGTACAGCGGCCAGGGTGCAAGAAATAAAATATGGCCACGTACGTACATACGGGCAGGGTCTCGAACGACTACTCACGTATGGCGAGGGCTCGTGTACATGGCTAGGTCGGAACGGAGAAACAACGTCATTGTCGTGTTCACGGGGAGGCAACAGAATGTGTCGTGTTCATCGGGAGACAACGGAATGCGTCGTGTTCATCGGGAGGCAACGGAACGCGTGGGAGCCAACCGGCTGGGTCGGAACGGAATGCGTGGCCGTGTTCATCGGGAGGGCTTGGATGGAACAGGCAATGGAAACGAGGCCTAGCGTACCGCAGAACGGAGGAAACGTACCTCCTACATTTGGAACGGGGTCCTGTTGATCGGGAGGGGTGTGGCGTACCGCAAAACGGAGGAAACGGACCTCCTACGGTCGAAACAGGGGTCCTGTTGATCGGGAGGGGTGTGGCGTACCACAAAACGGAGGAAACAGACCTCCTACGGTCGAAACGGGGATCCTGTTGATCGGGAGGGGTTTGGCGTACCGCAAAATGGAGGAAATGGACCTCCTACGGTCGAAACGGTGGTCCTGTTGATCG
>NC_041389.1:89647207-89757746 GCF_002162155.2 Triticum dicoccoides
GCAACGCTCACTGTTCATCCAATCGATCAGCTTCAGTTAGCAGCAGTAGCAAAGGAATCGCTCGATCGGGTTCAGTTAACTGCCATCGATCGATTGCTCGGGTTCAGTAACGCGTAGCCTGCAGTGCAATCGCTCGGGTTCAGTAACGCGTTGCCTGCAGTGCAATCGCTCGGGTTCAGTTAGAGCCCAACGCCTCACTCGGGTTCAGTTAGAGCCAACGCCTCGCACACACGCGCGTACGTGTACGAGAGAAACGCGCATCGCTCGGCCCCCGACCTCCCACCGTAACCGGGAAATCCCCGAAATTTTCCTCGCCCTCGCTTCTACCACGGTTTTTTCCGTCATGGACGGCCCAAAGAATGTCATGCAGCTGCGTCTCCAGCCCGCCCAGGACGAAAAGCCCATTTTCTGTCATGATTTTTTGTCATAGAAGTAGAATCCCACCACATCTATGATGATACCGGTTTTGTCACAATTATCGTCATAGAAGTTTCATATATATACCAGAAAAAAATTCGTTCGGCCCAAAATGTCACGGATGTGTCTTTTTTTGTAGTGTTTGTCTAGATATGGATGTATCCAACACTAAATTTTGGGACGAAGGTTGTACTATACATATAGTGATTGCCTTGCCATGTAGATATATTTCTTTAGTGCCAGCTTGATTGGATGATATATAATTACAGTTTTGCTAAAGCATATCTTGATGTTCCATAAGTATTGCAAATCTAAATTTTGTGCCATTGATTTTATGCCAAGATTCGTGTATACATTTTTTTTGCTCTGTAGTTTGATCATATAATTAATTTGCATTTCTCTTGGTACTACTAGAATATTTGTAAGTATCAGATAAGAGGAGAACTATTTTATATAGTATTTTAATTACAATATGATTTCTATTCCTTTCTCACTAAAACTTTTTCTACTCCCACCCGTAGGACAATTGCTGGAGAGCGAGAATGTATTATAGTGCATGAGTTGCTTATGCGTGGACTACTCTCAATCATAGTTTATTAACATCTTCTGCATTCCATATTCTATTTTTTTCGAGAACATCCTTCCATAGTTCTACTTGTTATATAGTATAAAATTTTGGTAGCCACGTACTTGCGAGTGAAAAACACGCAGCCAAGCCTGAGAAGGGCTCTAGCCTAGTCCGACTTTAAATTAATAAATCCATCAACCGACCAGGGTACAACAGCAACAACCAATAGAGAACTAGAACATAAGCATGCATAAAGATACATAGACGTTGATAAGCAGCTTACAAAGCCTCATACACTTCACGCAGGAAGGATCTACCAACGAACACAAAGCTAAAGAAGTTGAGGTCCTCCAACGCGACTAAACATGGATGGATGCAAATACCAGCAAAGAAGAGGAACGAAGATGCACCTACATGGCATGCCATCACCAGACACTAAGGACCATGGCAAGACACATCCATCCCACTCGATATCTGAAGGGGGGCCAGAACCTCCTAGCCTAGAACGCAAGAGCCGCACCGTTGAAGATCGGAAAGTTCCCCTAAACAAGCATGAAAGCCGCCAGGTAGTCCTAGAGAATGGATCAGAGCACACGAAATGTGCTGACGAGGTTCTTCCAGAGCAGACCACGCCACACAACCCATGGCCAGACCACACAGAAGGAAAAGACATGGCTTGGATGAAGAGTCTAGCACGCCATCGGCTCCTGACAAAGAACTATACAGAGCCACCACCCCATAGCTACTATTGTGAACCTATCCTGCTGCTGCCGCCCACCAGAATTAGGGTTTTCACCCGAAAGTCAGAGATGTGGGTATGGCAAGGGCAGACCTTGACCGATGTCTCCATGATGAAAAGCGGCACCCTCGGGTTTCGTCATCATCGCGGCTGGAGCTGACGCGAGGTTTCCTCCAATCTGGATCCCCACCACCAGCTTCGCCCACAGCCATGGGATCGGCTGGCCACACCGGCGCAGCCAGGAACCAGCTAGAGCGAAGCACATCGAGTAGGAAGAAAATAAGCAGCCAGATCTGGCGCCATCGGCAGCCTAAGAGGACACCACGGCCCCAGTCCATCGGTGGTCTATCAACTGCCCAACCAGACCACCAGCACCACGTCTACCCTGCTGCTCGTTGCAGAATAGAGGGGCCTCGCCGGAGGGGCCGCCGCCCCAGATCCAAAGCGCTCTGACGCGAACTAGAGCAGCAAAGGCCCCGCCACCACAGTCGCCGGCTGTGCCATCGGCTTTGCCTGGCGCCAGGCTCATGCGGTGGCAAGGGGAGAGGGGGTATGAGGGGGACTACATTGGCGAAGGGGGAGGTCGCTCTCGGGTCGCCCGAGAAGGGCGGCGCGGGGGAAACACCAACTTGATTTATGTCCACATAAGACCTTCATTAGTGAGTGTCTTTTGAAATGGCCTTTCTAGGAGACTTGGATGCAGTATATTAATTGGGTCACCTGATGTCATGAATTATGTCGCAGCTTGACATGGGCTAGCTATTTATTTAGAGTTTGAAATTGGTGCCTGTGTTCCATAGTGGTTGCTAAAATGGGTCAGGATTTTTTTTCTTATAACAGCTAGAGAGCTAGTACCTTGTCCTCTAAAGAGTTATCCTTCCCATGTGGTATTTTAAAGCAAGCATAATAAGATGATGTAGGTGGGCTGTAATACTTTAAATATTATATCTTTGCTGAGTTGAATGAAAGAGAAGAGGAGAGAGAAAAGATGCAAGTTGTAGATTTACAACTGGGAATAGCACATGCACGAAGAAGCTATACAAGAGTGTATGGTGGGAGATATGGTAAAAAGTGGTGTACTTGTAGCCCATTACTATACATGTTGGCTAATACATTGTCTATAGATGACATGGCAACATGTTATAGCCATAAATCGGCTATATTACTAACCATGCTCTTAGGAGGATAGATTTTATTGCCAAATGGAGGATAGATTTTCTCCATTTGAGGACATCCATTTGTTGCTATTGATTGTTTGCCTTTTTCTTTTTGCCAAATGGATGGACAAGAATGCCTAAGTACTCCCTCTAGCTATCTATGTTTTTCTCGTCTCAAACTCTTTTCATGCTACATCACAAAGCTTGAACAAGTCGAATTCAGACCCTTCGGGTGAGGAGCACTCGGAGCCACCGATCCGTCAAGGGCTTAAACTTCCAAAACCACTTAATGCATCTTAGTCAGACTAATCCATCATACTTGGTCTCACCGAAATCATTAGGTTGATCTAGGTTTTCACCTCGGGACAACCGATTAGAACAGTCCAGTCACACCGAGTTGCAGCAACTGCTCACAGTTTTGCATCTCGGTGCCACTGAGTCGTTCCACTCGGTCACACCGACAGTGACTGGGTATATATACTCCGTGGGTTGGACTTTGGAAATTTCTTCAAACACACAACCACACCTACCTAGCTCTGCCGCCCCTCGAGGTCTCCAGATCGTCTCCGTCGTTGCCATCGTCCTCCTGCCGCTGGTCTCCACCGCCGTCAACGGGAATCTCCTCCGCCGTTGTCACCATAGTGAGTTCATCGCCAAGTTAGGGTACAGACTCGATCTCTTTGTGCTCTCTTTAACTCTGATTCTTGCACAAAGATCAATGCCTAGTTTCCTACTGAGGGAGTCCTGGACTAAGGGGTCCTCGGACAGCCGGACTGTTGGACTATGAAGATACAAGATAGAAGACTTCGTCCCGTGTCCGGATGGAACTCTCCTTTGCGTGGAAGGCAAGCTTGGCGATTCGGATATGTAGATTCCTTTCTCTGTAACCGACTTTGTATAACCCTAGTCTCCTCGGTGTCTATATAAACCGGAGGGTTTATACTTCTAGTGTTAGAGTCACAACAATCATAATCTCATAGGATAAACTTCTGGGGTTTAGCCATTACGATCTCGTGGTAGATCAACTCTTGTAATACTCATATTCATCAAGATCAATCAAGCAGGAACAAGGGTATTACCTCCATAGAGAGGGCCCAAACCTGGGTAAACAGCGTGTCCCCCGACTCCTATTACCATTAGCCTTAGACGCATAGTTCGGGACCCCCTACCCGAGATCCGCCGGTTTTGACACCGACATTGGTGCTTTCATTGAGACTTCCGCTATGTCGTCAAAGAGAGGCTTGATGGCTCCATCAATCATTGGCAACAACATGGTCCAGGGACAGATCTTCCTTCCCGGACAGATATTCGTATTCGGCAGCCTCGCACTGCGGGCCAACTCTCTTGGCCATCTAGAGCAAATCGATAGCTACACCCCTGGCCATCAGGTCAGATTCGGAAGCCTGAATTTTGTGGCCGATGTCAGCGGAGACTTGATCTTCGATGAATTCGAGCCCATGACGGCTGTCCCCGTCCACTACGATGAACATGACCTAGATCTGTCATCGGGCCACACACAGGATATAGCACCTGTGACCGCACTGGCCCTAGAGCTGGAGCGGACTGTATTGTCCGAAGACGGGAAGCTTAACCCTGCCACGGAGGCCACAGACTCGGCGGCGCTTGAGCCGCACACAGACCCAACATTGACCGGGGTTTGTGTCACCGGAACCCTGGACTCATCTTCGGCCATGGATTCCGGACCGCGTGCATCCACGTGCATTGAACCTAATTGGGCGCCGGTCTTGGAGTTCACCTTCACGGACATCTTCCAGCACTCTCCTTTTGGCGACGTGTTAAATTCATCGAAGTCCCTCTCCTTGTCGGGGGGCTCTCGACCGAACTATGTCCGTCTTGGGTGGGAAGCGGACGACGAAGAGCTTCGTTCCCCACCCACCACCCACTTCATTACCACCGTCGAGGATTTAATCGACATGCTTGGTTATGGCTCCGAAGACATCGACGGTATGGACGACGATGCCGGAGAAGAGCAGGCACAAAAACCACCACCTTTAGGGCAGTGGACAGCTACATCATCATACGATATATACATGGTGGACACACCAAAGGATAATGAGGCCGCCGATGATAACAGCATGCATGTCGATGAACCTCCTAAGCGTCTGTGTCCCAAGCGCCGACCTTTATCTGGCAAAAAGAAAAACAACAACATTGTCGCAGACGGCGACGATAATCTAAACCAAGCCGAGGACCCCGCAGACCCAGCATTGGAGCAGGGCGTGTGAGAGGACGGCGAACATAGTCCGGAGAAGTTGTCTGACCACAACGACGCTGAAGATATAAACTATCAACCTCTGTCTAAAGAAGAGATCAGCCTGGGCGACGAGGAATTCATCATCCCAGAAGAACCATTAGAACAAGAACGCCTCCACCAAAGGCTTATCGCCACTGCAAGGAGCCTGAAGAAGCAGAAGCAGCGGCTTAAGGCCACACAGGATACGCTCAATGACAGATGGAACGAAATGCTAGACGCTAAGGAAAAATACGGCGGTATTCGCCAAACAAAGAACTATCCTAAACATAAGCAACTACCCGAATTCGATGACGAGGCCATCGCGCCTATACCGCCAAAGAGCAATACGGCCAATTGGCCAGACCGACCACCTCGCGGTCGCGGCAGAGCGGCTAGCAATGCCGTACACAAGCCCGCGCCCCCTCCCTACAAAGGAAAGAAGACTGCAGCCCAGGATCAGAAACACGATCTACGTGAGGACCTGGACAAAATAGCTGGCAAAACCAGGTCCATCTATGGATCCAGGGAACGTGCTCCTACACGGGATCACTATTATCAAACAAAACATGCCGGCCATTTACTAGCTTGGAACCAATAACGAAAATTACAACCGTCGGATCCAATCCATGACACAGCAAGATACAAGGGTGCCGCACACCCCCTGTGCTTCACCGATGAGGTGCTGGAACACGATTTTCCAGAAGGGTTCAAACCTGTAAACATCGAGGCATATGATGGAATGACGGACCCCGCGGTTTGGATAGAAGACTTCATTCTTCACATCCACATGGCTCACGGAGATGATCTCCATGCTATTAAATATTTACCCCTAAAGCTAAAAGGACCAGCTAGGCACTAGCTGAAAAGCCTCACCGAAAACTCCATCAGAAGCTGGGAAGAACTTGAGGATGCTTTCAGGGCTAATTTCCAAGGGACTTATGTCCGGCCTCCGGATGCAGACGATCTAAGTCACATAATCCAACAACCCGGGGAATCAGCCCGTAAGCTTTGGAACAGGTTTCTCACTAAGAAGAACCAAATTGTCGACTATCCGGATGCTGAAGCCTTAGTGGCCTTCAAACACAGTGTCCGGGAGAATGCTTGGCCAGACACCTTGGCCAGGAAAAGCCAAGGACAATGGTCGCCTTAACTACACTCATGACCCGCTTTTGCACGGGCGAAGAGAGCTGGTTAGCCCGTAGCAGCACCAGTGATCTTGGCACCTCCGAGGTCAGGGATGGCAATGGAAAACCATGACACAATAAAAACAAACATTGGAACAATGAAGAAAGCCCAGACAATACAGTGGTAAACACCGGATTCAGGGGCTCAAGACCTGGTCAATGGAAGAAACCATTTAAAGGCAACAAGGACAGTCCATCCAACATGGACAAAATCCTAGACAAGCCCTGCCAGATCCACGGCACTCCTGATAAACCAGCTAATCATACCAACAGAGAATGTTGTGTCTTCAAGAAGGGTGGCAAACTCAATGCCAAACACAAAGGGAAGGGACCTCAGAGCGAAGACGAGGATGAACTTCGCTAGTCGAACACGGGGGACAGAAGAAATTCCCACCGGAGATCAAAACAGTGAACATGATCTATGTCACTCATATCCTAAAGTGGGAGCTCAAGCGCGCACTCCAAGATGTTTACGCCGTTGAGCCCATCGCCCACAAGTTCAACCCATGGTCGGCCTGTCCGATCAACTTTGATCGCAGGGATCATCCGACTAGTATCTGTCACGGGGGTTGATAGGTCTCCAACGTATCTATTATTTTTGATTGTTCCATGCTATTATATTACCCCTTTTGGATGTTTATGGGCTTTATTTTACACATTTATATCATGGGACTAACCTACTAACCGGAGGCCCAGCCCATATTGCTGTTTTTTTGCCTATTTCAGTATTTCGAAGAAAAGGAATATCAAACGGAGTCCAAATGGAATGAAACCTTCGGGAGTGTGATTTTCGGAACGAACGTGATCCGGAGAGCTTGGAGTGCAAGTCAAGAAGCAGCCGAGGGCTCGACGATATAGGAGGCCCCCCCCTATAGGGCACGCCCCCTGTCTCGTGGTCCCCTTGGGCGGCCACGAACGTACTTCTTCCTCCTATATATACCTACGTACCCCGAAAACATCAAGGAGCACCACGAAAGACAATTTCCACCGCCGTAACCTTTTGTATCCGGGAGATCTCATCTTGGAGCCTTCGCCGGCACTCTGCCGGATGGGGAATCAACCATGGAGGGCTTCTACATCAACATCCTTGCCCCTCCAATGAGTTGTGAGTAGTTTACCACAGACCTACGGGTCCATAGTTATTAGCTAGATGGCTTCTTCTCTCTTTTTGGATCTCAATACAATGTTCTCCCCCTCTCTTGTGGAGATCTATTCGATGTAAACTCTTTTTGCGGTGTGTTTGTCGAGATCCGATGAATTGTGGGTTTATGATCATGTTTATCTATGAATAATATTTGAATCTTCTATGAATTCTTTTATGTATGATTGAGTTATCTTTGCAAGTCTCTTTGAATTATCAGTTTGGTTTGGCCTACTAGATTGATCTTTCTTGCCATGGGAGAAGTGCTTAGCTTTGGGTTCAATCTTGCGGTGTCCTTACCCAGTGACAGAAAGGGTTGCAAGGCACGTATTGTATTGTTGCCATCGAGGATAACAAGATGGGGTTTATATCATATTGCACGAGTTTATCCCTCTACATCATGTCATCTTGCTTAATGCGTTACTCTGTTCTTATGAACTTAATACTCTAGATGCATGCTGGATAGCGGTCGATGTGTGGAGTAATAGTAGTAGATGCAGGCAGGAGCCGGTCTACTTGTTATGGACGTGATGCCTATATACATGATCATGCCTAGATAATCTCATAACTATGCGCTTTTCTATCAATTGCTCGACACTAATTTGTTCACCCATCGTAATACTTATGCTATCTTGAGAGAAGCCACTAGTGAAACCTATGGCCCCCGGGTCTATCTCTTATCATATTTTTTTTCAATCTACTTTTATCTGCATCTTTACTTTTTGCATCTATATTATAAAATACCAAAAATATATTTATCTTATCTTACTATCTTTATTAGATCTCACTTTCGCAAGTGGCCGTGAAGGGATTGACAACCCCTTTATTCCATTGGTTGCGAGTTCTCAGTTTGTTTGTGTAGGTGCGTGGGACTTTTGAGGAGCCTCCTACTGGATTGATACCTTGGTTCTCAAAACTGAGGGAAATACTTACGCTACACTTGCTGCATCACCCTCTCCTCTTCGAGGAAAACCAACGCAAGCTCAAGACGTAGCAAGAAGGATTTGTGGCGCCGTTTCCGGGCAGGTCTTCGCTCAAGTCAATACATACCAAGTACCCATCACAAACCCATCTCCCTCGCATTTACATTATTTGCCATTTGCCTCTCATTTTCCTGTCCCCCACTTCACCCTTGCCGTTTTATTTGCCCTCTCTTTCCCAATCTCCTCTCTATTTTCGCTTGCCTTTTTTTGTTTGCTTGTGTTGGAAATATGCCCTAGAGGCAATAATATATTGGTTATTATTATATTTCCTCGTTCATGATAATTATCTTTTATTCATGCTATAATTGTGTTATCCGGAAATCGTAATACATGTGTGAATACATAGACCACAACATGTCCCTAGTGGGCCTCTAGTTGACTAGCTCGTTTATCAATAGATGGTCACGGTTTCCTGACCATGGACATTGGATGTCATTGATAACGGGATCACATCATTGGGAGAATGATGTGATCGACAAGACCCAATCATAAGCATAGCACAAGATCGTCTAGTTCATTTGCTAAGAGCTTTTCCAATGTCAAGTATTATTCCTTAGACCATGAGATCGTGTAACTCCCAGATACTGTAGGAGTGCTTTGGGTATACCAAACGTCACAACGTAACTGAGTGACTATAAAGGTGTACTATAGGTATCTCCGAAAGTGTCTATTGGGTTGACACGGATTGAGACTGGGATTTGTCACTCCGTATGACGGAGAGGTATCTCTGGGCCCACTCGGTAATGCATTATCCTAATGAGCTCAAAGTGACTAAGTGGTTAGTAACGGGATCATGCATTACGGTACGAGTAAAGTGACTTACCGGTAACGAGATTGAACGAGGTATTGGGATACCGACGATCGAATCTCGGGCAAGTAACGTACCGATTGACAAAGGGAATTGAATACGGGATCACTTGAATCCTCGACATCGTGGTTCATTCGATGAGATCATCGTGGAACATGTGGGAGCCAACATGGGTATCCAGATCCCGCTGTTGGTTATTGGCCGAAGAGTCGTCTCGGTCATGTCTGCTTGTCTCCCAAACCCGTAGGGTCTACACACTTAAGGTTCGGTGATGCTAGGGTTGTAGAGATAATAGTGTGCGGTAACCCGAAAGTTGTTCGGAGTCCCGGATGAGATCCCGGACTTCACGAGGAGTTCCGGAATGGTCCGGAGGTGAAGAATTATATATGGGAAGTCCAGTTTCGGCCATCGGGAATGTTTCGGGGGTCACCGGTATTGTATCGGGACCACCGGAAGGGTCTCGGGGGTCCACCGGGTGGGGCCACCTATCCCGGAGGGCCCCATGGGCTGAAGTGGGAGGGGAACCAGCCCCTGGTGGGCGGGTGCGCCTCCCCTTGGGGCCCCCTGCGCCTAGGGTTGGAAACCCTAGGGGTGGGGCGCACCCACTTGGCTTGGGGGGCAAGCAACCCCCCTTGGCCGCCCCCCCTTGAGATGGGATCTCCAAGGGGGCCGGCGCCCCCCTGGCCCCTATATAAAGAGGGGGGAGGGAGGGCAGCCGCACACCAAGTCCCTGGCGCCTCCCTCTCCCTCTGCAACACCTCTCCCTCTCGTAGAGCTTGGCGAAGCCCTGTCGAGATCGCCGCTGCTTCCATCACCACGCCATCGTGCTGCTGGATCTCCATCAACCTCTCCCTCCCCTTTGCTGGATCAAGAAGGAGGAGACGTCTTCCCAACCGTACATGTGTTGAACGCGGAGGTGCCGTTCGTTCGGCACTAGGATCATCGGTGATTTGGATCACGTCGAGTACAACTCCCTCAACCCCGTTCTCTTGAATGCTTCCACGCGATCTACAAGTGTATGTAGATGCACTCTATCTCATTGCTAGATGACTCCATAGATTGATCTTGGTGAAAGCGTAGAAATTTTTTATTTTCTGCAACGTTCCCCAACAGTGGCATCATGAGCTAGGTCTATGCGTAGTTACTATGCACGAGTAGAACACAAACTTGTTGTGGGCGTAGATGTTGTCAATTTTCTTGCCACAACTAGTCTTATCTTGCTTCGGTGGCATCGTGGGATGAATCGGCCGGACCGACCTTACACGTACGCTTATGAGACAGGTTCCACCGACTGACATGCACGAGTTGCATAAGGTGGCTAGCGGGTGTCTGTCTCTCCCACTTTAGTTGGAGCGGATTCGATGAAAAGGGTCCTTATGAAGGGTCAATAGAAATTGGCATATCGCGTTGTGGTTTTATGTAGGTAAGAAACGCTCTTGCTAGAAACCTATAGAAACCACGTAAAAACATGCAACAACAATTAGAGGACGTCTAACTTTTTTTTGCAGCATATGCCTTGTGATGTGATATGGCCAAAAGGATGTGATGAATGATATATGTGATGTATGAGATTGATCATGTTCTTGTAATAGGAATCACGACTTGCATGTCGATGAGTATGACAACCGGCAGGATCCATAGGAGTTGTCTTTATTTTTGTATGACCTATGTGTCATTGAATAACGCCATGTAAATTACTTTACTTTATTGCTAAACACGTTAGCCATACAAGTAGAAGTAATCGTTGGCGTGACAACTTCATGAAGACACGATGATGGAGATCATGGTGTCATGCCGGTGACGAAGATGATCATGGCGCCCCGAAGTTGGAGATCAAAGGAGCAATATGATATTGGCCATATCATGTCACTATTTGATTGCATGTGATGTTTATCATGTTTTTGCTTCTTATTTGCTTAGTACGACGGTAGTAAATAAGATGATCCCTTATAATAATTTCAAGAAAGTGTTCCCCCTAACTGTGCGCTGTTGCGAAAGTTCGTTGTTTCGAAGCACCACGTGATGATCGGGTGTGATATATTTAACGTTAACATACAACGGATGTAAGAAAGATTTACACATGCAAAACACTTAGGTTGACTTGACGAGCCTAGCATGTACAGACATGGCCTCGGAACACAAGAGACCGAAAGGTCGAACATGAGTCATATGGAAGATACGATCAACATGGAGATGTTCACCGATGATGACTAGTCCGTCTCACGTGACGATCGGACACGGGCTAGTCGAGTCGGATCATGTATCACTTAGATGACTAGAGGGATGTCTAATATGAGTGGGAGTTCATTAAATAATTTGATTAGATGAACTTAATTATCATGAACTTAGTCTAAAAACCTTTGCAAAATGTCTTGTAGATCAAATGGCCAATGCTCATGTCAACCTCAACTTCAACGTGTTCCTAGAGAAAACCAAGCTGAAAGATGATGGCAGCAACTATTCAGACTGGGTCCGGAACCTGAGGATCATCCTCATAGCTGCCAAGAAAGCATATGTCCTAGAAGGACCGCTAGATGAAGCACCCATCCCAGAGAACCAAGACGTTATGAACGCTTGGCAATCACGTGCTGATGATTACTCCCTCGTTCAGTGCGGCATGCTTTACATCTTAGAACCGGGGCTCCAAAAGCGTTTTGAGCAACATGGAGCATATGAGATGTTCGAAGAGCTGAAAATGGTTTTCCAAGCTCATGCCCGGGTCGAGAGATATGAAGTCTCTAACAAGTTCTACAGTTGTAAGATGGAGGAAAATAGTTCTGTCAGTGAGCACATACTCAAAATGTCTTGGTTGCACAACCGCTTGTCCCAGCTGGAGATTAACCTCCCGGACGAGGCGGTCATTGACATAATCCTTCAGTCGCTCCCACCTAGCTACAAGAGCTTTGTGATGAACTACAATATGCAGGGGATGGTGAAAACTATTCCTGAAGTATTTTCAATGCTGAAATCAGCAGAGGTGGAAATCAAAAAGGAACATCAAGTTTTGATGGTCAATAAAACCACTAGTTTCAAGAAAGCAAGGGTAAGAAGAACTTCAAGAAGGATGACAAGGGAGTTGCCGCGCCCGGTAAGCCAGCTGCCGGGAAGAAGCCAAACAATGGACCCAAGCCTGAGACTGAGTGCTTTTATTGCAAGGGAAAGGGACACTGGAAGCGGAACTGCCCCAAATACTTAGAGGACAAGAAGGCCGGGAACACCAAAGGTATATGTGATATACATGTAATTGATGTGTACATTACCAGTACTCGTAGTAGCTCCTGGGTATTTGATACCGGTGCGGTTTCTCATATTTGTAATTCAAAGTAGGAGCTGCGGAATAAGCGGAGAATGGCGAAGGACGAGGTGACGATGCGCGTCGGGAATGGGTTGTGATCGCCGTCGGCACGCTACCTCTACATTTACCTACGGGATTAGTTTCAAACCTCAATAATTGTTATTTAGTGCCAGCTTTGAGCATGAACATTGTATCTGGATCTCGTTTAATGCGAGATGGCTACTCATTTAAATCCGAGAATAATGGTTGTTCTATTTATATGAGAGATATGTTTTATGGTCATGCCCCGCTGGTCAATGGTTTATTCTTAATGAATCTCGAACGTGATGTTACACATATCCATAGTGTGAATACCAAAAGATGTAAAGTTGATAGCGATAGTCCCACATATTTGTGGCACTGCCGCCTTGGTCACATTGGTGTCAAACGCATGAAGAAGCGCCATGCTGATGGACTTTTGGAGTCTCTTGATTACGAATCATTTGACACGTGCGAACCATGCCTTATGGGCAAAATGACCAAGACTCCCTTCTCCGGAACAATGGAGCGAGCATCCAACTTATTGGAAATCATACATACTGATGTGTGCGGTCCAATGAGCGTTGAGGCTCGCGGAGGATATCGTTATGTTCTCACTCTCATTGACGACTTGAGTAGATATGGGTATGTCTACTTGATGAAACACAAGTCTGAGACCTTTGAAAAGTTCAAGGAATTTTAGAATGAGCTAGAGAATCAACGTGACTGAAAGATAAAGTTCTTACGATCAGATCATGGGGGGGAATATTTAAGTCATTAATTTGGTACACACTTAAGGAAATGTGGAATCGCTTCACAACTCACGCCGCCTGGAACACGTCAGCGTAACGGTGTGTCCGAACGTCGTAATCGCACTCTATTGGATATGGTGCGATCTATGATGTCAGTCACTGATTTACCGCTATCATTTTGGGGATACACTCTAGAGACAGCTACATTCACTTTAAATAGGGCACCGTCTAAATCCGTTGAGACGACACCGTAGGAATTATGGTTTGGGAAGAAACCTAAGCTGCCATTTCTAAAAGTTTGGGGATGCGATGCTTATGTCAAGAAACTTCAACCTGAAAAGCTCGAACCCAAGTCAGAAAAATGCGTCTTCATAGGATACCCTAAGGAAACCATTGGGTATACCTTCTACCTCAGATCCGAGGGCAAGATCTTTGTTGCCAAGAACGGGTCCTTTCTGGAGAAAGAGTTTCTCTCGAAAGAAGTAAGTGGGAGGAAAATAGAACTTGATGAAGTACTACCTCTTGAAAGTAGCGCAGCTCAGGAAGATGTTCCTGTGGTGCCCGCATTCACTAGAGAGGAAACTAATGATGATGATCAAGGTACTTCGGATCAAGTTACTACTAAACTTCGTAGGTCCACGAGGACACATTCCACACCAGAGTGGTATGGCAACCCTGTCCTAGAAATCATGTTGTTAGACAACGGTGAACCTTCGAACTATGAAGAAGCATTGGCGGGCCCAGATTCCAACAAATGGCTTGAAGCCATGCAATCCGAGATATGATCCATGTACGAAAAGAAAGTATGGACTTTGACAGACTTGCCCGATGATCGGCGAGCGATAGAAAACAAATGGATCTTTAAGAAGAAGACGGACGCGGCTGGTAATGTTACCATCTATAAAGCTCGACTTGTCGCTAAGGGTTATCGACAAGTTCAAGGGGTTTACTATGATGAGACTTTCTCTCCCATAGCAAAGCTGAAGTCCGTCCGAATCATGTAAGCAATTGCCGCATACTATGATTATGAGATATGGCAAATGGACGTCAAAACGGCATTCCTTAACGGTCATCTTAAGGAAGAACTGTATATGATGCAGCCGGAGGGTTTTGTCGATCCTAAGAATGCTAACAAGGTATGCAAGCTCCAGCGCTCCATCTATGGGCTGGTGCAAGCATCTCGGAGTTGGAACATTCGCTTTAATGAAATGATCAAAGTGTTTGGGTTTATGCAGACTTATGGAGAAGCCTGTGTTTACAAGAAATTGAGTGGGAGCTCTGTAGCATTTCTCATATTATTTGTGGATGACATACTTTTGATGGGAAATGACATAGAACTTTTGGACAGCATTAAGGCCTACTTGAATAAGTGTTTTTCAATGAAGGACCTTGGAGAAGCTGCTTACATATTAGGCATCAAGATCTATAGAGATAGATCGAGACGCCTCATAGGTCTTTCACAAAGCACATACCTTGATAAGATATTGAAGAAGTTCAATATGGATCAGTACAATAAGGGGTTCTTGCCTGTGTTGCAAGGTGTGAAATTAAGCTCGGCTCAATGTCCGACCATGGCATAAGATAGAGAAAAGATGAGTGTCGTCCCCTATGCCTCAGCCATAGGGTCTATCATGTATGCCATGACCTGTACCAGACCTGATGTAAACATTGCGTAAATTTGGTAGGAAGGTACCAAAGTAATCCCGGCATGGAACACTGGACAGCTGTCAAGAATATCCTGAAGTACCTGAAAAGGACTAAGGACATGTTTCTCGTATATGGAGGTGACGAAGAGCTCGTCGTAAAGGGTTACGTCGACGCTAGCTTCGACACAGATCTGGATGACTCTAAGTCACAAACCGGATACGTGTATATTTTGAATGGTGGGGCAGTAAGCTGGTGTAGTTTCAAGCAGAGCGTCGTGGCGGGATCTACATGTGAAGTGGAGCACATGTCAGCCTCGGAGGCAGTGCATGAAGCAATATGCGTGAAGGAGTTCATCACCGACCTAGGAGTCATACGCAATGCATCGGGGCCGATAACACTCTTCTGTGACAACACTGGAGCTATTGCCCTTGCGAAGGAGCCCATGTTTCCCAAGAAGACCAGGAACATCAAGCGTCGCTTCAACTCCATTCGTGAAAATGTTCAAGATGGAGACATAGATATTTGCAAAGTGCATACGGATCTGAATGTCGCAGAACCGTTGACTAAACCTCTTCCACGAGCAAAACATGATGAACACCAGAACTCTATGGGTGTTCGATTCATCACAATGTAACTAGATTATTGACTCTAGTGCAAGTGGGAGACTGTTGGAAATATGCCCTAGAGGCAATAATAAAATGGTTATTATTATATTTCCTCGTTCATGATAATTGTCTTTTATTCATGCTATAATTGTGTTACCCGGAAATCATAATACATGTGTGAATACATAGACCACAACATGTCCCTAGTGAGCCTCTAGTTGACTAGCTCGTTTATCAATAGATGGTCACGGTTTCCTGACCATGGACATTGGATGTCGTTGATAACGGGATCACATCATTGGGAGAATGATGTGATGGACAAGACCCAATCCTAAGCATAGCACAAGATCGTGTAGTTTGTTTGCTAGAGCTTTTCCAATGTCAAGTATTATTCCTTAGACCATGAGATCGAGTAACTCCCGGATACTGTATGAGTGCTTTGGGTATACCAAACGTCACAACATAATTGAGTGACTATAAAGGTGTACTATAGGTATCTCCGAAAGTGTCTGTTGGGTTGACACGGATCGAGACTGGGATTTGTCACTCCGTATGATGGAGAGGTATCTCTGGGCCCACTCGGTAATGCATTATCATAATGAGCTCAAAGTGACTAAGTGGTTAGTCACGGGATCATGCATTAGGTACGAGTAAAGTGACTTGCCGGTAACGAGATTGAACGAGGTATTGGGATACCGACGATCGAATCTCGGGCAAGTAACACACCGATTGACAAAGGGAATTGAATACGGGATTACTTGAATCCTCGACATCGTGGTTCATTCGATGAGATCATCGTGGAACATGTGGGAGCCAACATGGGTATCCAGATCCCGCTGTTGGTTATTGGCCGAAGAGTCGTCTCGGTCATGTATGCATGTCTCCCGAACCCGTAGGGTCTCCACACTTAAGGATCGGTGACGCTAGGGTTGTAGAGATAATAGTATGTGGTAACCCGGAAGTTGTTCGGAGTCCTGGATGAGATCCCGGACGTCACGAGGAGTTCCGGAATGGTCTGGAGGTGAAGAATTATATATGGGAAGTCCAGTTTCGGCCATCGGGAATGTTTCAGGGGTCACCGGTATTGTATCGGGACCGCCGGAAGGGTCCCGGGGGTCCACCGGGTGGGGCCACCTATCCCGGAGGGCCCCATGGGCTGAAGTGGGAGGTTAACCAGCCTCTGGTGGGCTGGTGCGCCCCCCCTTGGGCCCCCCTGCGCCTAGGGTTGGAAACCCTAGGGGTGGGGGCGCACCCACTTGGCTTGGGGGGCAAGCAACCCCCCTTGACCGCCGCCCCCCCTTGAGATGGGAGCTCCAAGGGGGACGGCGCCCCCTGGCCACTATATAAAGAGGGGGAGGGAGGGCAGCCACACCCCAAGTCCCTGGTGCCTCCCTCTCCCTCTGCAACACCTCTCCCTCTCGTAGAGCTTGGTGAAGCCCTGCCGAGATCTTCGCTGCTTCCACCACCACGCCGTCGTGCTGTTGGATCTCCATCAACCTCTCCCTCCTCTTTGCTGGATCAAGAAGGAGCAGATGTCTTCCCAACCGTACGTGTGTTGAACGCGGAGGTGACGTCCGTTCGGCACTAGGATCATCGGTGATTTGGATCACGTCGACTACGACTCCCTCAACCCCGTTCTCTTGAACGCTTCCGCGCGATCTACAAGGGTATGTAGATGCACCCTCTATCTCGTTTCTAGATGACTCAATAGATTGATCTTGGTGAAAGCGTATAATGTTTTTTATTTTCTGCAACGTTCCCCAACAGCTTGTGTGTTGGATTACTTGTTGCCATGGAGCAAGATAACTCCAAATTGTGTGATTTCTCGAATACCAATAACAATGATTTCCTTAGTAATCCGATTGCTCCTATTAATGATGTTCAGTCTTGTGAAATCAATACCGCTTTGCTGAATCTCGTTATGAAAGATCAATTCGCCAGCCTTCGTAGTGAAGATGCCACTACTCATCTAAACAATTTTGTTGATTTGTGTGATATGCAAAAGAAGAAAGATATGGATAACAATATTGTCAAATTGAAGTTATTTCCGTTTTCACTTAGAGATCGTGCTAAAGTTTGGTTTTCATCTTTGCCTAAAAATAGTATTGATTCTTGGAACAAGTGCAAAGATGCTTTTATATCTAAGTATTTTCCTCCCGCTAAGATCATCACTCTTAGGAACGATATTATGAATTTTAAACAACTTGATCATGATCATGTTGCCCAATCTTGGGAAAGAATGAAATTGATGCTTCGCAATTGCCCTACTCATGGTTTGAATTTATGGATGATCATACAAAAATTTTATGCCGGTTTGAACTTTGCTTCTATAAATCTCTTAGATTTGGCCGCGGGAGGCATGTTTATGGAAATCACATTAGGAGATGCTACAAAACTTATTTATAATATTATGGCTAATTATTCTCAATGGCACACCGAAAGATCTTCTAGTAAAAAAGTGCATGCTATAGAAGAAATCAATGTTTTGAGTGGAAAGATGGATGAACTTATGAAATTGTTTGCTACTAAAAATACTCCTCTTGATCGCAATGATATGCCTTTGTCTTCTTTGATTGAGAATAATAATGAGTCTATGGATGTGAATTTTATTGGTAGGAATAGTTTTGGAAACAATGCTTATAGAGGAAACTTTAATGCTAGACCATTCCATAGTAATTCCTCTAATAATTATGGAAATTCCTACGATAATTCTTATGGTAATTTTAGTAAGATGCCCTCTGATTTTGAGAATAGTGTGAAAGAATTTATGATTTCTCAAAATAATTTAATGCTTTGCTTGAAGAAAAATTGCTCAAAGTTGATGATTTGGCTAGGAACGTTGATAGACTTTCGCTTGATGTTGATTCTCTTAAACTTAGATCTTCTCCTCCTAAGCATGATATCAATGAGTCCCTCAAAGTAATGAGAATTTCCATTGATGAGTGTAAGGAAAGGACCGCTAGATTGCATGCTAAAAGAGATAGCTTTATAAAAGCATGTTCTTCTAGTTTCCGTGAAAATAATGATGAGGATCTGAAAGTTATTGATGCGTCTCCTATTAGATCTATGTTTTGCAATATGAATTTTGATGATTATGGGACTGATGATGAATCAACTTTGCCTAGAAGGCGTCCCAAGAATTCGGAATCTTTAGATCTTAATACTAAATTTGGTAAAAGTGAGATTGGAGAATCCTCAACTTCTAATAATATTGAACCTTCTATCTCGGATTTCAAGGAATTTGATTATGATAATTGCTCTTTAAAAAGTTTTATTGTCTTGTTGCAATCCGTTGTTAATTCTCCTCATGGTTATAGTCAGAATAAAGCTTTTACCAAACATATCGTTGATGCCTTAATGCAATCTTATGATGAAAAACTTAATTTGTAAGTTTCTATACCTAGAAAACTTAATGATGAGTGGGAACCTACTATAAAAATTAGAATTAAAGATTATGATTGTTTTGCTTTGAGCGATTTGGGTGCTAGTGTTTCCATGATTTCGAAAACTTTATGTGATATTCTAGGTTTCCATGATCTTGATGATTGCTCTTTAAATTTGCACCTTGCGGATTCCACCATTAAAAAGCCAATGGGAAGGATCAATGATGTTCTTATTGTTGCAAATACTCCCTCCGTTCCTAAATACTTGTATTTCTAGAGATTTCAACAAGTGACTACATACGACGCAAAATGAGTGAATCTACACTTTAAAATATGTCTATATACATCCGTATGTTGAGTCCATTTGAAATGCCTAGAAAGACAAGTATTTGGGAATGGAGGGAGTAGAAATTTGGTGCCCGTAGATTTTATCGTTCTTGATATAGATTGCAATCTTTCTTGCCCTATTATTCTTGGTAGACCTTTCTTTAGAACGATTGGTGCGATTATTGATATGAAGGAAGAGAATATTTTCCAATTTCCATTACAGAAAGGCATGGAGCACTTTCCAAGAAAGAAAGTCAAATTACCTTATGAATCTATCATGCGTGCTACTTATGAATTTAGTGCCAAAGATGGCTCTCGTTAGATCTATCTTCGCTTTTATGCCTAGTTAGGGGCGTTAAACGATAGCGCTAGTTGGGAGGCAACCCAATTTTCTTTATGTTTTTTGTTTTTTCTCCTATTTAGTAATAATTCTTGCATCTACCTTCTGTTTAGATGTGTATTTATCTTTTAGTTAGTGTTTGTGCCAAGTAGAACCTATAGGATAACCTACGATGATAGTTGATTTGATTCTGCTGAAAAACAGAAACTTTGCGCGCACGAATATAATTTTGTTAAATCACAGGAACATGATTTTGCGTTGATTTTTTTTATGCTGTTCAATAAACAAATTGTCCAGTACTTCCTATTTTGGTAGGAATTTTAGAGTTCCATACGTTTGCGTTAGTTACAGATTGCTACAGACTGTTCTGTTTTTGACAGATTCTGTTTTTCGTGTGTTGTTTGCTTATTTATGGCTAGTAAATTAGTTTATAAACCATAAGGAAGTTGGAATACAGTAGGTTTAACACCAGGATAAATAAAGAATGAGTTCATTGCAGTACCTTATGTGGTGGTTTTGTTTTCTTTCACTAACGGAGCTTATAAGTTTTCCTGTTGAGTTTTGTGTTGTGAAGTTTTCAAGTTTTGGGTAAAGCTTTTATGGACTATGGAATAAGGAGTGGAAAGAGCCTAAGATTGGTGATGCCCAAGGCACCCCAAGATATTAAAGAATAGCCAAAAGCCTAAGCTTGGGGATGCCCCGGGAAGGCATCCCCTCTTTCGTCTTCGTTCATTGATAACTTTACTTGGAGCTATATTTTTATTCGCCACCTGATATGTGTTTTGCTTGGAGCATAGTGTATTATATTAGTCTTTGCTTTTTAGTTTACCACAATCATCCTTTCTGTACACACCTTTTGGGAGAAGCCTATTTGATTAGAATTTGCTAGAATACTCTATGTGCTTCACTTATATCTTTTGAGCTTGATAGTTTTGCTCTAGTGCTTCACTTATATCTTTTAGAGCACGGTGGTGTCTTAATTTTGAAGAAATTGCTAGTCTATAATGCTTCACTTATATTATTTTGAGAGTCTTTTATAATAGCATGGTATTTGCTATGGTTATAAAATTGGTCCTAGAATGGTAGGCATCCAAGTTGGGTATAATAAAAACTACCATAGGAAGTGAATTGGATGCTCTGATCAATTTGATACTTGATAATTGTTTTGAGATATGGAGGTAGTGATATTAAAGTCATGCTAGTTGGGTGATTATGAATTTAAATAATGCTTGTGTTGAAGTTAGCAAGTCCCGTAGCATGCACGTATGGTTAAGTTGTGTAACAAATTTGAAACATGAAGTGTACCTGGCTTGTGCATCCTTATGAGTGGCGGTCGGGGACGAGCGATGGTCTTTTCCTACCAATCTATCCCTTGAGGAGCATGCGCGTAGTACTTGGTTTTTGATGAATTCTAAATTTTTGCAATAAGTATATGAGTTCTTTTGACTAATGTTGAGTCCATGGATTATACGCACTTTTACGTTTCCGCCTTTGCTTGCCTCTTCGGTACCGTGCATTGCCCTTTCTCACCTTGAGAGTTGGTGCAAACTTCGCCGGTGCATCCAAACCCCGTGATACGATACGCTCTATCACACATAAACCTCCTTATATCTTCCTCAAAACAGCCACCATACCGGCCTATTATGGCATTTCCATAGCCATTCCGAGATATATTTCCATGCAACTTTCCACCGTTCCGTTCATCATCATCATGACATACTTTACTTTTGTCATATTGCCATTGCATGATCATGTAGTTGAGATCGTATTTGTGGCAAAACCACCATGCATTATTTTTCATACATGTCACTCTTGATTCATTGCACCATCCCGGTACACCTCCGGAGGCATTCATATAGAGTCATATCTTGTTCTAGTTTCGAGTTGTAGTTCTTATGTTGTAATCAATAGAAGTGTGATGATCATCATTATTAGAACATTGCAAAAAGGGAAAAAAGAAAAAGAAAAAAAAATAAAAAATAAAAAAATAAATAAAAAGGGCAATGTTACTATCTCTTTTTCCACACTTGTGCTTCAAAGTAGCACGTTGTTCTTCATGTAGTGAGTCTCATATATTGTGCTTCAAAGTAGCACCATGTTTTTCATATAGTGAGACATAAGTTGTCTTGTTCATACTAGTGGGAATTTTTCACTATAGAACTTGGCTTGTATATTCCTACGATGGGCTTCCTCAAATGCCCTAGGTCTTCGTGAGCAAGCAAGTTGGATGCACACCCACTAGTTTTCTTTGTTGAGCATTCATTTATAGCTCTAGTGCATCCGTTGCATGGCAATCCTTACTCCTCACGTTGACATCAATTGATGGGCATCTCCATAGCCCGTTGATTATCCTCGTCAATGTGAGACTTTCTCCTTTTTTGTCTTCTCCACACAATCCCCCTCATCATATTCTATTCCACCCATAGTGCTATATCCATGGCTCACGCTCATGTATTGCGTGAAGGTTGAAAAAGTTTGAGATTATTTGAGTATGAAACAATTGCTTGGCTTGTCATCGGGGGTATAGAAGTTGGGAACATCTTTGCGTGACGAAAATGAAGCATAGCCTAACTATATGATTTTGTAGGGATGAACTTTCTTTTGCCATGTTATTTTGAGAAGACATGATTACTTTGATTAGTATGCGTGAAGTCTTACTATTTTCCTTTATCAATATGAACTTTTATATTGAATCATTTGGATCTGAACATTCATGCCACAATAAAGAAATTAACATTATGAATTATGCTAGGTAGCATTCCACATCAACAATTCTCTTTTTATCATTTACCTACTCGAGGACGAGCAGGAATTAAGCTTGGGGATGCTTGATACGTCTCCAACATATCTATAATTTTTGATTGTTCCATGCTATTATATTACCCCTTTTGGATGTTTATGGGCTTTATTTTACACATTTATATCATTTTTGGGACTAACCTACTAACCGGAGGCCCAGCCCATATTGCTGTTTTTTTGCCTATTTCAGTATTTCAAAGAAAAGGAATATCAAACGGAGTCCAAACGGAATGAAACCTTTGGGAGCGTGATTTTTGGAACGGACGTGATCCGGAGAGCTTGGAGTGCAAGTCAAGGAGCAGCCGAGGGCTCCATGAGATAGGAGGCCGCGCCCCCCCCCTGTAGGGCGCGCCCCCTGTCTTGTGGGCCCCTCGGGCGGCCACCAACGTACTTGTTCCTCCTATATATACCTACGTACCCTGAAAACATCCAGGAGCACCACGAAACACAATTTCCACCGTCGTAACCTTCTGTATCCGCGAGATCTCATCTTGGATCCTTCGCCGGCACTCTGCCGGAGGGGGAATCAACCACGGAGGGCTTCTACATCAACATCCTTGCCCCTCCGATGAGTTGTGAGTAGTTTACCACACACCTACGGGTCCATAGTTATTAGCTAGATGGCTTCTTCTCTCTTTTTGGATCTCAATACACTACTAGGGAAAAGCCTAGCAGCAGCGCGGGTTTTGGCCCTCTCAGTAGCGCGGGTACCGGCGCTACTAATAAGGCGCTACAGCTAACGTATAGCAGTAGCGCCTGTTGTCCCATGCTACTGCTACACATGAATAGCTGCAGCGCTCTTTAGAAAAGGACGCTACTGATATTATCTGCAGCGCCGTTTACAGGGAAGCGCTACTGGTAAGTCGAAGCTACTGCTAAATCCCCCCCTCGCTACTACTAGTTTTATTAGTTTTTTCCCTGCATATTTGTTTTTTATTTGTTTTGCATTTGAATAGGCTTTATACAATAATCATTAGCATATCATCCACATAGAAATGTAATCATAGCATATACATACAATTAGTCTCATCAAATCATGTCATCATCATAATCATCATCCAACACAAAGTGGTCTCTCGTCATCAATCTCAAAAATAGCGATACAAGTCTCGATTACTTGCAAATACATCGTCATCCATCTAAACAATGATATGCGCGAGAATAGCTATCACTTTGAGTACATGAGTTCGTATCCCTCTCTCTCATTAGCGTGAACCTAAACTAAGTACTGTGTGTCGCTCGAAAACCAAAAACCGGTACACCTGGGCCTGACACTCCGTCCACTTGTCGTATATATACTCCTGGCGTAGCACTTCTTCGCCATCTATGATCTATGCACCTGCATCGTCACATGAGTCGATGATATGCAACATATATAGTTGAGCAACAGAAAGAGACAGACTTGGCAAAAATAGAAACAACATATCATAAGCATAAATAACAAAGTTCATCGTACCCAAAATGACCTAACTAGAGTGATTTTCGCTAGTCGAGGAGGAGGACGGTTTAATTACATCACAAATAAAGTTTCACCATGCATAACTCAAAGTTTTGTCATAAAAGAAAGTATGGACTAAACGGACACATTGTCATATATCGACAATCACTCCATCATGTCGTGCCATCCATCCAAGTCAGGGAGATAGTCATCGAGCTTAGTGAAAGGCTTCATGTCGAGACGCTGAGAGGCTATCCATGTTCGGACGTCTTCCCGCGACATTTGTCCTTCTGCATGGAACATCCCTATTTTTCCAACGACCTCATTCATGATGATTTGGGCAAGTTCGTGCTGGATGTTATAGAACTCAGTTCGAAGTCGATGATCCTCGATATCTCCTATGTCCTTTGCCCATTGCAGAAAATGGGCATCGCCAGATCTAGGTGCCATGTGAAGGTTCCGGTGATCCCGTCGGTACTCCAGCATGTGGTGTAGGACATAGAATCCATCATTAAGAGAATCGTTTGATTGCTGGATGCAGCAGAAGTCGGTCTTATGGCTAAAGGTGACCCTGCCGCCCCTTCTCTTCTTGTCCCTAACCTCTCCACCCCTTGCTTGGTAGTAAAACATAGCACTGTCGAGAACATCTTTGATGTGGGTGTAATCCTTTTTGTGAACGTTCTTCGACGAGTCCAAGTAAAGTGCGTGGGAGAATCGGGGGTAGAGGATGATGAGGACGGCGCGCCCGCCGCTGCGCAAAATAAGTACACCTCAAATTAATTAGCCTCCACCGTGCAAATGAATTATTGAAATCGAAGGAAGGCAACGCGGATGACTTACACGGGATGATAAGGCACGAGAATCGCCTCCTTGTCCGTATTTGCGAGCATGAAACTGACGATGTAATCCCTCGCGTATTCACGATGCTATGCACAGACTCCCAAGAAGCCCTCGTGCATGTAGTACGGGTCAGCGACACAGATAAAACGTATCTGCTCAACCCCAATGATGTAGTTCATGTGCAAGGCATAAATGCGGACAAAAGTAAAATCCAGCTTCTTCACGTGAAACATGTCGAATATGTAATCGAATCGGAGGAAGAACTTATCCACGGGGAAGCAGTCGACGTACGACCTTTGCCGCGGAACGTTAACCACTTAGAGTGGGTATCCTGGATCTTTCGAGGCGATGAGGCCTTTCTCTACCCGCAACACATCGTCATGAAGTCTCCTTAGATCGCCGAATCTGGCCCGTAGCGCTGTTTCAGGTAGGATTGGTCGACCGGGGATATGCCATTTATCCGCATCGGGGATATCTACACGGTCCTGAAGCCGAGGCTGGTGAGGCGGCAGGGTCATAGAATCAGCTTTTTTGCCTTTCCTCGCTCTCTTCCTAGGCTTCTTTACCACCGGATGGTCGTCAATAACACGTTGAGACGGTAATTCAGGCACCGACTCATGATGCTCAAACCCTGAGGAGGCGCCAGTATAGACATACTGTTCAGCGCCATCGTCATCCTCATCCTCATCCATGGCGACGTCATCAGCGACTAATGGAGCCACCTGCTTACCTCATCCGCTATCACCCAACCCGACACCCGACGCTAATTGGGTAGGTGGGGTGTTGATGTTCATACCTTGCTGAGGCTGCGTGCTCGTGGGTGTGCTCCCGGCCGCCTCCAGACGAAGCAGACTCTTTGGCCACAACAGGACCCACCCATTGCAACAATCACCAAGCCGCCGCGGGGTCTCGTCGTCATCCCCCACTAGTATTAGAGGAGGCAAATTCTCGTGGCCCGGTTTGACACTGGCCACGGAAACCTTGAAGACGTTCGGGGGGATCGACCGACTGTGGAACAATGGTTCCTTCGGCTCCATTATCGTCCCCTTCCCCACGTCCACCTTCTGTTCGCCGATGGTGTACAATATGGTGCACCGGGTTTCGTCGGCCTACAAAGAAAAGTCTGCGACGTGAGACATCCGAAAGGCAACGAAAATGGGAGATTATACATTTATATTGAAGGGGGCCGGTGTGGCAGATACCGTGAGGGCGTCGAGCTCAGCCAAAGAGGAGGCACCACCAAGCACGTCCGGTGCGGCAGCCGATGCGGGAGCCGGTGCGGGAGCATGTGCTGCCAAGAAGTCAGCAAGGGGAAAGTCCTCTGCATTTTTTTTGGATTTTCCCTTGTCCAAGTGTGAACGCCCGTCACCAAGGAAGTAGATATATCTGCAATCGCCTGTTTTGTGGCAGCTACCGCTGTTGCGACTATCTGAGATGATTTCTTCTCAACCGCAATCTCAACCTTCTTGTCGATGCTTTCTTCAGTTAACCTCCGTCTTTCCTTTTTCTCCTCCGTGGTCTCACGGTAGTACTTCTTCCACGTGGCGCCGTCTCCGACACCGTGCACGCGTCCATACGACGGTCGAGTATCCACAGGTTGTTGTTTCAATATATTCAATGCCCGGTTGAATGGAGTGTCCCACTTGGGCCTCGCCAATGCCTCAGACGGCGAGTCGCTTTCGGCCGCAATCCGGTGCTGCTCTCTCTGCAAAAGGCACAAGGATCGTTTACAAATATGACTAATGTGTGCAGTCCAATTGATCAGAAACTAAAATTACCAGTAGTCTCATGAACTCCGTAATGACCGGTGTTGTCTCATAAACCTTCTTCAGTGGGTCCCAAGAGTGGCGGGCCCTAAGGACGTCACGCTCCTGCGGGACGGTGAAATCCGCCAAGGGGTCTGGGATGCCCAGACTCGCGGCTTCCGCGTCCTCCTTGGCCCATTTGGACCTCTTTCCGCCGTAACCACAGCTTCCGAGGTGGTGGGTCCCAATGTTCCTCTTTTGAAGCCCCTTCATGTACTTAGACTTTTCTTTGGCAGCTTTGGCCTCGCAAGCCTCCTTGAATATTTGAAACTGCTCTTCCGTGATTGTCGGACTTTCCTTTACAATCTCGGAGTAGGGTTCCCCATCGTTGATCTTTGCTTTCACTCGATTTTTTCAGGCAACCAACGCGTTGCTAAACTTGGTCATGGCGTGTTTGTTTATCTTCTTCATTGTCGGGTCCTTGTCTGGATCTTCATAATCCTTCTCATTCCGGCCCGGGAATAAGAATATCTGGTGAAACTTCTTTAGGAGGAAGCTCCTCATATTTTCTATCTTCTTTAGATTCTCATCGTTGATGTTGGCGGTTGTCCGTATGATGCAGCCTATTTGATTGCCGTAGCACGCACGCGCTAACTCAGGCGCCTTTGGCTCAAAATTGCCATTGTCCACCTCCGTGACCACCAGTCTAGTAGTCCTGAGTTTGTTAGGAACCCGTTGCCTCTTTGCTTTCAGTTCTACACCGGCTCCGCTCCCCGAGGCAGCACCGGTCTCAGCGCCGGTCTTAGTCTCAGCACCGGTCTGCGTGTCGGTCTCAGCACCGGTCTGCGTGTCGGTCTCAGTCCCCGATGCCACCGGTGGGCCCAGGACCAACATCTGTTGATCGTCGGTAAGGCTAAAAAATTCGTCTGCCGCCCAGTAGACGTCTTCGCAATCACCAGAACCCTGTCCTTCATCGTTGCTAGCCATGTTTCCTATGATTAAATCTAGTCAATTAATTCTAGACCTAATAAAATGAATAATAACATAAAAAAGGACAATTGTTTTGCAGGAATGTTGACTCCTTCCTGGTGCGGAAAATCCCGGGCACTCGATATGTCCTAGTTTGTAGCACAAGTCATGCCGAAATTCACGGGAAATCTCGGCATGACCTTTGCTAAAAAGTGGACAAATCGAGAACCTGAAATTTGCCGGAACAGAAATGAATCAACATTCCGGCAAAACATAGGCCACTCAGCATCATTCCCTGGAAACAACAAAGCCACTTGGGCACAATCGAACAACTTCAATGAAAAGATATAACATGACCACTTCAATGAAAAATAAAATTTGCCTATATTCTTTTCCTTGAAAAATAGTGGTCTTTTCAAAAATCAAAAACCTTTGCCAATCTACTTAACCTAGCTTGTTAATCCAACGAACCTAATTAACCTACCTATTTAACCTAGTTAGTTAATCTAGTTTACCTAGATAATTAACCCTAATTAAACTAGTTAACACAGCTAGTTCTCTGTCAAAGCCTAAAATAAATTTTTGCACTAATTAACATGGATAATTAACCTAATTAAACTAGTTAACCTGACTAGTTCTCTATCAAAGCCCTAACTAAGTTTTTGCACTAACCTAGATAATTAACCTAATTAAACTAGTTAACCTAACTACTTCTCTGTCAATGCCCTAACTAAATTTTTGCCCTAACCTAGATAATTAACCTAATTAAACTGGCTAACCTATGCATGAGAGAGAGAGGAGGGGTGGGGGCTTACAGATGATGGCTCCGGTGGTGGCGACGGAGGCAGTGGTGGCGAGGGAGGCAGGGGCGTCTCCGGTGACGGCGAGGGAGGCAGGGGCGTCTCCGGTGATGGCGAGGAAGGTGGCGTCGGCGGCGGCTCCGGTGGCGTTGATGAGGCCGCGCGGCTCCGTGGCGTTGGGGGCGGCTCCGGTGTCGTCGACGGCGCACGGCTCTGGTGGCGTCGTCGGCGGCGGCGAAGTGGGGCGACGGTGAATCGGGGAGACGGCGGCGCGCGGGGTGGGTTGAGGGATTTGGGGGAGAAGTGGTGGCCGGGCCGGGGGGAAACGGTTTTTTGGCTAAGTCAAACTTAGCGGTAGCGCGTTTCGGAAAACGCGCTATAGCTAAGGTAGCTATAGCGGTTTCTGCAAAACGCGCTGCTGCTATAGCTATGTAAATTTCTTCCTTTTTTAATTTCCTTTTCTGTTTCTATAGCAGGGGTCTAAGACATGCGATGCAGCTACGTTAGCTATAGCGCCTCTTACAAACAAACGCTGCTGCTATGCCTTCCTCCGATTTTTCGCTTTTCCGTTTATTTTGCTTTACATTTTATTTTTCCCTTTCTCCTTTTTCTATTTCTTTCATTTTCATTTACTTTTCTGTTTGTTTTTCATCTTATGTTATTTCCGTTAGTAGTAGCGCTCTTCCGAGGAAACGCGCTGCTAATTATGCTCTAGCGGTAGCGCGTTTCTCCGAAGCCCGCTACTGCTCTGCGTAGCCTAGCATTCTGCCAATGGGAATATTAGTATTAGCGCTTTCTCGCGCACAAGCGCTACTGCTAAGTTTGTATCTGTAGCGCGTTTTTTCTTAGATCGCTACTGCTATATAGCACTAGCGCGCTTTTTTGACCCGCGCTGTTGCTAAATTTCTGTGTATAACGTTTTCCCTAGTAGTGATACAATGTTCTCCCCCACTCTTGTGGAGATCTACGATGTAAACTCTTCTTGCGGTTTGTTTGTCGAGATCCGATGAATTGTGGGTTTATGATCAAGTTTATCTATGAATAATATTTGAATCTTCTCTGAGTTCTTTTATGTATAATTGAGTTATCTTTGCAAGTCTCTTCGAATTATCAGTTTGGTTTGGCCTACTAGATTGATCTTTCTTGCGATGGGAGAAGTGCTTAGCTTTGGGTTCAATCTTGCGGTGTCCTTACCCAGTGACAGAAAGGGTTGCAAGGCACGTATTGTATTGTTGCCATCGAGGATAACAAGATGGGGTTTATATCATATTGCACGAGTTTATCCCTCTACATCATGTCATCTTGCTTAATGCGTTACTCTGTTCTTATGAACTTAATACTCTAGATGCATGCTGGATAGCGGTCGATGTGTGGAGTAATAGTAGTAGATGCAGGCAGGAGTCGGTCTACTTGTTATGGACGTGATGCCTATATACATGATCATGCTAGATAATCTCATAACTATCCGCTTTTCTATCAATTGCTCGACACTAATTTGTTCACCCACCGTAATACTTATGCTATCTTGAGAGAAGCCACTAGTGAAACCTATGGCCCCCGGGTCTATCTCTTATCATATTTGTTTTCAATCTACTTTTATTTTCATCTTTACTTTTTGCATCTATATTATAAAATACCAAAAATATATTTATCTTATCTTACTATCTTTATTAGATCTCACTTTCGCAAGTGGCCGTGAAGGGATTGACAACCCCTTTATTGCGTTGGTTGCGAGTTCTCAGTTTGTTTGTGTAGGTGCGTGGGACTTTTGAGGAGCCTCCTACTGGATTGATACCTTGGTTCTCAAAACTGATGGAAATACTTACGCTACACTTGCTGCATCACCATCTCCTCTTCGAGGAAAACCAATGCAAGCTCAAGATGTAGCAAGAAGGATTTCTGGTGCCGTTTCCGGGGAGGTCTTCGCTGAAGTCAATACATACCAAGTACCCATCACAAACCCATCTCCCTCGCATTTATATTATTTGGCATTTGCCTCTCGTTTTCCTCTCCCCACTTCACCCTTGCCGTTTTATTTGCCCTCTCTTTCCCAATCTCCTCTCTATTTTCGCTTGCCTTTTTCTGTTTGCTTGTGTTGGAAATATGCCCTAGAGGCAATAATAAAATGGTTATTATTATATTTCCTCATTCATGATAATTGTCTTTTATTCATGCCATAATTGTGTTATCCGGAAATCGTAATACATGTGTGAATACATAGACCACAACATGTCCCTAGTGGGCCTCTAGTTGACTAGCTCATTTATCAATAGATGGTCACGGTTTCCTGACCATGGACATTGGATGTCATTGATAATGGGATCACATCATTGGGAGAATGATGTGATGGACAAGACCCAATCCTAAGCATAGCACAAGATCGTGTAGTTCGTTTGCTAGAGCTTTTGCAATGTCAAGTATTATTCCTTAGACCATGAGATCGTGTAACTCCTGGATACCGTAGGAGTGCTTTGGGTATACCAAACGTCACAACGTAACTGAGTGACTATAAAGGTGTACTACAGGTATCTCTGAAAGTGTCTGTTGGGTTGACATGGATCGAAACTGGGATTTGTCACTCCGTATGACGGAGAGGTATCTCTGGGCCCCCTCGGTAATGCATTATCATAATGAGCTCAAAGTGACTAAGTGGTTAGTCACAGGATGATGCATTACGGTACGAGTAAAGTGACTTGCCGGTAACAAGATTGAATGAGGTATTGGGATACCGACGATCGAATCTCGGGCAAGTAACGTACCGATTGACAAAGGGAATTGAATACAGGATTAATTGAATCCTCGACATCGTGGTTCATTTAATGAGATCATCGTGGAACATGTGGGAGCCAACATGGGTATCCAGATCCTGCTATTGGTTATTGGCCGAAGAGTCGTCTCGGTCATGTTTGCATGTCTCCCGAACCCGTAGGGTCTACACACTTAAGGTTCGGTGACGCCAGGGTTGCAGAGATAATAGTATGCGGTAACCCGAAAGTTGTTCGGAGTCCCGGATGAGATCCCGGACGTCACGAGGAGTTCCGGAATGGTCCGGAGGTGAATAATATTATATGGGAAGTCTAGTTTCGGCCATCGGGAATGTTTCGGGGGTCACCGGTATTGTAAAGTCCTAGTGCTCGTCCCAATAATCGACGGATACCACCTCACTCGAGTCCTCATGGACGGCGGCAGCAGTCTCAATCTGATATATCAGTACACTGTCCGCAAGATGGGGATAGAACTGTCAAGAATCAAGCCAAGCAGCACTACCTTTAAAGGAGTTATACCGGGCATGGAAGTCTGCTGCACGGGCTCTTTAACATTGGATGTTGTATTTGGCTCTCCGGACAACTTTCGAAGAGAAGAACTAATCTTCAACATTGCTCCGTTCCGAAGCGGCTATCATGCACTACCCGGAAGAATGGCCTTCGCCCGTTTTAATGGGGTCCTGCATTACGCTTATCTAAAACTCAAAATGCCTGGACCTCGTGGCGTCATTACGGTTAGTGGAAATATGGAGCGTTCTCTTCGTACAGAGGAATACACGGCGGATGTAGCGGTCGAAGCACAAAACGGCCTATTCAAACCGAACAGCTCATTGGTCGTTACGACCACAAACATAACTGAACGTGTCCGGCGCACACCTCAGTGCGGCAACTCAGATAAACCTGAGCTCGACTAGCAGCTACGCCCCCACCAACCGTCCCATAAAGAGATACACTCAAAATTCCTCGGGCGGCTTCGGGGGCACTCTGCACACAAAAGGTCCATAGTTCGGCTTGACCCTATTCCAACTCTAGAAGTTATCCTTAAAGGTCCATTACAACAAACAGGCTCTACTTACGGCCACAGCAGATTCTTTTAACTGGTCTTCCTTTTTCTTTTCCCCTTTTTCTTTATAGATGGCCATCATACTATACCCTTCAATTACACTTCACAGCGGAGACAAAGGCGCAGACGTGCAGCAGGGCCCCGCATTAAGGTTTCTTTTTTAGATTAAGACCCTGTGTAAACCTTTTTTATCTCTTGTTGTTTGATACTTTCCTGGCATGTAAAATGTCCAAGAAAGATACCGGCATTATCTGTAAACATACGGCTCGCCGTACTAAAGTGGATGTATAGAAGTAGCCCGGCTCGCATTGTGTTTTGAGATTTATGCTCCCACCACCTGCGCACTTTCCCCATGTCGGATTGCCACATGTGCCTTGATACCATGGGTTTATCACCAGGGGCTGTTCAGCCCGGTGTATATTGTAAAGTCTGAAACCTATAGGGAGTGTTCGGCGTCGCGAGTTTGGCCTTATATGCATCAGCTCCGTATCATGTCTTTGGTCAATAGTTGGGTTGCTCGGCTCCCGTGCTTACTACCTTACGTTCCGCTATATCGGCTAGGGTAGTAAAGGGAGAACTACTACGATTGTGTCCATGCTAGCCCGGATGAGCACCTCAGTAGAGAAAGCCGAAAACTGAATGTCATGATGCGGCGAGAGCTGGTCAACCACTCAATGACTCATAAGAATCTTCGCGATTCCCTCCGTGTTAAACGAAGGACCGTCCTTATGGTCACGTATGTATACGCACCGTATTCGGATAACCGCGAACATACCAGGGGCTATATAGTAGCCCCACCGTCAAACTCCTCTAGCTAAGTGAAAGTGTTAAAGCTCTATAGTCTGATTGCCTAGTTCGCCGCACTAACACCTCCTTAAAGGACCAATACGTTCGGTCAAGTGTGATCAAGTGCTTTTCCGAACACCCCCGCGTTATACGTGAGGGTGCTGAAGCCGGCGACTGCAAACTTTCAGATTGCATATAAAAAAGACGGCCGCACAGGAGGCACCAAAACTTTTCGGGCAAAAAGTATAAAAACACAACCTTAATATATCATAATATTACAATCTTGATACACTTTACTCGAACATAATATTTTTTGAGCACTGACCCTCTGTTAAGCGGGCACCCTCTAGGACATCTTCAAAGTGATGTTCTGGCATGTTAAGGTACTTGCCTTCGGGTGGACTCTGTGCTACAATATCGGTGGCCGTCATCTTCGCCCAGTATATCTTGACACGGGAAAGGGCCATCCGTACACCTTCTATGCACGTTGACCGCTTCACATCGTTGATACGCGGCACCGCATTAACAATTTGCCGCACCAACCCGAAATAACTATCTATAATGGGTTCAGTTGGCCACAGCCCGGCTATGACGTCCTTCATGGCAGTGCCGGACATCTTGTGGAGCTCGGCCCATTGGGCCATCTATTCGTTCAACAGCGGATTCTTCGGCGTATCAAACTGCGACCAAAACAACTTTTCCGTTACATGTCCTTCTTGCACGTGGAAAAACTGATTTGCATCGGCAGCACTCTTTGGCAGGTCCATAAAGGAGTCCAGAGAACTCCGCTATTGATTCAACGACACATACTTCAGATCGCCAAACTTAGTTTGCAACAAAAAGGGCTTACTAGCCGCGATCTCCCCAGCTTGTTGGATCTCCTCCTGAGCTACTCTAGACCCAGACCGGGCTTCCCTCGCCTCTCGTAAGGCCTTGTCCAGATCGGCCGCTTTGGCTTTGTTATCTCCCTCAAGATCTTGGCATCGGCTAGTGGCATTGTTCAACTCAAGTGCCATGGTAGATATCCTCTCCTTGCACTGAAGCCGAGTGGTCTGCTCTACTTTCAATTCGGCGGCTGCCTTTTCGGACACCACATTACTCATACTTGCTTGCTCCTTGGCTCAGGCAAGTTCCGCCCGAAGGGTCTCCACTGCAGCGGCACTATCTGCAGTTATGCATATACAAATTTTCAGTATCACGCTCATTTCACAATATTAGCATGTACTGAGCGCCCCAGAGATATACCTTGCGCCTCGTCGAGCCGCTTGTTCATAAGCATGATATCATCATCCGCCACATCAACTTTCTGCCTCAAATGTGCAACCTCGATAGCTTGGGCAGTTCCCACGGATGTAACAACCTGTGTTTCAATTAGTCATATCATTTCCTGGGCATATATTTTTGATCCTCTGATCGCATTCCTTCGGATGTCAACCAGAGTCTCTGGGGCTACTATCTATATACATGTGCATTTCGCACTTACAATATATTTGAAATTACACTATGTACCTCGAAGCCTCTTAGTAGGCTAGAAAAGGCTTCATTCAATCCGCTTTTCGCGGACTGAACTCTTTCTAACACCGTACCCATCAAGGTACGATGTTCCTCTGAGACGGAGGCATGTTACAAAATGTCCATCAATGCATCCGGTGTCCCTTGGACATCTGATAGTCTAGGAATTTTGTTGTTCCCGGTAGGGGCCGCACACCCCGGATCCTGGGTGGCCGAAGTATTACCTTTGGCCCCGGTCCTCACTATCCCTTGCACCACTTGCAAATCGAAAAGGATCCTCCGGGACGACACCTCGGCATCGTCCGCCTGATCACGCAAGGAAATCTGTGGAGGCGTCTCCCTCTCCATCATCTCTGGAAGTAGATCCCCCGAAGAGGAGGACTGTTGAGGAGGGCTTCATGCCAGACTGCAAACATGAGTTTAAAATATTACCCTTATAGCCAGGAAAGAATGGGACATGTTTAAAACACCTGGATTCACTTATGATACGCCTGAGGGCCTATCTTTGCGGGGTGACTACGTGCGAACATCACCCCCTGACTGGGATACCTTCCCCCGCTTAGAAGCTTCACTTTCCAAGTCTTTGGAGGCGGACCTATTCTTCCCATGGGGAGAAGGGATGTCAGTTTGCCCTTCCCTTCCGCCTTTGGAAGCGGGAGTTTTAATCTCCCCGGACGAATTGCCTGGTGAGCCTCCAGAGCGGAAGTTGCCTTGGGCCTCTTCGTCCTCCTCTTTATCTTTCGCTACCAGCACTTGATACGGCGCTGGAGCCAGCATCCTTGTTAATAACGGATCGGCAGCTTCTTCCGAACATCTGATTCTCTCCGCCTTCTTTAGCCAGCCCTGGCCGGATAGAGTTTTATCAGTACAGTGCCATGAATAATTTGACTAAATTGTGTTCGGGAGTCGAGTACTTACCGGAGTATCCGGATGGTTGTAGTCAAGACCGATGTCTTCTGTAGTATCTGGCCACTGTTTTCGTGCGCCGAAGAACAATTTCCACATATCTCTGAGCATCATGCCAGAGAGGTGCTGAAGAGTCCGTGGACCTTCCGTATTAAATTCCCACATGCGGAGAGGGTGTCGCTGACAGGGTAGGATCCGGCAGACTAACATTACTTGGATTACATCGATGAGACTGGTGTCCCTCTCAATAAGGCTCCGGATGCGGCTTTGCAGTGTTCGCACTCCATCCGTGGATCCCCAGTCCAGCCCCTTTTTAATCCACGATGTGAGCTGTGGCGGAGGGCCGGGCCGAAACACAGGAGCAGCTACCCGCTTTGTACCGCGGGGTTCGGTGATGTAAAACCACTCCCGTTTCCATAAGTTAGAAGATTCTGCCAAGGAGCCCTTTGGCCAAGTGGAGTTGAGAAGCTTGCTTATTGAAGCGCCTCCGCACTTCGCTTGTTTCCCGTCGATTACCTTTGGTTTCACGTTCAAGGTTTTAAGCATAAGCCGAAGTGTGGGGAAATACAGAGGAAGGCATCGCATGTGGTGATGAACGCCGAGATGTGGAGGAAGGAGTCCAGGTGAGGGAGTCCTGGACTAGGGGGTGTCCGGATATCCGAACTATCATTATCGGCCGGACTCCAAGACTATGAAGATACAAGATTGAAGACTTCGTCCCGTGTCCGGATGGGACTTTCCTTGGCGTGGAAGGCAAGCTTGGCAATATGGATATGTAGATCTCCTACCATTGTAACCGACTCTGTGTAACCCTAGCCCTCTCCGGTCTCTATATAAACCGGAGGGTTTTAGTCCGTAGGACGAAAAACCATTACAACAATCATACCATAGGCTAGCTTCTAGGGTTTAGCCTTCTTGATCTCGTGGTAGATCCACTCTTGTACTACCCATATCATCAATATCAATCAAGCAGGAGTAGGGTTTTACCTCCATCGAGAGGGCCCGAACCTGGGTAAAAACATCGCGTCCCTTGTCTCCTGTTACCATCCGCCTAGACGCACAGTTCGGGACCCCCTACCCGAGATCCGCTGGTTTTGACACCGACATTGGTGCTTTCATTGAGAGTTCCTCTGTGCCATCACGGTCAGGAAGGATGCCTCTTCCCGTCTTTAAAGACGGTACCATCGCCAAAGGAGCCTTGGCCGCCGGCCAAACTATCTGGCTAGGTGGTTTTCTCATGACCGCATGTTCGGCCACTGCTTCGACGATGACCTCTCGGGTCATCAAAAGCAATCTTCACGTCAACTCGGAATTCGCCGAGCAGCTGGATCCAATGGAGCTCTCGTCCGTAAACGAGCTCTTGGATCGCATCGCGCCCTGGGAGTCGCTACAGACTACAATCAGATTGGGCTTAAAACCGATCTGAGAGAGATTAACTCTCCCCAGGTTACCCACCACGTTGCGGTGGTAGAGGAACAACGCGGCGACTCTTCTTCTGTATTAAAAACTAGTTATATCCGGACTCCCGAACCCTCCATGCCGGATTCCCGCAGAGGGACGGACGTCGATCAAGAACTGAACCTAAAGTCAGGCAGCGGACCAGACTAGTTGGACAACGTCCAGCAATCCAAGCTTCCAAATTTGGAAACTTTTCGGCCCGTGAGCCTCAAGATGGGCAGGGTTCCGGACTCAATTCCACCCACCCACCCAGACATATGCGATCTATCTCAAATCCGGCAAGAGCCCGCTGAAACAGTACATCATTACTGGGCCAGTTTCCTCCTGGTTATGGACAGGATAAAAGACTGCCGTGAGGAAAACGCAATTTCAATTTTCTGCAATAATTGCACGGACAAGGGAATCTTGAACGCCGTAAGTCGTCGTGAAATTACACGCTTCGCCGACCTGGTGTCCATAGTACGAAACTACTTTGCGATGGAGAGTTTCCGGAAAATCGAAACTAAGTTTTGGGACAATCCGGCTCCGAATACAACCCTAGTCCGAAACAAAAGGGTGCATCATGCTCAGGCACCCAGTACAAAAACCAAAAAGCAAAAACCCCATAAGGGGCACAGAACCGTACTGGAGGGATGGCTCAGCGGACCCTGTAAAATTCATAGTACAGAGGGCGCCACTCCAAACATAGCCTTCGAGCATGTTGGATACTGCGGCAGGTGGCCAAAAGTGGCGTAGAGCTTCTAGCCCCGGAGAACCACTCCAACAGTACCAGTACGGTGTCAACAGTCTTCGAGACTTTCGCATCAAATAATCTGCGAAAACAAACAATCCGCAGCCTCACCGAAGTCTACCAAGTAGCAACAACAAATCCATGGAGCGACACGGCTATCACCTTCAACGCCAGCAACGAACCTAAATTCCGAACAGCCCGAGCACCAGCCGCATCGGTCCTCAGTCCAATAGTGGACGGCTTTCATCTTACCAAGGTGCTCATGGATGGCGGCAGCGGATTAAACCTCATCTACGAGGAAACCCTTCGAAAAATGGAAATAGACTGGAGCCGCATTGAGCGAAGCAGCACAACCTTTAGAGGAATAATCCCTAGTCGGGAAGCACGCTGTACAGGAAAAATTACACTCGATGTGGTGTTCAGCTCGCCGGACAATTACAGGTCCGAGGAGGTCACGTTCCAAGTGGCCCGTTCAGCAGCGGATATCACGTTTTATTAGGGCGAGAGGCATTCACAATTTTTCAAGCCATACCCTATTACGGGCACATGAAGCTTAAGATGCCCGGGCCCAATGGAATAATCACTCTTGTCAGTGATCCGGACATAGCACTCCGCGCCGAAAACAAGACAGCCGCACTAGCCCTAGAGGCACTATCCGAAGCCCTAAAGGCAGAAGAACTCACCGCGTTGTGCTCCAAGGTGAACAGGGACGATGTGAAACTTGATAAGAGATCCAAGTCCACCTCTTTTAAACCAGCGGACGAAATAGTCAAATTCCAGGTCCATTCAACGGACCCCTCAAAGACGGCCTCCATCGGGGCACAATTAAACCCTGATGTAGACGCCGCACTACGAGAATTCCTTCGGGAAAATTGGGACATCTTTGCCTGGCACCCTTCAGATATGCCAGGAATCCCACGCAGATTGGCAGAACACAGCCTAAACATCCTAAAAGGATTCAAGACAGTCAAACAGGCTCTTCGGCGATTTTCCGAACCCAAAAGACAGGCAATGGGAGAGGAGCTAGCCAAACTATTGGGAGCCGGATTCATCAGAGACATCAAACATCCGGACTGGCTAGCAAACCTGGTAATGGTACCAAAGAAGGACAAATCCTGGCGCCTATGTGTCGATTTTAAAGACCTCAACAAGGCCTGCCCAAAGGATCCTTTCCCACTTCCCCGCATCGACCAAATCATCAATGCTACCGCAGGGCACGATTCATTGTGCTTCCTCGACGCATATTCCGGATACCATCAAATCAAGATGGCGGAAACAGACCAGGCCGCAACGGCATTCATTACTCCATACAGACCATTCTGCTGCAACACAATGCCCTTCAGACTCAAAAACGCCGGCGCAACATATCAGCGCAAGATTCAGACATGTCTGGCTACCCAGATCGGCAAAATAGTGGAGGCATACGTAGACGACGTGGTCGTCAAGACCAAACATGTCGAAACTCTAGTAGACGACTTGAGGCTCACATTCGACAACCTCCGAGCATATGACATTAAGCTCAACCCGGAAAATGCGTTTTCGACGTACCAGCCGGAAAGCTCTTGGGCTTCATTGTATCTGGTAGAGGAATTGAAGCAAACCCAGCCAGGATCCGAGCTCTGTCACAATTGGATATCCCAAAAGACCTCAAACAAATACAAAAATTAACTGGATGCATGGCGGCTTTAAGCCGCTTCATCTCCCGTTTGGGAGAAAAGGCATTGCCCCTATGTGGCCTCCTTAGGTGCACCGAACACTTCGAGTGGACGGATCCTGCCACTGCCGGACTCGAAGAAATAAAGGCCATATTGGCAACAAATCCGTCCTAGCCGCGCCTAACCTGGGCGAACCAATGTTGTTATATGTCGCGGCAACACATCAAGTTGTAAGCGCGGTGCTCGTCGTCGAACGAGAAACAGAAGGGCATAAATTCCCTCTTCAAAAACCAGTGTACTACGTATCCACTGTCTTAACTCCCTGTAAGTCCCGGTACCTGCATTATCAAAAGATAGCATACGCGGTGTTCATGGCATCCCGGAAGCTGCGACACTACTTTCAAGAGTGTTCGATAACAGTGGCCTCCGAAGTACCCCTCAACGAGATCATAAACAACCGCGACGCGACGGGCAGGATTGCAAAATGGGCCATTGAGCTCTTACTATTTGACATAACCTACAAACTACGGCGAGCTATAAAGTCGCAAGTCTTGGCTGACTTCGTTGCTGAATGGACTGAAGCCGAACTCCCTAAAGAGTACGGCGCATACTCCAATTGGATCATGCATTTCGACGGCTCTAAAATGTTGGTCGGCTAGGGGGCTGGCGTCGTTTTGACGTCCCCAACCGGAGACACAGTCCAATACATACTTCAAATAATGTACACATACTCCAACAACGCAGCCGAATACGAGGCCCTTCTGCATGGTCTCCGGATGGCAATCTCCATGGGCATTCAACGCCTCGAGGTACGCGGGGATTCAAACCTCGCAATATCACAAGTAAATGGGGACTTCGATGCCAAACATCCTAAAATGGCAGCCTACCGTAACACCTTCTTAAAAATGTCAGCTCAGTTCGAAGGACTCGAATTCCACCATGTAGCCCGGGATAATAACCAGGCAGCCGACGTCTTGGCACGCATCGGTGCAAAACGCGACGCAGTCCCTCCAAACATCTTCCTGGAGTGGCTCTTTAAGCCATCCGTAGTTTGGGAAGAGGAGTCCGGAAACAACAATCCGGAACCAACCGCACCACCCAACACCGAACATTCTGACACAACCGGTGGCTCAGCCAATGACATAACACCTTCCGTACAGGAAATAATGGCAGTCATTGCCCCGTGGACGGAACCATTCCTAGCCTACTTAATTAGGCAGGAACTTCTCGAAGACCAAAATGAGGCCCGCTGCATAGTTTGGCGATCTAAAGCCTACAAGGTCCATGAGGGGGAGCTTTATAAGAAAAGCGCAACCAGAGTCCTTCAAAGGTGTATCTCCGAAGAGGAAGGGCGAAATCTCTTGGCTGAAATTCACGCCGGACTAGGCGGACAGCATGCTGCAGCCCGGGCCCTTGTAGGTAAGGCCTTCCGTACAGGATTTTATTGGCCGACAGCCCGGGCAGAAGCTCAGGACTTAGTCCAACGATGCGTTGGTTGTCAGCTCTTTGCTAATCAGAGCCACATGCCACCCACCGCCCTCAAAACTATACCCATCACCTGGCCGTTTGCGGTCTGGGGGCTTGACATGGTTGGACCCCTTAAAAGGGGAACCCACAAGCAAAAATACCTATTGGTCATGGTGGACAAATTCACCAAATGGATAGAGGCCAAGCCAGTTAAAACGGCCGAATCCGAACCTATGATAGACTTCATATCCAGGGTAGTACACCGTTACGATGTCCCCCATAGCATCATCACCGATAACGGCACGAACTTCACGGCCGACGAGGTTAAACTCTGGTGTAAAAATATGGGCATTAAGCTCGACTACGCTTCAGTCTATCACCCTCAAACCAACGGTCAAGTTGAACGAGCAAATGGTCTAATCATGAGCGGCATCAAACCCAGATTAGTGCGATCCCTTACGGAATCTAACACGCACTGGGTAGAGGAGCTCGACTCCGTACTCTGGGGGCTGCGGACCACGCCAAACCGCACTACCGGATTCACACCATTCTTCATGGTATACGGCGCAGAGGCAGTTTTGCCCTGCGATATAATTCATGACTCACCTCGAGGGCGCATGTACAAAGAAAGAGAAGACGAGTTGGATTGGTAGGACAGCTTGGACGCATTGGAGGAGGAGCGCGACGTAGCAAAGGCTCGTTCCGCATTCTATCAGCAGCAGGCTCGAAGATATCAAAGCAGAGAAGTACGGGCTAAAACTTACAATGTTGGCGAACTAGTTCTACGCCTGCCGGACAAGAAAAACGACAAACTCAAGCCCAAATGGGAAGGTCCCTTCATCATCGACCAAGTCCTGACCGGCGGGGCATACCGTCTGCGAAACGCATCGGACAACCGACTCGAGCCGAACCCATGGAACGCAGCCCGCCTCCGAAGATTCTAGGCCTAGCGCCGGACTCAGAGTTCGTCTCCTTCCTCTGCCCACGTTTTTTACTTCAGTTGTCTTTTGCTTCTCTCCTTTTCACCCCACCTTTTCATAAAGCCTTTGAGGGCTGATTTGCGCATTGTTCGCACACACTTGACGTGCTACTCGCACTCATTATACCTGGGGGCTTCTTTCACAGAAGCTTATTTATACAGGCTTTATGCCGAACACATGTGTCAAACTTCCGCATGTACCTTTTATTCACCATTATATGCATCGATATGACTTAAGTTTTGGCCAAGCTGGGTTGCCTGGCTCCTGTGATTACCCCTACGTTCCCGATTGTTCGGCTAGGAGGTAAAGGGAGCACCTCTGCGATTGTTACTGCCGGGTAAGCCGGATGTGTACCTCAGACTGGGTGAAGCCGAAAGCTAGCGTTCTTAAGGGAATATTCGGTCGGTGACTTGAAAGATAATTTTTTACCTATTTATTTATCTGCCCCCAGATGTTTTCCTGCTCTTTTCGCAGTCCGGACATGCACTTTAGGGCATGCCTCCCAGGGAAAGGAACCCTTAACGGAACTATTCTCCCTGGAAGATGTTTCTTACTAACCATGTAATATAACATAACTAGTTGGGCACTTGTCTGATAAAGCACTAATGACCCCTACGCCTGGTCTCCATGCATGCCCCGGTTTTTTCATAACCGAGGAGGTATTCGGACACACTCCGGACTCTAGGGTCCCGAGTTTGAAGCGAAAAGGTCGGCAAAGACAAACGATCTACAATCCGGCTAGAAGGCATTTTACATGTCATTTTAAATACATCGTCAAATCGACTGACTGTACTCCTCCTCAATCCCGTCTAACAGGCTGTCTAATTTACAGTCCCGTTGGGAATACTTAGCGGCCAACTCTACTTGGCCGTACACTAAGCTCACAGGGATCTCCTTCCCATCGGGCCCCACAGGTCCGACCTCGGCCATGTGGTTTGGATCCGCCTTCTTGTACCGCGTCTTCACCATGGCCCAGGCCTCCCTGGCACCTTGATGGCAGGCCGATATCTTCCATAAACGGAAGCGCTGCCGTGCTCCCTGAAGCTTCTCCGCAAGCTCTCCAAGGCCCTCGGGTAGGGAGATGGACGGCCACAAGGCCTGGACGACGCCACTCATCGCCTGCCGAACACGTTCGAGCAGTTGCACCAGCTCGGGAAGTTGGTCACCCGTTGAACCGGGCATTTCCTCCGCAGGGCGACCTGTGAGCACACCTATAGACATATTTCTGTCAATTGACTTCCTCGCCGAACTCTTCTTTTCAAAAGAGTTTGCTCAAGTACTTACTATAGATGACGCGACGAAGCCGCTGATTCTCCTTCACGGAGCCAGACAGCTGGGCCTGAACACCTTTTAGCTCTTCTCCAAGCTGGGTGTGGGCATCTTGGAGTTTGTTCCTCTCCTGCTGCACCTTCATAAGCACCCTCTCGCCGGCCTTCAGCTAGCACAGTAGCTGTTGCTTGTCCGGATCAAGTCCGGCAACATCTGCAATATTATTGTCAGATTTATACGCACGCCGCACACTGCTTATCTTTTTGAAATATGTGTTACCGGAGAGGGTCTCGGTGTCTCCTCCTGCGGCGGCTAGTGTGGCCTCAAGTTGGGCCTTGCACCCTTGTAGCTCCTGAGACAATTGGGCATTCTTCTCCATGAGATCCTGCATATCAAATGATCCTTAAATCAGTTATTTTAACTACTTTAAGTCTCGGGGGCTACTGGCATATAAAACTATTAAAATCCTTTACCCGTATGTCTTTTACATACTGCTACGTGGCTCTGGTTAAACCATCTTGAGCGGCACGGAGGTGCGCGTCTCCCGCGTTAAAGGCATTCAACGCCTCTGGGGAGAAACACGCATCACGAAGAACTGTCCAGCGGCGCCTATGATTCATGCCGCTCTCCACCTCAGACCTGGTGGCGGACAGCCTGTCGGCATCCTCCGTTGGAGGAGTATCCGGCTCGCGCCTTGCGCTCGCCTCCCCCTCCGGACCAGGTGTTGGAGCCTGGCTGGCGGAGGCTTGGTTGGCAACCTCTCCGGGCACAGTCCAGCGAGCGCTCTTTCTCCTGGAAAAATCATGAGCATTAATACACCTCCTAGGTATCTTTTCCCTAAACAACGGTCGCGAGCTATACCGTTGCGGTGACGTTTCGATTCGCACCGCACCCCTCTTCCGCCTGTTGGGCCGGACTGACCCTTGTTGGTCAGCCGCCGCGGGTTCGGCTTCCCGCCTTGAAGGCACCTCCTGCGAGACACTGTTGTATATGGTGGTCAGAAATACACAAGGACGAAGTAAGGGTGTCAGGACTCCGGTCATAATCACCTGGGAAGCCGGAGATAAGCCGGGGTAGTCAGCCGTATTGGCGACTAGAGCATTGTCCATGCTGAGTTGGTGGAACACCCCATCAGTTAGCTCCACCTTTATGTCCAGATCCTCTTCGGAGGCCGGGTCAAGGGATCTTCCCGGGTCCTCGGGTTGTGGAGCCGGACTGTGTATGCCCTCCACATCCCGACGCAGTTCCTGCGTCAGAATCATAAGGTAAGGCACTTAACTTTGAAAGCACAGGTCGGATGAATAAACGTCCGCTTACCCAGCTCCGAGGGTTATTCATGGAGAACCCATTCAATGGGCTCGTCTGGAGGAAGTCCTCCTTCTCCCCCTTGTACAGGTTGGACAGGATCTTCACCAGATCCGCGGCCGATCCCGGCCCCTTGCGGCCAAGACGGGTGGCGTCATTCTCCCCGTTGAAATCCCACATGGTGTGGCCCCTATATTGGAGTGGCTGCACCCCTCGCATAATGCACGTGGCCATGACTCCAATCATGGTCAATCCGGAATGGGCCAGCAACCTTATCCGGCCCATCAAATAATGGACGCTCCTGTCTTCCTCCAGTTGAGGGCTCCGCGGGCGCCAACTTAGGCGTTTCTTCAGAGGAGCCTTGCTGAACTCCGGGAGGCCGATCCGAACTGGATTCGGCAGTGGAGCATCTTCCACATAAAACCATTCCGAGGGCCAGTCTTTGGACGCCTTCTTTGGGGTTCCGGATAGATATCCGGTCCCGGCGATGCGCCATATTTCGGCTCCGCCCACTTGATATATTGACCCCTCGCGAGAACGGGGTACGAGGCAAAATAGTCTCTTCCACAGCGCAAAATGGGGCTCAATGCCCAGGAACAGCTCACAAAGAGCTAAGAAACCCGCGATGTGCAGAATAGAGGCGGGCGTGAGGTGATGAAGCTGGAGTCCATAGAACTCCAGAAGCCCCCGGAGAAACGGATGTATGGGAAATCTGAGCCCCCTTATTAAATAAGGGACGAAGCACACCCGCTCTCCTTTAGAGGGACTAGGGGTGTTCTCCGCCTGCTTTCCACCTTTATAGGTGGCCAGCCCGGCTCGAACCGGGACCATAAAGGCCGGAGGAAGGTATCCCTCCGCTTGGAGCATCACCAGCTCGTTGTGCGGGACTGAACATCTCCTCCAATCTCCTGGCTGATTGCTAGGAGCGCGAGAGGAGGAGCCGTGTCGACGGTCCATGATAGAATGGATTTTTGGTCAGAAGCGCTCTGATGAGTACTCGCGGAAGGAAGATGGTGTGATTTGGATCTGGATTCTTGCCTCTCTTATAGGAAGATTATTTGCGCAGCTAGGGGGTAAAATATAAAAATACCCTGGCCTTTCGCATTCGTGCGACACGTGGAAGAGGGTCATTATTGGGCGTGGAAGCCAACGAGTACAACATTCGTAAGGAAGCCGGACACTATTCGGCAAGCACATGGAATTTGCAGGAGAACCCGCCTTGCAACGCCGAAGACAATATACACGCCGGACTCGTCGTCATTGAAGCCTGGTTCGGGGGCTACTAAGGGAGTCCTGGACTAGGGGGTGTCCGGATAGCCGAACTATCATTATCGGCCGGACTCCAAGACTATGAAGATACAAGATTGAAGACTTCGTCCCGTGTCCGGATGGGACTTTCCTTGGCGTGGAAGGCAAGCTTGGCAATACGGATATGTAGTTCTCCTACCATTGTAACCGACTCTGTGTAACCCTAGCCCTCTCCGGTGTCTATATAAACCGGAGGGTTTTAGTCCGTAGGACGAACAACCATTACAACAATCATACCATAGGCTAGCTTCTATGGTTTAGCCTCCTTGATCTCGTGGTAGATCCACTCTTGTACTACCCATATCATCAATATCTATCAAGCAGGAGTAGGGTTTTACCTCCATCGAGAGGGCCCGAACCTGGGTAAAAATATCGCGTCCCTTGTCTCCTGTTACCATCCGCCTAGATGCACAGTTCGGGGCCCCCTACCCGAGATCCGCCGGTTTTGACACCCACACCGGGGCTAGATCATGGAAATCTAGCCCGTTATAAAACATGACCCCTAGAACAAAGGGATGGAGTGCAAACCCAAGCCCTCGAAGGAAGTGAGAGATAAACACGACCCTCTCATTGGATCTGGGAGTAGGAATAACCTGCCCTTGAGCAGGAAGCCTGTGGTAGATTTCCGCAGTCAAATATCTTGCCTCCCTGAGCTTCGAGATGTCTTCCTCTGTGACATAAGAGGCCATCCACCGGCTGAGGGAGTCCTGGATTAGGGGGTCCTCGGACAGCCGGACTATATACTTATGCCGGACTATTGGACTATGAAGATACAAGATTGAAGACTTCGTCCCGTGTCCGGGTGGGACTCTCCTTTGCGTGGAAGGCAAGCTTGGCAATTCGGATATGTAGATTCCTTTCTCTGTAACCGACTCTGTGTAACCCTAGCCCCCTCCGGTGTTTATATAAATCAGAGGGTTTAGTCCGTAGGACAAGAACAATCATAATCATAGGCTAGCTTCTAGGGTTAGCCTCTATGTCGGGGGTTGGGTGCGACATATGCCAAAGGATGGCTTATCATGGTGGGGGCGAGTAGAACGTCGCCGGTGCCTGGAAACGGGATAAGGCGTAGACATGCACGCCGGCGAATCTTACCCAGCTTCGGGGCTCTCCGGGGAGATAACACCCCTACTGCTGCTCTGCGGGGTCTCCGCATGGTCACTATGGCAAGGTGGCTACAATGGTGCTCCTAGAGCTGTATCGGGAGGCAGGAGAGAGCAAGGCTAGTTCTCTCCTCCCTGGTCTATGGGTCTAACTCTATCAAGGGCCGAACCCTTTGCATGGGTGCCCCGGGGGGTTTATATAGGCCTACCCCCGGGGTTACAATGGTAATCCGACTGGGCGTGGGTCCCAGCCGTCTGTTTCTCATGTCGCCGTCCTTCCTGCCGGCTTCTGGGGCCCGCCGACTGGTGGGTCCCGCGGACAGGCCAGACACTGTGCGGCGCTCCCGATGACGCAGGTTTGGTCATCGGGTCGTGGCAACAGTGCCGCCGTCCATCAGGTGATCACTGTCGCCACTCCCTATCCCATCTGGTTTATGGCGTGTGGGGCCCTGGCGGGGAGGCGGCCGACTCCGAGGAGGCCGACTCCCACAGGGCCGTCTTCAGGCGCTCTGGCCGTCTTTGATTCACCCACTGACAGGTGGCCCTGCGATCTTCGGGCCGTACAGGCCGGCGTCGTGGGCACAGTGCATCGCGCATTGTGGCTGAGGTCAGGGTAGGCATGGCAACAGTGCCGCGCCTCGCCGGAGATCTTCCAGCGATACGGCTCACTGTAGCCATGCCAGCCTCTCGTAGGCAAGGAGGGACGGCCACGTCGTGACCGTACCTCGCATCGGGCATCGTGGAGTGTCATGGGCCGACTCCCATAGTCGGCGCTCCCGGAGGTCGCCAGCCGGGGTCGGCTTGCTTCAAAGTCGTCATCTGGGACTCGGCTTCGTGGAAGATCGCCAGCTGGGACTCGGCCTCTCTGGAGGTCGCCAGCTGGGACTCGGCTGGAGGGGCGTGGCCTGCCCCGATGTCTTGAAAGGTCCTGGGTCCCGGGTCAGCCTACCCATGGCCCATTACTCCGACAGTAGTCCCCGAAGCTGGTGAAGCCCTACGGATGCTGCCTCGTGGGGCTTCAACAGTTTCAACCTTCCCAGCGCCGACTCTGAGACTCGGCTGTTATCTTCTTTGGGCCGGCTTGCTGCAGTCGGACTCTATTCAGCGATGGGCCACTATTTGTAAGTCGCGGCGGGAAAACAGGCGGCGTATCGGATACGCTTCCCTGCTGCCATCGAGGCGGTCCTATCGCGCGGCGCCACGTGGGGAGGATAGTCTGCCCACCCACGCGTGCGACGGGACGGGCCGCTAGGCGGGGCCCGCCACTACCGCGCCTTGGCTTCCGAGCGGATCCACTGCGGTCGCGGACGGTTGGCTTCCCCACGTCGTTACTGCGCGCAGTAACTTCGTGGGGTAAATCATGGGCGGCGTGGGGCTTCGGGCGCAGTTAATCCCACGCCCGCCCCCTCGGCTCCTCAGCCCGTAGGGCTATAAATAGGCGGGGAGGAGCGGGGCGGCACTGCACGCACACCTCTCCCCCGCTCTCCTGCCTTCTCTCCTTCCCCCGCCGCGAGCAAAATCACCTTCTCTCGTCGATGATGAGTTCTTCCTCCGCCGCGCCCCCCGCCCCGCGCTCCGGCGTGTGGGACGGCTTGGATGTGGAGGCGGAGCATATCGAGTTTCTCCGCCGGACCCGCCGTCTCCCCAGCGCGGACCTGGTGCACGCCCGTCCCGCGCCGGCGGGAGAGATCCGGCCTGCGCCGGAGGAGGGCGAGCGGGTCGTCTTCCGCTCGCACCTCATGCGCGGGCTGGGGCTGCTGGCGAGCGGGTTCTTCCGCTCGCTCTTGGAGTTCCATAATCTTCAGCCGCACCACCTCACCCCAAACGCGGTGGTGCTGCTCTCCGCCTTCGCCACTCTGTGTGAAGGCTACCTCGGCGTTCTCCCCACCCTCGAGTTGTGGGGAGAATTTTTCTCTTTGAAGCTCGGCACGCAGGCCACCGGCACGCCGGCTCAGTGCGTCACCTACATCGCGGTGCGGCGCTCGACGGCCGACAACCGTTTCCCTCCCATCTCGCTGGTGAAGTCGGTGAAGATGTGGCAGCGCTCCTACTTCTACGTGAGGAACCTCTCTGCCGACGGCGACTGGGTCAACTTGCCGCCCTTCAACCCACTGACTGGCAGGCTTGCCAGTTGGTCCCACCGGTCCAAGTCGCTGTCTCCCTCCGGAGCCGCCGCCGTGGCGCGACTCCGAGTTCTACTGCAGTCGGAGGGCCTCGTCGGGTCCGACCTTCTGGCCGCCTTCGTGGCGCGCCGAGTCCTCCCACTCCAGGGTCGGCCTCACCTCATCGGTCAGATGAGCGGCCGCCACGACCCGAGCCGACTGTGCACCAAGGAGATGCCCCGCAGGGAGGTGGCGAACTTGGTGAACCACATCGGGCACTGCGAGTTCACGGAGGACTGTCAGTTCGGCAAGGAGCCGTACTCGCGCGACAACCCCCCTCCAGTGGTAAGTCGTATCTTTCTGTAGCTTGATCTTCTTTGCAGCCGACTCCGGCCTCTAATCATCATTGGTTCCTTCTGGGCAGAATCCCCTCATGGCGCCCGCAGCCGGCGCCATGAGAGAGCCCCGCGACTACGTCCCGGACCGCGAGGACAGCGACGTCGACAACCCCGACTTGGGGGCGGCGGCGCTGGAGGCCGACGCCGAAGGCGGCGGAGAAGGGGCAGACGGCAACCTCAGGCCATCGGCCACCTTCGCTGACTGGCCCAAGGAGGACGCCGACGTGGAAGTCGTCCCGCGCCACCAGGCGAGGGCCGGCCCCTCCGGCCAAGGCGGCGTGAAGAGGCGCCACGCCGGGCCGAACGCGCTCGGCGGCAAGCAAAAGAAGTTCAAGGGGGCGGCCGTCGCGACCAGACGGGAGGAGGCGGCCGCGAAGGCCAACCGCTTCCGAAGGGAAGTGAGAAGGCCGCCGCTAGTTTCCGCGTAAGTTTTTACGCTCTTGTATTTTCTTTGTTGGATTTTATCCGAGTCTTCTTTGATTTTCCCTCCGTTCTTCTCCAGAGCTCCCCTCTCCCTTGAGAGAGCCGCCGTCCCCTCTGTCATGGGGTCGGTAGAGACATCCGCCAACACCCGGCGGGTCGATCCCGCCGCCGACCTTCGGGAGGCGATGGAACGGAACGCGCGGGAGAAGCGCGACGAGGAGGAGGCCGACCGCCTGGAGAAGGCGCAGGCCGAGAAGGCGGCCGCCAACGCTCAGAAGAAGCTGGAGGAGGCCGAAAACGCCGCCGCGGCGAAGCGGCATGCTGAGGAGGCCGCGTGTCGCCGCTCGGCGATGCTCGTCCCTCCGTTGTCGTCGGCGCCGCCGGCTCTAGAGTTCACGGGGCATACTGGAGAGGTCAGCACCGAGAACCCCCTCGTGGAGGTGGGCGGCGAGGCTTCAGGCTCGGACACCCTCGCGCCGCCTCCGCCACCGTCTAGGAGGCCGCACGGCAAGCAGCCGGTGGGCCCGCAGGATGCACCGACCACGGACGATGCCGAGGCGCGGCTGCTTCTTCAAGTCGCCGTGCCGGCACGCCGCCGGCTTGAGAGGACAAGCTCGGCACCGCGAGCTCGGGAGACTGGCGCAGCCAGCTCGGCAAGTCTGGACGTCGAGGCCTCCAGTGCCGCGCCCACCGGCTGGTTGCGCGGAGGCGGCACCGGCCCGCTGAACCAGGCCCTCCTGGACATCCAGGCAAAACTGCGCGCGGAGAGCGACGCCCGCCAAGTCTGCACCAGAGCGCATCTGGCCGTGCGGACATCCGTCCGGGTATGTTTCCTTTCTCTTTTTTAATTCCTGTCTTTCTCTGTGGAGGCGCGCCAGCGCACCCACTGGGTGTAGTCCCCGAGTTCCGGGCCGGCTGCTGAGCAGGCGGTTCGGAACTCCCTCTGGCGAGCTCCGAGTACTAACTTTTGCCTTTGCCGGCTCTTTGTAGGAATATCATAACCTCCGCGCCACTGCCTTCAACCGCAATGTCGAGGAGCTGAACAAGCGGACCGCCGACTTGACGGAAAGCCGGGGTGAGCTCTTTTCTTCCTTCTTCGTGGGGGCGCGCTGGCGCACCCGCGGGCTGTAGTCCCCGAGATTCGGGCCGACTGCTGAGCAGTCGGGCCGGATCTCCCCGGCGATCTAATTTCTTTCTTCTTCGCGGGGGCGCGCTGGCGCGCCCGTGGGCTGTAGTCCCCGAGATTCGGGCCGACTGCTGAGCAGTCGGGCCGGATCTCCCCGGCGATCTAATTTCTTTCTTCTTCGCGGGGGCGCGCTGGCGCGCCCGCGAGCTGTAGTCTCCGAGATTCGGGCCGACTGCTGAGCAGTCGGGCTGGATCTCCCCGGTGATCTAATTTCTTTCTTCTTCGCAGGGGCGCGCTGGCGCGCCCGCGGGCTGTAGTCCCCGAGATTCGGGCCGACTGCTGAGCAGTCGGGCCGGATCTCCCCGGCGATCTAATTTACTGATGACTTTTCTTGTCTTCTTCTTCGTTCTTCAGGCGCCAACGCCGCCCTTCAGGAGCAGCTGGGCGAGGCCAACACTGCTCGTCGTGCCAAGGAGGAGGAGTGCGGCCGGCTCGCCAAAGAGCGCGATCTGCTGGCGATGCAGCTGGCCGAGCAGAAGGAGTTGCTCCAGAAGGCGCATGATGAGGCCAAGACGCGGGAGGCCGCCCTCATGGCCGAGTTCGAGGTCGAGCGCTCCGCCTGGACTGACAGGGAGGCGATGCTGACCTCCGGCTACCACGAACTCGAGGACATCGTCGATGGTAAGTCTCTTTCGCTTCTTTGGTCTTCCCACTTCATGTCAGGCCGATTTATGATTTTCCGACTATCTTCTTTTTTGTCTTGGCAGACTTCTTTCCTGGTCATTCACAGGCCGTCCCTCTGGCCATCGAGGCGGCTCGGGAGGCGCGAAGGGCGAAGGGTGAGGTGATTGCCGCCAACGCCCCCCGAACCATCGACGAGCAGCTCCTGAGCATCGGGGTTCGTCTTCGTCCGGCTCACAGACTGCTGCGTCATCTTCAGCGTGCCGGTGCCCAGGTGGTTGCCGCCCTGTGGCCGGACGTGCCGGCTCTGCGCAGCGCCAGTCGGACCGCCGACTGGCTGGAAGTCGCCGCCGGCCACCTTGAGGCTTGGAAGGGCTCCTCGGCCCGGGCCGTAGCACGCCGGGCCTTGGAGTTCGTCAAGGCGTGGTATCCGGGGCTGGACCTGGACCGCCTGGCCGCGTTTCGGTCAGAAGCCCAGGCCGAGCTGGAGGCTGTAGAAGGCGCCCTTGTCGAGCGCGCGGCGGCCATCGCCGATTACACGGACACCAGCGTCTTCGTGCCCGAGCAGACTGAAGGCGGCGAGGAAGCACCGCTGGACTGGTTCGAGATGAACCCGGAGTACGAGGAAGACTCGGCGGAGGTGATCGACTCCAGCGCCGAGGAGGAGGACGAGTCGGAGGACGGAGGCGAGGAGGAGGCACCAGAAGATGAAGCAGGCGGCCAACCTCAGCCCGACCGCGCCTCCAGCAACGAGCCGCGCGGGGACAAGGCGACTGCCGCCGGAGGCGACCAGGTTGAGACCGCCCAGCCGACTGCCCCGGCATCCGACACCGCCGTCACCTCCGATCCTCCGGCCCCGGAGGCCACCTCCTAGACTACTTCTATTTATCTGTCTTCAGTAATCTTTTTGAAAGACTTGTTAGGTTCGAACAATTCCACCCGCGGGGTGTATCCTGAATTCTTATTCGGAGATTCGGCCGAGGGCCTATGTAAATATTTATCTAATTTCCGCCTTTCCTCGCTTATTGCTCCTTAGACTTTTTCCTTTGCTGCCTTCCTTTAGTTGCCCCTTGCCGCCTGGGCAGCCGCTCTGCGGACTGTCGCCAGGTCAAGTGCTTGGCTACTTCAGGAAGGCAAGTACTTAGCCATTTAGAGTTTCTTTAGCAAGTCGGCTAGAAGGCGACAGGCCGAGTATCCAAGAGTCGGCTGTCTTTGATAAGAGCTTAAGACGGCGAGCCGACTACTCATGAGTCGGCTCTGTAGGGGGAGGCTGGTAGCCAGTTTGAGCTATGCGTAAGCTTTTAGGTCCTTAGCCATTTTTTCATGTACGCGCTCGTTCTTGCTTGTTCTCTGCCTACCGGCAGTCGCTCTGCGAACTGCGGCTTTCGACAGGAGATAGCTTGGGCGCAACACATTACTTGTCTGACTGCAGGAAGCTTTCCATAGCGCAAGACGACGAGTCCACGGGCCGACTAGTCGGACCCGGTGCCAGACGGTATGATAAAAAACAGTAGCATGTTCGGAAGCGTGAATCTTTATCATACAGATAACAAAAAGGCAGTCCCCGAGCTCGTCTCGGGGGGCCTAAGGTCTTCAATACTTTAATACAAAAAGGGGGGTAGTGCGATACATACTGCATCAACTGTAAAATCTTCGAAGAAGATTTGCGTTCCAAGGACGCTCTGTTTCTTTGCCGGAGTCGTCCCTCTTGCGCGCTCAAGGCTTCTGAGCGCCGATCAGAAAGTAGGCGTCGTTCCCTAGCACCTTGCTGATGATGAAGGGACCCTCCCAAGGTGCCGACAACTTGTGCTGGCCGGCTGTTCTCTGGATCAGCCGGAGCACAAGGTCTCCCTCTTGGAATGATCTCGGCTTGACCTTGCAGTTGTAATATCGGCGCAGACTCTGCTGGTAGATGCTGGACCGACTGAGTGCCAACAGTCGGCTCTCTTCCAGCAGGTCGACGCCGTCTTGGCGTGCTTCTTCAGCTTCCTCTTTGGTGTACATGGTGACTCATGGAGAGTCAAACTCTATGTCCGTCGGGATGACGGCTTCGGCACCGTAGACGAGGAAGAAAGGCGTGAAGCCGGTTGATTTGTTTGGAGTCGTGCACAGACTCCAGAGGACGGCTGGCAGCTCCTCGACCCAACAGCCGGTCGAACGCTCGAGTGGTTCGACCAATCGAGGCTTAATGCCGGACAGGATGAGGCCATTGGCTCGTTCCACCTGGCCGTTTGACTGCGGATGGGCAACGGATGCTAAGTCCAGTCGGATGCCCTGCGTCGTGCAAAAACGAGCCAAGGCGCCCTTGGCAAAGTTTGTACCGTTGTCGGTGATGATGCTGTGCGGTACGCCATACCGCACCGTGATGTCGGCGATGAAGGTTACTGCGGTCGGCCCGTTCAACTTCTTGATGGGCTTTGCTTCCACCCACTTGGTGAACTTGTCCACCGCGACAAGCAGGTGAGTTAGGCCACCTCGGGCCGTCTTGAATGGTCCTACCATGTCCAGGCCCCAAACTGCGAAGGGCCAGGCGATGGGGATTGTCTTCAGCGCGGAAGCCGACTGAAGTGGTTTGGAGCGGAACATCTGGCACCCCTTGCATTTTTGAACTAGCTCTTTAGCTTCTTCCAGGGCAGTCGGCCAAAAGAAGCCGTGCCGAAAGGCTTTGGCGACGAGTGCCCTTGAAGCCGCATGGTGGCCGCATTCGCCTTGATGGATGTCTCTGAGAATTGCTTGGCCTGGTTCTGATTCTACGCAGCGCTGGTAGACACCAGTGACACTGCACCTGACCAGCTCTCTGTTGACTATGGTGTACGCTGCCGCTCGGTGTTGCACATGCCGAGCCAGGATCTCATCTGTTGGCAACTCTCTGTTCACTAGAAATTTGAGGATGGGCTGCGCCCATGAAGGTGCTGCTATTTCTTCAACCGCTACCACAGCGACTTGGACAAGGGTGGCTGGGCTGGGAGGCGGCGGGCTGGAGTCTGCAGCCGTTTGCTGGATTGACGGAGTCTCTGGGCCGACTGGCGCAGTCCCCGGGCCGGGTTCTGAAGTCCCCGGGCCGGTAGGTACAGTCCCCGGGCCGGGCTCTGAAGTCCCCGGGCCGGTTGGCACAGTCCCCGGGCCGGGCTCTGAAGTCCCCGGGCCGGTTTCAACTGTGGTTTTCTTGAGGTCGCCTGCTGGGGCTTTGGAGTCGTTTCCGACTATTTCTGGCGGAGCCGGCACGAAGATGGAATCCGACTCTGGTGAAGGCTTGATAGACGGCTTAAGGAGGCGCTGAAGGGCGACGCAGGAAGGTATCGCTTGGCGAGTGGAGCCGACTCATGCCAAGGCATCTGCTTGATCATTGTCATTTCTTGGCACGTGAAGGAATTCGCACCCCTCGAAGTATCCGCTGAGTTGTTGCACCAGGAAACGGTAGCTCGCCATGTTTGCGTCTTTGGCGTCCCAGTCGCCGGATGACTGTTGAACCACCAAGTCGGAATCGCCATAACACAGGATCCGGCGAATGCCGAGTTCTTTGGCAAGCCGGAGCCCATGAATGAGCGCCTCATATTCGGCGACGTTGTTGGAGGCGGCGAAGTGGATCTGCAGCGCATACTTGAGCTTGTCGCCCTTAGGGGAGGTGAGGACGACGCCGGCTCCAAGGCCGGTGCGCATCTTGGAGCCGTCGAAATGCATCCGCCAATGAGTGGAGTCAGGCGCTGGCGGCAGGTACTGGGTCTCGGCCCAGTCAACGAGGAAGTCGGCCAGCGCTTGCGACTTGATGGCGGTGCCGGGCTGGTAGTAGATGGTATAAGGAGCTAGATCTATAGCCCATTTGGCCACTCGGCCGGAGGCATCTCGGCTTCCAATGATCTCGGTGAGTGGAGCGGTGCAAACCACAGTGATTGGATGCTCTTGAAAGTAGGGCTTCATCTTCTTGGCGGCAAAATGCACGCCGTAGCACATCTTCTGGTAGTGAGGGTAGTTCTGCTTGGAGGTCGACAGTACCTCACTCAGGTAATATACCGGTCTCTGGACAGGGAGCGCCTTGCCTTCCTCCTTGCGCTCGACTACAATGACTGTGCTGACTACTCGGCTGGTGGCGGCGATGTACAAGAGCATGGGCTCTTTGGGAGTCGGGGCCGCCAACACGGGGGGAGTAGTCAACATCTTCTTCAGTTGGAGAAATGCCTCATCCGCCTTGTGGTTCCACTCAAAAAAGGTGGTCTTCTTCATCAGTTGATAGAAGGGCAGAGCTTTCTCGCCCAGCCGACTGATAAATCGGCTGATGGACGCCAGGCAGCCGGTGAACTTCTGCACATCCAACAGTCGGCTGGGTACCTCCATTCTCTCAATGGCCTTGATCTTTACGGGGTTGCACTCTATGCCGCGTTCGGAGACCAGGAAACCAAGGAGCTGGCCGGCTGGTACTCCGAAAATGCACTTCTCGAGGTTGAGCTTGATCCGGAATCGGTGCAGATTTTCAAAGGTCTCTTTGAGGTCTTCCAGCAGCGTCCCACGTTTTTCCATCTTCACCACCACATCATCCACATAGACGTGGGCGTTCCTGCCGAGTTTCTTGAGGAGGCACTGCTGCATGCAACGCTGAAATGTGGCGCCGGCATTCCTCAAGCCGAACGTCATTGTCAGGTAGCAGAAGGCTCCAAATGGCGTGATGAATGCGGTCTTCAGTCTGTCCGCTGGATTCAGCTTGATCTGGTGGTATCCTGAATATGCGTCTAGGAAACTCAGCAGCTCGCATCCGGCTGTGGAGTCTATCACCTGATCAATCCTGAGCAGAGCAAACGGGTCCTTTGGGCAGGCTATGTTTAGGCTTGTGTAGTCGATGCACATCCGCCACTGCTTGTTCTTCTTCAGTACCAAAACCGGGTTTGCCAGCCACTCTGGAAAAAACACTTCCATGATGAAACCGGCTGCCAAGAGCCGGGCTATCTCTTCTCCAACAACTCTTCTTTTCTCTTCTGATAGGCGGCGCAAGGGCTGCCTGACGGGCTTCATATCTGGCCTGATGTGTAGCTTGTGCTCGGCGAATTCCGTCGGTACACCCGGCATGTCCTTGGGGGACCATGCAAAGATGTCCCGATTCTCACGAAGGAAATCGACGAGCTCGCCTTCCTATTTGCTGTCAAGGCCTGTGCCCATGACAGCGTATCTCTCTGGGTGCTCCGGGTCCAAGGGTATCTTCTTGGTCTCTTTGACCGTCTTGAATGATCCTTCTACCTCCGACTCCTTGGGGTCGGGCGACATCTCTGGCTGCTTTCCGGCCATCGCCACGACTCGGTCAAGGAGCCGCTTCTCGGCTGCGATCACCAAGGACTCGGCCAGCCGACTGCTCTCGGCCGCGCAGGCGGACGACTTCTTGTAGTCGCCGGCAATGGTCAGAATTCCCTTGGAACTCGGCATCTTCATCTTGAGGTAGGCGTAGTGGGGAACCACCATGAACTTGGCCAAGGCAGGCCGGCCAAGCAGAGCGTGGTACGGGCTCTCCAAGTCCACCACCTCGAACCAGACCGGCTCTCGGCGGAAGTGATCTTTGTCTCCGAAGAGGACATCTATCAGGATCTTGCCGATCGGTCAACAGGAGAGGCCGGGTACAATTCCATGGAACACGGTGCGGCTGCTCTGCAGCTGCCTTCGCTTGATTCCTAGCTTCTCCATGGTGTCTTTGTACAGGATGTTTATGCTGCTGCCTCCATCTATCAGGACCCGCGAAAAATGGGCGGCCCGCCTATCAGTAGCCAGGGACGCACCTAAGACCAGGGCATAGGAGCCCGGACTCGGCATCACCTCTGGGTGATCCGCCCGACTCCAACTGATAGGCCTCTCGGACCAATGCATGAACTCTGGGGCATCTGTTGCTACCGCATTTACTTTTTGTTGTTGTTGGCGCCTGCTGCGCCGATCGTCTGCCACGCTAGTGAACACTACGTAGGCTCCATGCTCTTCTGGGAACTCGTCCTGCACTGCACCGACTGGCCGGGCCACCGGCTGCTGGGGCGGCGGCGGAGGCGGCGGCCCAGCAGGCGGCGGAGGTGTGAGGCCGTCTCCCTTGGAGATCTTGGCGAGCCAGTGACACTTTCTGGTGGTGTGGTTCGACGGCTTCGCGCCGCTGTGGAACTTGCAAGGACCGTCCAAAGTCTGCTCATAGGAAAAGGCCGGCAACCAATTAGACTTGCCGCCCTTCTGCCGCTTGGCCGGAGGCTGCCCCTCCGGCTGCTGATCTTCAACTGCCGCGACCTGCCGACTGTTGGAAGTTGGCGGTGGGGCCTTGCGCTTGTTATCGTTTTGTTGCTGTCGCCGACTGGTGTCTCCAGCCGGAGTTCTGGGAGCCTGGGGAGTCACTTTGCCAGCCGCGTTGACTTGAATCTCCGTCTTCATAGAAGAGTCGGCCGTGGCGTACTTATCTGCTATGACTAGCAGTTCATCAAGGGTTTCTGGCTCGTCGCAGAGGAGCTTGTGCTTGAGGAGGGTGCCCTCTCGGCACCCGGCAGTGAAGTACTCGATAGCCTGCACCTCGTGCACGCCCTCGCAGGAGTTTCAAAGTTCGCCCCAGCGTGTGAGGTAGTCGCGTGTTGATTCTTCTGGGCCTTGCACGCACAAGGAGAGCTGGCGCGGCTTGGGAGGTCGCTTGTACGTGCTTGTGAAGTTGCGGATGAAGGCTTCGGTGAAGTCAACCCAGCTATTGATGCTGCGGGGCTTCAGGCTGTTCAGCCATGTCCGGGTCGTGCCCTGGAGCACGAGAGGAACATACTTCACGGCAACTCGCTTGTTGCCGTTTGCTATGCTGACGGCTGTGGAGTAGTCTATCAGCCAGTCTTCCGGCTTCACGGAGCCGGTGTATTTGGGTGTGTCTCGGGGGAGCGTGAACCCTTTGGGGAAGGGCTCGTCTCTGATGCGGGGTCCAAAGCAAGGCGGACCCAGCTCGTCTTCTTCTTCCAGCGCCAGGGATCGGTGGAGTCGGTCGATCCGATGGCGGGCGTCATTCTCTCCGACTCCCTCTCGGCGGCCAAGGCGACCTCCGAGAGTCGGATGCTCAACAGGCGGCAGGGAAACTCGCCGTTCTCTTCTGGGAGGGGGAGGCAGATAATCCTCCCGCCGCTCTACTGCTCTTGGGCGGCCATCTTGGTCGCGCTCGATGGTGATATGAGTCCGACTGTGACTGACAGCCGGCTCCTTCTCTTTCCTTCCGCGGACTCCGCCAGTCGGCGTCCAGGAGGTCGCGCCTTGATCTCGGCGGGGAGGTAAGTCGTCGTTCGGCTGCCGCAGCGCATCTGCGCGGCCATCGACCGCGTTTTGCGTGGCAACCACGTCGAGGAGTTGCTGCACCCGCTCCGTCATCACACGGCGCTCTTCGCCCTCGAAGTTCTTCAGCTCGTCAGTCGCCGCTTGGGCGGCGCGGATGTTCTCCGCTAGGGTGGCGTACACGGGGCGTTTTGCCCCGAGCAAGTCGGCGATGGCTGCGCCGCGCTGTCGGACCACACCCAGACGGCTCGGCCCAGTCGGAGCCAGCGAGCCGCCTACGGCACGATCCATCTCGCGCTGGTATGTCTCTGACAAGCGCCTCATGCTTGCCAGCTTCTTGGCGCCTTCGATGATCTGAAGGCGGCGCGTCTCCAGCGTCTCAGCGTCCGCGTCCTCTGGAATGGGCGCGGTTAGGTCTTGCAGGGCCACTGGCAGCGGGTCCTAGGCTTCTCCGCCGGAGTGCTCGCCGTGGCTGATGACGAGCACCTCCGTGATGGCGCTTCCGCCGCTCTCCTCGTGCGGAAGCGGCTCATCGTAAACTACCACGTTAGTGGGGAAGATGTCAAGCGACACGGCGTCGGAGTCGACCAGCATCGGGTCGGTGGAGCCTACGGACTCCAAGTCTATGGCAGGCTCGCCGGCGGCGTGGAGTTCGCACGCCACTGCCGACGCCACAGCTCACCCCAACTCCTCTCTCTTGCTCCACCAGATGCGCGCAAACCACAGCAACTCGTAGCCGCAAACGACGCGTGAAATGGTGCCCTGTAGTGGGAGCACGGTGAACCTCCGCCCTCGGGCTGGTCGTCGCCGGCCAAAGTCCAGCGATGATGACGTGGCTCCATCATTAGCGCTAATCACTGCATCACTAAACCACCCTGAGACACTTACAGTGGGCCCCAGCGCCCATTTAGGTTAGCCTAATTCTCTGTTTAGGTTAGTGCTAAGCATGTGGCCCCACCTATCAGCTTGGCTTTGACTTAGTCAACGTTGGCCGGGCCCACCTGTCAGCGACCTAACTAGCCCTGGGTCATTGACCAGTGGACCCCACTAGCCAGGTTTGACCTGGACCGCCCCTGTTGACTTGATGACATCACAATGACGTCATGCTGACGTATAAAGCATTTACTGGATTTATTCTTATTCAGGAAATTCCAGAAAATGTTCAAAACTTCTAAAATTCATAGAAAATCAACCGTAACTCCAAATGAAATAATTTATATATGAAAAATGATCAGAAAAATCCAATCTATCCATCTGTACCATTTTAAGGCATGTTTGAACAACCTAAGGTTGCTGTATATGACAATTTGCATAATTGGCATTTAAATAAGCACATATGGAGTTTGAATTTGAACCCTTGGTTCAAACCAACTTCATTTAATCTGTTCTAAGTTGCATTAGCCAAAACACACTTATTTTGCCATGTCATATTCATGCATCATATTGTTGCATTGCATTGATTGTGTTTTCTCTGTGTTGCTGGTATTTGTCCCCTCTCGATAGACATGGTTTCAACGATGAGTTCAATGACACCGATGAAGAAACTATATTATCTTCAGAAGTGTCAGGCAAGCAAAACCCCCTTGTTCATTCTGATACAATCCCACTCTCTCGCTCCTGCTCTCTTTTACTGCATTAGGACAACAATGATTCATTTGTTACTTGCTGCGGTAGCTGAACCCCTTTATCCTCTGCATGACCTGTCATTGCCACAGTAAATAGATGAAATCCACTAGCATGAGTAGGAGTTGTTTGAGCCCTGTCGTGCCTACTCATTCATGCTTGTTTGTCATGCCTGCTACTGCTTAGAGGTGAGTCGGGTCTGATTCTTCTGGGATGAATCAGAGGTGTGTGAACATGTCCTACTATGTGTGAGCTAAGTGTGTGAACACGATTTGGTAAAGGTAGCGGTGAGAGGCCATGTAGGAGTACATGGTGGGTTGTCTTATTGCAGCCGTCCTCGGGAACTGAGTTCTATGTTTGTGATCCATGAACAGTTACTACCACGCATTGGAATGCTTAAGTGCCCCTCTCGACTTATTAATCAACCTGATCTCTGTCCAGGAGTTGCAACTAGTTTCTGGTGTTTATAGGTAGTGTTAGTAGTCTACCAAGTGGCACCCGGTACAGGTGGGCTTGGGACAGACTAGGCACAGTGGCCCGGTGTACCAAGTGGCACCCGGATGGTGGTCCTGGGAACCCTGCACACATCGTTTGGGGCTGTGAGCGACACCCCGGCCGGATCTCCTTGCGGATGGAACCCGAATAGGCAATAAACCTAGACAAGAGACTTGGGTGGTTAGTCAGGTCGTGGCCGACTCCCTCGCCAGGCTTCCGCTTGAAGATTGCCGAGATACACGAGGTGTACATGGCGGTAAGTGGCGAGAACGTGTGTGAAGAAGTACAGCCCTGCAGGGTTAACATCATCTATTCGAATAGCCATGTCTGCGGTAAAGGACTTATGGGTTTCCTATACAGTTCATAGACAAGTGAAAGTGGATACTCTAAAATACGCAAGATAAGCGGGAGTGCTATGGATGGCGTTCTTGTAGGAAGACGGGAGCGGATCCATAGTGGTGTATTGATATGGTGAATATGTGGACTCGTGTGCTCCACCTCAAAAGAGTTACTTGCAGTCGTAGTTCAGGATAGCCACCGAGTCAGAGCTGGCTTGCTGAAGTTAAACCCCACCATTCCTTTGTTGATACTGATGCATATGTAGTTAGTTCTGATGTAAGTCTTGCTTTGTACATTTGTACTCACATTTTCCTATTTTATGTTTTTGCAGAGAGACTTCAGTCTCGCTAGTAGTTCCGCTTGGACTTCGACGTTTAGCTTGTTACCTCAGCTACGATCTTGCGCCCTCGGCAGGATTTGGTAGATAGTCAGGCTTCTCAGCCTTTTTCATTTGTAGATGTCTGTACTCAGACATGTTAAGCTTCCGCATGTGCTTTGACTTGTATGCTCTGAATGTTGGGTCGTGAGACCCATGTTTGTAATATCTCACTCCTCGGAGCCTATTGAATAAAATACTTGAGTTGTAGAGTCATGTTGTGATGCCATGTTGTATTTGCACATATCGAGCATATTGTGTGTATGTTATTGAAATGCTTGGTATGTGTGGGATCTGACTATCTAGTTGTTTATCCTTAGTAGCCTCTCTTACCGGGAAATGTCTCCTAGTGCTTCCACTAAGCCATGGTAGCTTGCTACTGCTCCGGAACACTTAGGCTGGCCGGCATGTGTCCTTCTTCATTCCTGTGTCTGTCCCGTCGGGGAAATGTCACGCGATGAACGGAGTCCTGTTAGCCCGCTACAGCCCAGTTCACCAGAGTCCTGCTAGCCCAGTGCTACAGCCTGGATTCACTCGCTGGTGACCGACACGTTCGATGCTGGGTCATGGATGCCTGTCCCTGTAAGTTTGTGCCACTTTGGGTTTACAACTAGCCCGGGCTCCTTATCATATGGATGCTAGCGACACTATCATATACGTGTGCCAAAAGGCGCAAACGGTCCCGGGCAAAGTTGAGGCGACACCCGTGGGGATACCGTGCGTGAGGCCGGAAAGTGATATGAGGTGTTACATGCTAGATCGATGTGGCATCGAGTCGGGGTCCTGACAGCTTTGGTATCAAAGCTTGACTGCCTGTAGGATTACCAAGCCAAACTGGTCAAAGTTGAGTCTAGAAATTCTTTAGTTATGTAAGGGAATTGATTGTGGTTGGGAACGTAAGGCTCTTTTTACTCCTTATACCTTATGCCTTCTGATCTGAGTCATCTTATCTTTCCTACGGGGTTAAGGAATTAGGCTTTCTCTTCTCTCTATAAGGATCACATGTTACTAATCCGTAGAATCTTAGGATTGATGGATTCAAGACCAGTTCAGTTCCTACTACTTCCGTGTATTGATAGTTGATCTCAAAACCTTGATATTATGATGATCAAGTGGTTATGCCACCATTTTGTAGGATGTCTCAAATCCCTTTTCGAGCATTTATAGCCATTATGCTGTCTGAGTCATTTTAGGTTTCTAAATAGTCTGATGCATTTGCAAATCCCTTCCTCCTGTTTCCAATGTCCCTTTGCGCCAGTTTAACCACACTAAACGGTGAGTTGAGGTACTCTATTGCCTCGACGTATATGCTGGAGCTATTATTATGACCCTAGGTGTCTAGAGTATCACCTAGTAATCTAGCCATGCTTTGTGTTCCCAGTGTAATGATTCTGGCCATCATTCTCGAAAGCATCCCGTGATGCCACTTAGTAGTAGGTATTCTACTCCTTGGGTTTTGAACCCGAGATTCACCCTACTTACCTCGTTTTGATAGTGTTTGCTAGTTCCTTTAGGTTATTAGTAACCTTTGTGATAGTCCTTGAGGTTTGTGGTATATCTTTCTTCCAAATACCATGAACTATTTATGGCAGAAGTTCCTCGTTGAACCAAAAGATCACAACCAGAGTGCTCTTGATGAGTTCTCCATTCAAAAATTTTGAATCTGCCAATCCTTCCTCTTTTGCATGGGTTATCCGGAAGAAATATGTTGAACTTGTTCGACATAGTAATCTATGAGTCCACAAGTTAGAAAATCATATGTTCCTTTGAGCTGTCCCTTTTTAGTCGTTTTCTGACCTTCGTCTATCAATTGATAGCCAAGAGTATGAGTGCATTCACGTTCAACGATGCCTTTCCTTTTGTGGTCTGTCAAGCCATTCTATTCCGGAATGACTAGGAGAAACAAACTCCAGTACCTCATCCACATCGAGGATTGGGTCAAAGTAGTTGTACCTCATAGATCAAAATGCCAACCATCTTTTGGTCTATTCTACCCTGAAGTATTACCCACCTTATGTCAGGAATGTCATGAGAATTGCACCTTCTCTTATGAATTCTTGATGTAGTGATACTTCTCGCCATCATTATTCATTCCTCGGTGTCGTGTTGTTGCAACCGGAATGTCGACAAGTGAATCGTGATGTGTGAAATCAATACTCCTAGAAACCTTGTTGCTTGGTAGTTAAAGGACAATAATTTCATTCTTAGCGTTTTGGTTCTTGAATCATCATTCTAAGATAGATTGTGCTACCTAGTCCTTATTCCCGGTGCACTTTTCGATCAATGAGTTAGGATAGTGTCAATCCTTGCTTATTTGATCATATCGTCTTGCCCTGAAAAGCAAGATTGTTCTTGAGCTTGGTAACATATCGGTGGTTTGTGATTCTCCGAATGTCTTCTTGGAGGTATCACCAGGTTGTCACCTGGCCGCAATGTTGAGCTCGTGATCAAGTTGGTTTTCGAAACCACCCTTTCTCCAAGAATCCGTGTTGGATACCCTGATCTAGTTGGTTAAGCTAAACAACAACTTGGAGAGTTGGAAGATAATGACTTGTTCGACTTAGTTCATTTTTATGGGATATCTTGTATGTATGTTGAAGAAAGATGATATCTTCATCGATTGGTCCCTGTGATCAGTTGTTGGACCTATTATCTTATCAAAATCTTGATTTGAGTGTGGGCTATCATCAAATGAAATCAGAACCAATGATGTTCGTAATGTGTCTTACTCGTGGTTGTTTCCCTGAGCATACACCATTATATCTTTTGGGTCTGACCAATGCTATCACCGTGTTCACATAATTATGTAATTCCATTTATATGGAAACCTGGATGAATTGTTGTTGAGCCCATCAGCAACATTGTTATCTTCTCCATGATTAGTGTTGAACATCCAGCTGGTATTGGTAACTTTATAAGCACTATCTTCATGTCCTGTTCATGAAGCATATGCTTGGATGAAAGGAGCGACTCTCTCTAATTCACGTGCACTTGATGTAAGTTGCCGCCGTGGATCTGAGAAGGATTGTTTTTCTTCCTCTAGAGTCGTCCCAAGTTGGTCATGCACATGTGCGAAGTACTCTATGGTTCGGTAGGTTGGCCGCCTCCATTCTATATGTGTTCCTAGCACACCAAGCCACTTATTGACTTGTTCAAGGAAGAGAAGTCTATGCTTGGGATCTAATCCATGGACTTGCGTAAAGACTTCTATATCCTTGATGAGGGTTCCCCACCTGAACTCGGTAGTGTTTATTTATAAGACTACTATGTGGTCATGCTTGTCTCGGACAATGTGTTCACATGTTGTAGTAGAACCAGCTCATGTTTTGGAGCTAGCTATTGTAGTTCATCCCCCGAGAATCTCGCAACGTCATCTCGTCGATTTGTGTTGCAAACTTCGTTTTTCCTTCTAGACTTGATGAGTCTGGAATATTCTGACACCAACCAGATCTGAATCTCAGGTAGACTTGATGGTTGGAATGTTTTCCAAGAACTATAATATTGGTCTCTCTGTAACCCGGTAAAATGGATGTCGTAGCCAACACACCCAACCGGAAGACCTATTATTGTAGTATCTTGTTTGAGGAAGTTGGCCACCTCCCCATAAGGATCTCGTAGAGCTTATTCCAGTAGTTGTTCCTTATAGATTTTTGTGCTCCCAAAGTCCGACCTTTTTACTTGATGTTCTAGATATCAAACCATATCTATGAATCACCCTCCTCCAAGATGTCTCATTTTGGTGTCATGGCAACTCAACTCCTCGCTACGTTGGCAACTGTTCACCACCTTCTTAAGTGTGGAATTGTTGTCTACCTAGTGAACCCTCGTCATTTGTTCCACTCCATCCCTCTAGATGTGTGCTTTGTGTCTCAGCTCGAGAGATGTTGTTATCTCACCCCGTGAGTTGATCCTGAGTTGCCTGATCTCCGAGATGATCGATTCTTTTAGAGTTTTCCCTATCCTCTCATTGTCATGTTGGCTTGAGTTCTCAAAGCAAGACGACGAGACAAAGATGGTGATTGAATCAACGTTCATTTGAAGTGCAACCTGGATCGTGAAGATTGCGTTAGTTGCGTTCCCCCATCATCTTACCCTACGCTAGAATCTCCGGACGAGATTTCTGTTTAGTGGGAGTGAGTTGTCACATCCCTAGTTCTGGCCTGCTCTGGGTTAGCTAGTCTTGTGTTGCATCATGTTTAAATTTCTCTTAAATTTGAAATGGGGATTGTTTCAAACCCTAGCATCAAAGGAATTCACTAGGTTCAACTAAAATAATTTCAGTGAATCCAAATGGCTTTCAAAAATGTTCATCATTTCTGGAAAATGCTAGAAGCAATAACCAAAGGTGTTGCACATTTTTCCAAACATATTTGGGCTCTGAATTAAATCTTATAGTATTTGCATTTGGGCATTTAAATGCTATTAAATATTTTAAATGCTAAAATAATCATAAACTTAAATGTTTACTGTTGGATATATTCCAAAGAGTAGTCATGATTAGTTTCATGATTTTTGGAAATTCCCTGACATTTTTAATAAAACCCTGAAGTTACAGAAATAATAGAAAACATGAATTAATAAAAAGAAAGGAACTTACCTGGCAAGGCCCACCTGGCCTGGCACTGTAGCAGCCAGCTGGGCAAAGCCAGCCCAGCCCACCTGGCCCCTCCCCTGTCGTCTTCCTTGTGACAGAAGGACGTCGGGCGTGTGCCCCGTGCGCGCGGCCACGCGCCCCGGCCATCTCCACCCTGCCTGCCTGCGTCCCCGTCGCCTGGATCTCTCGCGTGTAGCCACGCACCCCCCAGGCCTACCACTCTCTCCCCGTGCCCCTCTCCATCCTCTGCTCTCTCCTGCGACGCCACCGAACCCGCCCATCGCCGCTGTTCGCCGTTGCCGCGACCACCACCATCCCGACGACACCCCGAGCAGTCTAAGAGATCCGCCCCGATGCCCTCTTCCTCCTCATCGATCCTCAAGGCGCCGGAAGCCGCTGGACGCCGCCAACATCGTCGTTTCCCTCGTCGGCCATCGAAGATCGTCGGTGCCCGTTCGTCGTCTCCGACTCGTCCCCGAGCCCGCTGGGCTTCTCCCCCGACCCCTTGTGAGCTCCTTCACCTTCCCCTATGCTCGCCCCCCCCTCCGTTTCTCTCCTCTAGCTCTATTCCGCTGGAGCCGAGAGCTCATCGCCGCCGATCATGATGTCGCCATCGTTTTAGCCACCACAGCTCGCGCCTGAGCGCGTCAACGCGTTCAGTGCCTTCCCAGGAGCACGCAGCTCCCACCAGCTCCTCCTCCCGAGCATCCCAACGCCGAGGCCAAACTAACCCAAACTCCGGCCGCCGCCTCGCACGCCACCGCCGACGCCACAGCTCACCCCAGCTCCTTTCGCTTGCTCCACCAGATGCGCGCAAACCAGAGCAACCCATAGCCGCAAACCACGCGTGAAATGGTTCCCTGTAGCGGGAGCACGGTGAACCTCCGCCGTCGGGCTGGTCGTCGCCGGCCAAAGTCCGGCGACGATGACGTGGCTCCATCATTAGCGCTAATCACTGCATCACTAGACCACCCAGAGACACTTACAGTGGGCCCCAGCTCCCATTTAGGTTAGCCTAATTCTCTGCTTAGGTTAGTGCTAAGCATGTGGCCCCACCTGTCAGCTTGACTTTGACTTAGTCAACGTTGGCCGGTCCCACCTGTCGGCGACCTAACTAGCCCTGGGTCACTGACCAGTGGACCCCACTGGCCAGGTTTGACCTAGACTGCCCTTGTTGACTTGATGACATCATAGTGGCGTCATGCTGACGTATAAAGCATTTACTGGATTTATTCTTATTCAGGAAATTCCAGAAAATGTTCAAAACTTCTAAAATTCATAGAAAATCAACCGTAACTCCAAATGAAATAATTTATATATGAAAAATGATCAGAAAAATCCAATCTATCCATATGTACCATTTTCATGCATGTTTGAACAACCTAAGGTTGCTGTATATGACAATTTGCATAATTGGCATTTAAATAAGCACATATGGAGTTTGAATTGGAACCCTTGGTTCAAACCAACTTCATTTAATCTGTTCTAAGTTGCATTAGCCAAAACACACTTATTTTGCCATGTCATATTCATGCATCATATTGTTGCATTGCATTGATTGTGTTTTCTCTGTGTTGCCGGTATTTGTCCCCTCTCGATAGACATGGTTTCGACGATGAGTTCGATGACACCGATGAAGAAACTATATTATCTTCAGAAGTGCCAGGAAAGCAAAACCCCCTTGTTCATTCTGATACAATCCAACTCTCTCGCTCCTGCTCTCTTTTACTGCATTAGGACAACAACGATTCATTTGTTACTTGCTGCCGTAGCTGAACCCCTTTATCCTCTGCATGACCTGTCATTGCCACAATAAATATATGAAATCCACTAGCATGAGTAGGAGTTGTTTGAGCCCTGTTGTGCCTACTCATTCATGCTTGTTTGTCATGTCTGCTACTGCTTAGAGTTGAGTCGGGTCTGATTCTTGTGGGATGAATCAGAGGTGTGTGAACATGTCCTACTATGTGTGAGCTAAGTGTGTGAACACGATTTGGTAAAGGTAGCGGTGAGAGGCCATGTAGGAGTACATGGTGGGTTGTCTCATTGCAGCCGTCCTCAGGAACTGAGTTCTGTGTTTGTGATCCATGAATAGTTACTACCACGCATTGGAATGCTTAAGTGCCCCTCTCGACTTATTAATCAACATGATCTCTGTCCAGGAGTTGCAACTAGTTTCTGGTGTTTGTAGGTAGTGTTAGTAGTCTACCAAGTGGCACCGGTATAGGTGGGCTTGGGACAGACTAGGCACAGTGGCCCGGTGTACCAAGTGTCACCCGGATGGTGGGCTTGGGAACCCTGCACACATCGTTTGGGGCCGTGAGCGACACCCCGGCCGGATCTCCTTGCGGATGGAACCCGAATAGGTGATAAACCTGGACGAGAGACTTGTGTGGTTAGTCAGGTCGTGGCCGACTCCCTCGCCAGGCTTCCGCTTGAAGGTTGCCGAGATACACGAGGTGTGCATGGCGGTAAGTGGCGAGAGCTTGTGTGAAGAAGTACACCCCTGCAGGGTTAACATCATCTATTCGAATAGCCGTGTCCGCGGTAAAGGACTTCTGGGTTGCCTATACAGTTCATAGACAAGTGAAAGTGGATACTCTAAAATACGCAAGATAAGCGTGAGTGCTATGGATGGCGTTCTTGTAGGAAGACGGGAGCGGGTCCAAAGTGGTGTATTGATATGGTGAATATGTGGACTCGTGTGCGCCACCTCAAAAGAGTTACTTGCAGTCGTAGTTCAAGATAGCCACCGAGTCAGAGCTGGCTTGCTGCAATTAAACCCCACCATTCCTTTGTTGATACTGATGCATATGTAGTTAGTTCTGATGTAAGTCTTGCTGGGTACATTTGTACTCACGTTTGCCTATTTTATGTTTTTGCAGAGAGACTTCAGTCTCGCTAGTAGTCCGCTTAGACTTCGATGTTTAGCTTGTTACCTCAGCTACGATCTTGCGCCCTCGGCAGGATTTGGTAGATAGTCAGGCTTCTCAGCCTTTTTCATTTGTAGATGTCTGTACTCAGACATGTTAATCTTGCGCATGTGCTTTGACTTGTATGCTCTGAATGTTGGGTCGTGAGACGCATGTTTGTAATATCTCGCTCCTCGGAGCCTATTGAATAAAATACTTGAGTTGTAGAGTCATGTTGTGATGCCATGTTGTATTTGCACATATCGAGCATATTGTGTGTATGTTATTGAAATGCTTGGTATGTGTGGGATCTGACTATCTAGTTGTTTATCCTTAGTAGCCTCTCTTACCGGGAAATGTCTCCTAGTGCTTCCACTAAGCCATGGTAGCTTGCTACTGCTCCGGAACACTTAGGCTGGCCGGCATGTGTCCTTCTTCGTTCCTATGTCTGTCCCTTCGGGGAAATGTCACGCGATGAATGGAGTCCTGTTAGCCCGCTACAGCCCAGTTCACCGGAGTCCTGCTAGCCCAGTGCTACAGCCTGGATTCACTCGCTGATGACCGACACGTTCGATGCTGGGTCATGGATGCCTGTCCCTGTAAGTTTGTGCCACTTTGGGTTTACGACTAGCCATGTCAGCCCGGGCTCCTTATCATATGGATGCTAGCGACACTATCATATACGTGTGCCAAAAGGCGCAAACGGTCCCGGGCAAAGGTGAGGCGACACCCGTGGGGATACCGTGCGTGAGGCCGCAAAGTGATATGAGGTGTTACATGCTAGATCGATGTGGCATCGAGTCGGGGTCCTGACAAAAGAAACCACAGCCCACTATAGGGCGTGGAACCGTACTGGAGGGATGGCTCAATGGGCCATGCAAAATTCACACCACACCGGATACCATACCAACACACAACCTTAGAGCATGTTGGATACTTCGGCAGGTGGCCAAGAGCGGCGAGGATCTCCCCATTAATAATACCATAGAGCATCATCCCGCAGAAAACAACAATACAGTGTTGACAGTCTTTGAGACTTTCGCCTCAAATAACAGGCGCAAGTGAGCACTACGCGGCCTCGCCGAAGTCTGCCATGTTGCAACAATAAATCCATGGAACGACACGGCAATAACCTTCAATTCTAGTGACAAACCTCAATTCCGAACAATCCGAGCACCAGCCGCTTTGGTCCTCAGTCCAATTGTGGATGGCTTCCGGCTTACTAAAGTGCTCATGGACGGTGGCAGCGGATTAAACCTCATCTATGAGGAAACTCTCAGCAAAATGGAAATAGACAAGAGCCGCATTGAGCAAAGCAGCACGACCTTCAGAGGAATTATCCCTAGTCGGGAGGCACGATGTGTGGGAAAAATCACACTCGATGTGGTATTCGGCACGCCGGAGAATTACAGGTCCGAAGAGATAACATTCCAAGTGGCCCTGTTCAGTAGCGGATACCACGACCTTTTAGGGCAGGACGCATTCGCGAGCTTCCAAGCTATACCCCATTACGGGTACATGAAGCTCAAGATGCCCGGGCACAACAGAATCATCACTCTAGTCAGTGATCCGGACTTAGCACTCCGTGCCGAAAATAAAACCGCCGCCCTGGCCCTTGAGGCATTATCCGAAGCCCTCGCGGCCGAAGAACTAATTGCGCTGCGCTCCACAATGGACAGGGATGACGTGATACTCGACAAACGATCCAAGTCCACCTCTTTCAAACGAGCGAACGAAATACTCAAATTCCAAGTCCACCCAACGGATTCTACAAAAACAGCATCCATCGGGGCACAGCCGAACCCCACAATCGACGCTGCACTGCGGGTGTTCTTACGCGAGAATTTGGACATCTTCGCCTGGCACCCTTCAGACATGCCAGGGATCCCACGCAGGCTGGCCGAGCATAGCCTAAACATATTAAATGGATACAAGCCGGTCAAGCAGACTCTACGACGCTTCTTAGAGCCTAAATGACAAGCTATGGGAGAGGAGCTAGCCAAGTTACTTGACGCCGGATTCATCAGAGAAATAAAACACCTGTACTGGCTAGCAAACCTGGTGATGATACCAAAGAAGGACAAATCCTGGCTCCTATGTGTCGATTTCAAGGACGTCAATAAGGCTTGACCCAAGGACCCCTTCCCTTTCCCCCGCATCGATCAAATCATCGACGCTACCGCAGGACACGACTCATTGTGCTTCCTCGACGGATACTCTGGATACCATCAAATCAAGATGGCGGAGTCCGATCAAGCCGCAACGACATTCATCACTCCATACGGCCCTTTCTGTTTCAACACCATGCCTTTCGGGCTCAAAAACGCCGGTGCAACCTACCAACGCATGATTTAGACATGCCTGGAAAAACAAATTGGCAAAACAGTTGAGGCATACGTGGATGATGTGGTCATCAAGACCAGACACGTCGAATCTTTAATAGACGACCCGAGGCTCACGTTCGACAACCTCCGAACATACGACATCAAGCTCAATCCAAAAAAATGCATTTTTGGTGTTCCTGCCGGAAAGCTCCTGGGCTTCATCGTCTCCAATAGAGGAATTGAAGCAAACCCGGCTAAAATCCGAGCTTTGTCACAGTTGGCTACCCCAACAGACCTCAAGCAAATCCAGAAATTAACTGGATGCGTGGCTTCCTTAAGCCGCTTTATCTCCCGACTGGGAGAAAAGGCACTACCTCTTTATCGCCTTCTTCTACGCACCGAACACTTCGAGTGGACGGATGCGGCTATGGCCGGACTAGAAGAAATAAAGGCCCTCTTGGCCAGCAACCCAATCCAGGCCGCATCGAAGATTGGCGAACCCATGCTGTTATATATAGCTGCAACACACCAGGTTGTAAGCGCAGTGCTTGTCATCGAACGAGAGGAGGACGGACATAAGTTCCCACTTCAAAAGCTAGTATACTACGTATCCACTGTCCTCACACCATGCAAGTCACGGTACCCACATTATCAAAAGATAGCATACGCGGTCTTCATGGCACCCCGGAAACTATGACACTACTTTCAAGAGTATTCGATCACGGTGGCCTCCAAAGTACCAATCAACGATACAACAAACAACCGCGATGCCACGGGCCGGATTGCTAAGTGGGCCATCGAGCTCATCCCGTTTGACATTATATATAAACCACGACGAGCCACTAAATCACAAGTACCGGCTCACTTCATCGCCGAATGGACAGAAGCCGAACTCCCTAAAGAGTACGACGCATACTCCAATTGGATCATGCACTTTGACGGCTCTAAGATGATGGCTGGTCTGGGATCGGGTGTTGTCCTGACATCCCCCACCGGAGATACAGTCCAATACGTACTCCAAATACTATACACAGACTCCAACAATGCAGCCGAATACGAGGCTCTGTTGCACGGTCTTCGGATGGCAGTCTCCATGGGCATCCAACACCTAGAGGTGCGTGGGGATTCGAACCTTGCAATATCTCAAATAAATGGAGACTTCGACGCCAAGGACCCGAAAATGGCGGCTTACCGTAATACCGTCCACAAGATGTCAGCTCGGTTCGAGGGGCTTGAATTTCATCATGTGGTCCGATAAAACAATCAAGCGGTGGATATCCTTGCCGCATCGGCGCTAAGCACTACCCCGTCCCACCTAACATCTTCTTGGAAAGGCTATTCAAGCCATCCGTGGTGTGGCAAGGGGAGACCGACAATACTAGCCCGGATCCGACCACAACCCCAGAACTCGAACACATTGACATAATCGGAGGCTCCGCCACAGAAATAACACCTTTGGCCCACATAATCATGGTTGTCATCGCCCCCTGGACTGAACCCTTCTTAGCCTACCTATATAGGCAAGAACACCCCGAGGACCAAAATGAGGCACGTCGCATTGTGCGGCACTCTAAAGCCTACAAGGTCCACGAGGGAGAGATTTATAAGAAAAGTGCTACTGGAGTACTCCAAAGATGTATCTCCGAAGAGGAAGGGTGGCAGCTCTTGGCCGAAATTAATGCTGGACTCGGTGGCCACCACGTCGCAGCTCGGGCCCTTGTAAGCAAGGCCTTCCGTATAGGTTTCTACTGGTCGACAGCCCGAGCAGACGCACAGGACCTTATCCATCATTGCGTCGGTTGCCAGCTCTTAGCCAACCAAAGCCATATGCCACCTACCGCTCTCCAAACAATCCCCATAACTTGGCCCTTTGCGGTCTGGGGGCTCGATATGGTCGTACCCCTTAAAGGAGGAAGCCATAAGAAAAACATACCTGTTGGTCATGGTAGATAAATTCACCAAATGGATAGAGGCCAAACCAGTTAAAACGGCCGAATCAGGACCAGTGATAGACTTACTATCAGGGGTCGTGTACCATTACGGTGTCCCCCACAGCAACATCACCGATACTGGCTCTGATACGTCTCCAACGTATCTACTTTTCCAAACACTTTTGCCCTTGTTTTGGACTCTAACTTGCATGATTTGAATGAAACTAACCTGGACTGACGTTGTTTTCACCAGAACTGCCATGATGTTGTTTTATGTGTAGAAAAGAAAAGTTCTCGGAATGTCCTGAAAATCCACGGAGGCACTTTTTGGAATTAATAAGAATTTCTGGGCGAAAGAAATACACCGGGGGGCCCACACCATGTCCACGAGACAGGGGGGCACCCCCCTATAGGGCGCGCCCCCTATCTCGTGGGCCCCCTCGACCTCCACCGACCTCAACTCCAACTCCATATATTCATGTTCGAGGAGAAAAAAATAGAAAGTTTCATCGCGTTTTACGACACGGAGCCGCCGCCAAGCCCTAATCTCTCTCGGGAAGGCTGATCTGGAGTCTGTTCGGGCCTCCAGAGAGGGGGATTCGTCGCCGTTGTCATCATCAACCATCCTCCATCACCAATTTCATGATGCGCACCGCCGTGCGTGAGTAATTCCATCGTAGGCTTGCTGGGCGGTGATGGGTTGGATGAGATTTACCATGTAATCAAGTTAGATTTGTTCGGGTTTGATCCCTAGTATCCACTATGTTCTTAGATTGATGTTGCTATGACTTTGCTATGCTGAATGGTTGTCACTAGGGCCCGAGTGCCATGATTTCAGATCTGAACCTATTATGTTTTCATGAATATATGTGTGTTATTGATCCTATCTTGCAAGTCTATAGTCACCTATTATGTGTTATGATCCGACAACCCCGAAGTGACAATAATCGGGATACTCCTCGGTGATGACCATAGTTTGAGGAGTCGTTCATGTATTCACTATGTGTTAATGCTTTGTTCTGGTTCTCTATTAAAAGGAGGCCTGAATATCCCTTAGTTTCCTCTAGGACCCCGCTGCCACGGGAGGGTAGGACAAAAGATGTCATGCAAGTTCTTTTCCATAAGCACGTATGACTATTTACGGAATACATGCCTACATTACATTGATGAACTGGAGCTAGTTCTGTGTCACCCTATGTTATAGCTATTACATGAGGAATCACATCTGGCATAATTATCCATCACTGATCCATTGCCTATGAGCTTTTCATATTTTGTTCTTCGCTTATCTACTTTTCCGTTGCCACTGTTACAACTACTACAAAAACCCAAAAACAATTATCTTTACTTCTGTTACTGTTACCTTTATTATCATACCACTTTTGCTACTAAATACTTTGCTGTAGATACTATGTTATCCAGGTGTGGTTGAATTGACAACTCAATTGCGAATACTCAAGAATATTCTTTGGCTCCCCTTGTGTCGAATCAATAAATTTGGGTTGAATTCTTTACCCTCGAAGCTGTTGTGATCCCCTACACTTGTGGGTTATCAAGACTAATTTCTGGCACCGGAGCATAGCTCTATTCTCTGAGTCACGTGGGATTTATATCTGTTGATCACTATGAAGAACTTGAAAGACGACAGAACCAAGGTTTTGCCCTCAACTATGAGGGGAGGTAAGGAACTGCCATCTAGCTCTGCACTAGATTCTCCTTTCGTTATTAGTAAGCTTGCGACACCTAAACCTGCTGCTGCTATGAATTCTGATATGTCGCATGTTATTGATGATGCCACTTCTGCTATGCATGATGTAACTACTTCTGTGCGTGATACTACTTTGCCATTGGGTGAATTTCTTGATGAACAACTTGCTAGAGTTAGGGGGAATGAAATTATTGAAGATGCTATTATTGATGATAGTGATGATGAAGGTTCTCCCAATGATTATGAATTACCTGTTGTTCCTGAGGGTTATGTTATGAATGAAGAAGCTGCTAGAGCTATCTTTGCTTGCAATGATAGATATGATCTTAAGAAATTATTAGCTAAATGGAAGCAACAGTCTCTTAATGCTAGAATGAAACCTGATCCTGCTTTTGCTACTTCACCTATTTGTGTTACTGATAAGGATTATGAATTCTCTGTTGATCCTGAGATTATTACTTTAGTTGAATCTGATCCTTTTTATGGCCTTGAATCTGAAACTGTTGTGGCACATCTTACCAAGTTGAATGATATAGCTACCCTGTTTTACTAATGATGAGAAGTCTCGCTATTTTTATATCCTTAAGATATTTCTGTTCTCGTTAAAGGGTGATGCTAAGACTTGGTATAATTCTCTTGCTCCTGGTTGTGTGCATAGTCCCCAGGATATGATTTATTACTTCTCTGCTAAATATTTCCCTACTCATAAGAAACAAGCTGCCTTGCGAGAAATATATAATTTTGTGCAAACCAAAGGAGGGAGTCTCCCACAAGCTTGGGGGAGGCTTCTCCGATTACTTAATGCTTTGCTTGCTCATCCTCTCAAGAAAAACAAAATACTTGATATCTTTTATAATGGACTAACCGATGCTTCCAAGGACTACTTGGATAGTTGTGTTGGTTGTTTTTTCAGGGAAAGAACAGTCGACGAAGCAGAAATATTATTGAATAATATGTTGACTAATGAAAATAATTGGACTCTTCCTGGGCCAATTCTTGAAACAATTCCTGAGCAATTGAGCCAACTCCTGAGCCTATTCCTAAACCCACTCCGAAGAAGAGAGGTGTTTTATTTCTCAGTCCTGAAGGTATGCAAGAGGCAACGAAATCAATGAAAGAAAAAGGTATTAAAGCTGAAGATATTAAGAATGTACCTCCTATCGAAGAAATACATGGTCTTAATATACCGCCTGTTGAAGAACCATATTGTCTTGATAACCCGACATAGGTTGTAAAGGTAAATTCTCTCTATAGATATGATAAAGTTGAATTCCCCTCTACTAAATTTCATAGCCCATGCTTAGATGAATTTGATGACTTTATGGCTAGACAAGAAAGTTTTAATGCTTATGCTGGTAGAGAGTTAAAGAATAATGCTTTTGAGATAGGATGTGTAAGCGATAATATGGCTAGAGTTAAAGATGAACTCAAACTCGTTAGCAAATATGCTTCTACGGTTGCTACTCAAGCTGAGCAAGTACTTAAAGCTCAAAATGATTTGCTTGAGGAATTAAATAATAAAAATGACTTTGCTGTTAGAGTGGCTATTAGAACTGGTAGAATGACTCAGGAACCTTTGTATCATGAAGGCCACCCTAAGAGAATTGAGCAGGATTCTCAGAGAAATAATTTAAAGGCACCTAGTTCTTCTAAAAAGAAGAAAAAGAAAAAAGATAGGACTTTGCATGCTTCTAGTGAACCTACTGTAGACACACCTAAGAATCCCAATGATATTTCTATCTCTGATGCTGAAACACAATCAGGTGATGAACATGAACCTAATGATAATGTTAATGATAACATTCATGTTGATGCTCAACCTAGCAAAAGCAATGATGTAGAGATTGAACCTACTGTTGATCTTGATAATCCACAATCAAAGAATCAACATTATGACAAGAGAGATTTTGTTGCTAGGAAGCACGGTAGAGAAAGAGAACCATGGGTTCAGAAACCCATGCCCTTTCCTCCTAAACCATCCAAGACAAAGGATGATGAGGACTTTGAGCGCTTTTCTAAAATGATTAGACCTATTTTCTTACGTATGCGCTTAACTGATATTCTCAAAGTCAACCCTTATGCTAAGTATATGAAGGATATCATCACAAATAAAAGAAAGATACCGGAAGCTGAAATTTCCACCATGCTTGCTAATTACACTTTTAAGGGTGGAATACCAAAAAACTTGGAGATCCGGGGGTACCAACTATACCATGCTCCATTAAAAGAAATTATGTTAGAACTGCTTTATGTGATCTTGGAGCCGGTGTTAGTGTTATGCCTCTCTCTTTACATCGTAGACTTGAATTGAATAAGTTAACACCTACTGAAATATCTTTGCAAATGGCCGATAAATCAACTGCTATACATGTCGGTATTTGTGAGGATGTTCCTGTTGTGGTTGCAAATGTCACTATCTTAATGGACTTTGTTATTCTTGATATTCACGAGGACGATAGTATGTCTATTATCCTTGGTAGACCTTTTCTTAATACTGCAGGGGCTGCTATTGATTGCAACAAAGGCAATGCCACTTTTCAAGTTAATGGTAATGAGCATACGGTACACTTTCCAAGGAAACAATCTCAAGTTCATAGCATCAATTCTATTGGAAAAGTTCCAACTATTATTATTGCAAGTTTTGAATTTCCTCTCCCTACTGTCAAGAAAAAGTATGATATTCTTATTGTTGGGGATTTTCATATCCCCGTTGAGGTAACTTAGTGTTATTCGAAATTTCTCCGGTTCCGTGTTATTCGGAATGAGTTTGTTACCGAGACTTGATCAACCTTGTTAGTGGATTCATTTTGATGATCATGAGATGGATGAAACTAGAAGGCACAACCTTCCGTACCCTCTTTTTACTTTCTGTTATTTAGAATAAATAAAGCAAAAATAGTATTATCTGTCTGTTTTCTGAATTATTCGTGCATTATAAAATATCCTGAAAATAAAAGTGCTCCAAATGCCCTGCAAATTTAGTATGATTTTTTATGGAATATTTGAGGATTTTAGGCACTGAAAACACTGCAGGAGGGGCAAGCACCAGGGCATGAGAGTGGAGGGCGCCCCCCTATAGGGCGCGCCCACCAGTCTCGTGGGCCCCTGGTGGCCCCCTCCACTTATACCAGCACCCACACACTTCATCTTCTACCCAAAAAAATCCCCATCCAGCTCAAGCACGAGTTCTAGCTCATTTTGCTGCGATTTTCGATCTCCTTGCTCAAAGCTCCATTCACAAAACTGCTTTGGGAGATTGTTGCTTGGTATGTGACTCCTCCATTGGTCCAATTAGTTTTTGTTCTAGTGCTTTATTCATTGCAAATTTTTGCTGCATAGGTGACCATGTTCTTGAGCTTGCATGTTAAATTTATGAGGTCCGAAGCAATTTTAATGCATGATATAGGCTCTAGGAATTTCTAGGAGTAGTTCCTATCAATCTTGTTTAGTTTTATTCACCTTTATTTTGAAGTTACTAAAATTTCAGAATTTTTTCACAAAAAGAATTATGTTTAGGAGAATGTACCAAGGTGGTTCCTCGGTGAAGAAAGGGCCCAGGATTGCTATACGTGAGCAAGACGTCGAATTGCCGAGGGACGCAGATGTACGATCTTGTGAATGGCCATCCGATAATTTTATGGTCGAAGCAGGCTTCAAGGAGGAATTTGACGCGTATGTACGTAATGCCGAGCTAGAGGACTTTTTACAAGATAAGTGTCCGTAGTACTATCAGTTGACTGATTCTTTTGTGCAGAGGTTCAAATATAACTGTGCGCATAATTCTCCTAGTGTCATATTTGATATTTATGATATATCTTATAACATGGATTTAGAGGATTTTACAACTGCTTGCAAACTCCCGCATATTAATGATCCTCACAAATCTGAATTTAGAGATTTTCTTGCTAGTATTACTGTGGGAGAATCTAGGGACATAGCACAAGCTACCACAGGGAGCATTCATTTTCCTGCTATACATTATTTTGCTCTCTTTATTGGTAGATGCATTAATGGTAAAGATGAAGCATGTCACATGTGTGTCCCTGATCTGTGTGTCCTCAAGAGTGCTGTGTTAGGTTATAAAGGTTATAACTTGGGGGCAATAGTTGCATGTAGGTTGCAGAATAATAATAGAAAGGGAAATTTATTTGGAGGAATTTATGCAACCCGTGTGGCTAATTATCTTAATATAGCCCCACGAGAGGGGGATATGATAATACCTCCTGTTTATTTTGATTATGAAGCTATGGTCAATCATCAATTTCTTGGGCGGAATTAACAATTCCTGCAATATCGACTAACCTATGATAGAAGCAACATCGTCCCTGTTACTCTTCCTGCTCCCTACCTTTTTGATTATGAGGCAAAAGGAAGATATGTTGTCACCAAGGAGGAAGCAGCTGAACACGAGAGGAGAGCGGAGACAGCTCGCCAACACGCCGTAGCTCAGGAGGCGGTTGCCGCTGCATCTCAGTATGACCCCAGTTTCACTTATGGATATCAGCCAGGCGGTGCTTGGTACTAGACCAACTTAGGCAAAAAGCCTAAGCTTGGGGAGTACGTATTTCTCACCGAATTTACATTCATGTTCACACACTAGTCATCGATGCTCATACTCTTTCATTGTATTATCCATGTTTGTTTAAATTTCTTTTTCTAGTTTTCTTCTTGTGTGTTTGATAAACCTTAAGAAAAACCAAAAAAAATTAGTTAGTTTAATTTCCATGCTTGTAGTAGAATGCAAATGAAAACCCAAAAAGATTTCTTGTTCTTCTTTTTATTTGTTGGGAGCTTCCCTGTGTAAATAGTTTTATTTTCTTTTTGTTTTCTTTGGGGGGCGAGAATATCATATTGAAAATGCTTAGTGGCTCTCATATGCATGATTGTTTATTTAACTTAGAGCCCATATTACTTGTCTTTTTTCTCTTGAGTTGAATGCTTGCAGATTCCAGCTTAGTCCAATGCACGTGCACTCTTATTATTATACACATCGTTCGGTCGTGCTGGTGAAAGGCAATAATGACAATATATGATGGACTTATTGAGATGAGAAAAGCTGGTATGAACTTGACCTCTCTTGTTTTTGTAAATATGATGAGTTCATCGTTTCTGAGTCAGCTTATTATGAAGTAAACATATTTGCAATGACATTTTGAGATTATAGTTGCTTGTGCCATGCTTGATTAGCTATGAGTTATAATGGTTTACTTTGCGTGCCAACATGCTATTAGAATGATTATGATGTGGTATGATGGTATGGTATCCTCCTTTGAATGAATTGAGTGACTCGACTTGGCACATGTTCACGCATGTAGTTGAATCAAATCAACACAGCCTTCATGATATTTATGTTCATGGTGGATTATATCCTACTCATGCTTGTATTCGGTGTGAATTAATTTTAATGCATGTTTATGACTGTTGTCGCTCTCTCAGTTGGTCGCTTCCCAGTCGTTTTGCTAGCCTTCACCTGTACTAAGCGGGAATACTGCTTGTGCATCCAAACTCCTTAAACCCCAAAGTTATTCCATATGAGTCCACCATACCTACCTATATGCGGTATTTACCTGTCGTTCCAAGTAAATTTGTATGTGCCAAACTCCAAACCTTCAAATGAAATTTTGTTTTGTATGCTCGAGCAGCTCATGTTACAACTAGGGCTGCCTATATCTACCATGCTAGGTGGGTTATTCTCAAGAGGAGTGGACTCCTCTCCTCATTCACGAGAAATGGCCGGTAACCGAGATGCCCAGCCCCATGATCCAAAAAGATCAAAGCAAATCAAAATAATTAAACAAAACTCCCCTAGGGCTGTTGTTAGTTGGAGGCACTCATTGTTTCGAGCAAGCCATGGATTGATGCTTGTTGGTGGTTGGGGGAGTAAAAACCTTTACCATTCTATTTGGGAATTGCCTATAATGCATGTAGTATGGAAGATACAGCCATCTCATTGTTGTTGTGTTGACAACGAAAGTATGCCGCTCAAAATGTTATTCAATCCCTATTTTAAAATCGAGCTCTGGCACCTCTACAAATCCCCGCTTCCCTCTGCGAAGGGCCTATCTATTTACTTTTATGTTGAGTCATCACCCTTATTATTAAAAACCACCCGCTGGAGAGCACACTGTCATTTGCATTCATTAATAATGGTTTATATTGGGTATGACTTGACTGGATCTCTTTTACCATGAATTACAATGTTTAGTAAGTCCTTGACCTTTAAAGGTGCTCTACATTTATGTTTTGCGGTCCTTGATCTTTTACCATTAATGGCTAGCGAGATACCATTTTGTTATATCATGTTACGGTTGTTCTGAGAAAGTGTTGTCATCCGAGTTTTATTATTATGGCTCGCTAGCTGATTATGCTATTGATATGAGTAATTGTGAGACCTAAGTGTTATTGTGAGTATGGTTAGTTCATAATATTTGCTGAAACTTGAATGATGGCTTTTCATGTTTACAACAAAAAGAGCAAACAGAGTTTGTAAAATTTTTTATTTATCACTTTCAGTTTATCAACTGAATTGCTTGAGGACAAGCAAAGGTTTAAGCTTGGGGGAGTTGATACGTCTCCAATGTATCTACTTTTCCAAACACTTTTGCCCTTGTTTTGGACTCTAACTTGCATGATTTGAATGAAACTAACCTGGACTGACGCTGTTTTTAGCAGAGCTGACATGATGTTGTTTTATGTGTAGAAAAGAAAAGTTCTCGAAATGTCCTGAAAATCCCCGGAGGCACTTTTTGGAATTAATAAGAATTTCTGGGCGAAAGAAATACACCAGGGGGCCCACACCCTGTCCAGGAGACAGGGGGGCGCCCCACCTATAGGGTGCCCCCCTATCTCGTGGGCCCCCTGGACCTCCACCGACCTCAACTCCAACTCCAAATATTCATGTTCGGGGAGAAAAAATCAGAGAGAAAGTTTCATCGCGTTTTACGACACGAAGCCGCCGCCAAGCCCTAATCTCTCTCGGGAGGGCTGATCTGGAGTCCGTTCGGGGCTCTGGAGAGGAGGATTCGTCGCCGTCGTCATCATCAACCATCCTCCATCACCAATTTCATGATGCTCACCATTGTGCGTGAGTAATTCCATCATAGGCTTGCTGGACGGTGATGGGTTGGATGAGATTTACCATGTAATCAAGTTAGATTTGTTAGGGTTTGATCCCTAGTATCCACTATGTTCTGAGATTGATGTTGCTATGACTTTGCTATGCTTAATGCTTGTCACTAGGGCCCGAGTGCCATGATTTCAGATCTAAACCTATTATGATTTCATGAATATATGTGTGTTCTTGATCCTATCTTGCAAGTCTATAGTCACCTATTATGTGTTATGATCTGACAACCCCGAAGTGACAATAATCGGGATACTTCTCTGTGATGACCGTAGTTTGAGGAGTTCATGTATTCACTATGTGCTAATGCTTTGTTCCGGTTCTCTATTAAAAGGAGGCCTTAATATCCCTTAGTTTCTGCTAGGACCCCGCTGCCACGGGAGGGTAGGACAAAAGATGTCATGCAAGTTCTTTTCCATAAGCATGTATGACTATTTACGGAATACATGCCTACATTACATTGATGAACTGGAGCTAGTTCTGTGTCACCCTATGTTATAGCTATTACATGAGGAATCGCATCCGGCATAATTATCCATCGCTGATCCATTGCCTACGAGCTTTTCATATTTTGTTCGCTTATTTAATTTTCCGTTGCTACTGTTACAGCTACTACAAAAACCCCAAAACAATTATCTTTACTTCTGCTACTGTTACCTTTATTATCATACCACTTTTGCTACTAAATACTTTGCTGCAGATACTAAGTTATCTAGGTGTGGTTGAATTGAAAACTCAACTGCTAATACTCAAGAATATTCTTTGGCTCCCCTTGTGTCGAATCAATAAATTTGGGTTGAATACTTTACCCTTGAAAGCTGTTGTGGTCCCCCACACTTGTGGGTTATCAGGCTCCAATTTCACAGCCGACGAGGTGAAAACTTGGTGCGGCAACATGGGCATTAAGCTCGATTACGCCTCCGTCTATCATCCCCAAACAAACGGTCAAGTCGAACAAGCAAATGGTCTTATTATGAGCAGCATACCCTGACTAGTGCGATCACTGAAGGAATCAGACACGCACTGGGTCGAGGAGCTCGACTCCATACTGTGGGGATTGCAGACCACGCCGAATCGCACTACCGGATACACACCATTCTTCATGGTGTACGGTGTAGAGGCTATATTTCCCTGCAATATCATTCATGACTCACCTCGAGTGCGCATGTATGAATAGAGGGAAGCCGAGCTTGATCGGCAGGACAGTTTAGATGCCCTGGAGGAGGAGCGCGACATCGCAAAAGCCCGTTCCGCATTCTATCAGCAACATGCTCGAAGGTATCAAAGTAGAGAAGTACGGGCCAAAACTTATAACATTGGTGAAATCGTTCTACACCTACCGGAGAAGAAAAAGGACAAGCTCAAGCCCAAGTGGGAGGGTCCCTTCATCATTGATAAAGTTCTTACCGGAGGAGCGTACCGCCTGTGTGATGCATCAGATAATCGACTCGAGCCGAACCCATGGAACGCGGCCAGACTCCGAAGATTCTATGCCTAGCACCGCACTCTGTGTTCGTCTCCTTCCCTCCGCCTTTTTTAAGTTATATCCTCTCCCTTTCTTTTGTTTATGGCCCTAAAGGCTTTAAGTGTGACTCGACTACACACTCTTGACGCGCTATGCGTGCTCACTATACCTGGGGGCTTACAGAAGCTTAATATAATTACCTTCAGGGCATCATGCCCACTACATATGTGTCGCTTTTCCATACGTACATTTTCTTCACCATTATATGCATCAATATGACTCAAGTTTTGGCCAAGCTGGGTTGCCTGGCTCCTATATTTATGCCCTACATTCCCGTTAGTTCGTCTAGGGCATAAGGGGAGCACCTCTGCGATTGTTACTGCCGGGTACTCCGGACGTGTACCTCAGACTGCGTGAAGCCGAAAGCTAGCGTTCTTAAGGGAATATTCAGTCGGTGAACTAAATATGTTTCTTACCTATTACAATACAAAGCCCCAGATGTTTCATATACTGCGTCTCTGTTCGTAGTTCGGACATGCACATTAATGCATGCGTACCCAGGGAAAGGAACCCTTGGAACTATTCTCCCTGGAAGATGTTTCTTACTATCCATGTAATATAACATAGCTAGTTGGGTACTTGTCTGTTCAAGCACTTACGACCCCTACGCCTGGTTTCCACGCGTACCCCGGTTTACATAACTGAGCGAGTATTCGGAAACACTCTGGACTGTCGGGTCCGAAGGCTGAAGCGAAAAGGTCCGCCATGACAAATGATTTACAATCCGGCTAGGGACAAAATATGTCAATTGAAGTACACAGTCACTTAGATCCACATACTTCTTCTTCTATACCATCCAACAGGCTGTCTAGCCTACAATACTGTTGGGAATACTTTGCGGCTAATCCTACCTGGTCATACACTAGACTAACGCGAATCTCTTTCCCATCTGACCCTATAGGTCTGACCAGGCCATGTGATTCGGATTGAGCTTGGTGTACCGTGTTTTCACCATGGCCCAAGCTTCCCTCGCACCTTGTCGACAGGCAGATACCTTCCATAAATGGAAGCGCCGTCGCGCTCCCTTGAGCAGCTCTACAAGCTCCCCCATGCTTCCTGGCAGGGAGGTGGATGGCCACAAGGCCTTGGCAATACCCTACATCACCTGTCGAACTTGTTCGTGCACTTACTCAAGCTCTTGCAGAAGATCGCCTGCGGATCCAGGCATCTCGTCTTTAGGACGACCAGTCAGTATACCTACAGACATAACTCTGTTAGCCCGTTTCTTCGCCGAACTATATAAAGGTTCGTTTGAGCACATACTAAAAATGTTGCGTTGAAGCCTCTTATTCTCCTTCACGGAGTCAACAAGCTGGGCCCAAACATCTTCCAATTCCACGCCCAGCCGGGTATTGGCATCCTGGAGATCGTTTTTCTCTTGCCTGACCCGTATAAGTACACGCTCGCCGGCCTCTAGTTGTTGTTGAGCTCGTTGTTCATCCTCTTGTAGGATCTCCGGATTAGCTCCGGGATTGCCTGTGGAATCTATTGTTAGATCTGCGAACATGCCGAACACAAAACGGTACACGTAATTACATTTTTTATCGATCAAGTAAAAAATTACCAGATGAGGCCTTCTTCGATTCCTCCATTTCGGCAGCTGCGGCCCTTAGCCAGGCTTTGCACTCCTCCAACTCTTCTCTGTAAGAACCTATTCATACAATGATCCTTCAATTAGTTGTGCCAACTGTTTCAAGTCTCGGCGGCTACTGATATACATAATTATTAGATTTTGCTTACCTGTATATCTTTTAAATACTGGTCTGTGGCTCTAGCAAGCCCATCTTAAGTAGCTCGGATGTACGCGTCTCCCGAATTGAAGGCATCAAATGCCTCTTCAGAGAAGTTAGGGTCGCGGGGTGTGGCCTGCCGACGATGATGATTCATAGCGCTCTCCACTTCGGAATTTGTAGCGGATATTCTATCCGCATCCTCCGTAGGAGGACCGTCTGGTGTTGTCCCCGCGCCAGCCTCCACCCTCGAGGTCGATTCTGGAGTCCGGCTGGTAGAGGCATGACAGGCAGGATCCCCGGATACAGTCCGGCGGATACTCTTTCTGCCAAGACACGATGGACATTGTTATATTTTAAAGATGACAATCATGGAGCATGTTTCAAATCATACCTCTTCAGTTGTGGCTCGGTCCTGTTCGCTTTCCTTTTAAGCCTACCTGGCTTGGGCGCCCCTTGTTGGTGAGTCGCCGCAGGTTCGGCACGGTGCCCCGATGGCCTTCCCTATAAAGCGCAACACATGTACGGTGGGTAAGGCGTAAAGAAGGGATCCTTTTCGGAAGTTAGGACTCCGGTTTTACTTACATATGACGCAGGGAGTAGGCCAGGATAGTCGGCAATGATGGCCACCAAGGTGCCGTCACAGCTTGCCAGATAAAACGTCATGTCAACGAGCTCCACAAATATGTCCGGATCTTCTTCGAGTCTGAGGTCGAGGGCCCGGTTGTGGTCCTCTGGCTGTGGAGGCGGGCTATGGACCTCCCTCACAGCTTACCACAGTTCCTGGTATGGACTAGAAAGGTAAATATTTGCAATGAAATACTGCGGGAATGAATAGAGTTGAGTAAAAAATAGCAACTCACCCAGCTAGGGGGGTTGTACATGGAAAATCCATCCCGTGGCTTAATGCGGATGAACTCCTCTTCTTCTCCTTTGTACAAATCAGACAATATTTTCGCCAGAGCGGTGGCGGAGTCCGGACCTTTCCGACCGTAGCGGGTGACATCGTCTTGTCCATTGAAGTTCCACATGGGATGCCCCGATATTGGAGTGGCTGCACCCCCCACATTATGCATATTGACATAACCTCGATTATTTTCAATCCAGATTTGGCCAGCGTTTTTATCCTGCCCATCAGTTGAAGGACCTCTCTGCTATCTTCCTCCTGGGGGCTCCGGGGACGCCAGCTATGGTGTTTCTTCAATGGGGCATTTGTGAACTTAGGAAGACACAAACGGATAGGGTCAGGAAGGGTGACGTCCTCTATGTAAAACCACTCGGAAGGCCAGTCTTCGGATGTCTTCTTCGGAGTGCCGGACAGTTATCCGGTCCCGGGGATGAGACATATTTCGGCTCCGCCCACTTGGTATATTGATCCCTCCTAATTGCGAGGGACGAGGCAGAATAGCCTCTTCCATAGCTCGAAATGAGCTTCGCAACCCAGAAATAACTCACGAAGGGCGACATAGCCTGCGATGTGCAGGATGGAGGCAGGGGTAAAGTTGTGCAGCTGGAGGCCATAATACTCCAGGATCCCGCGGAGGAACGGATAGATTGGAAATCCGAGGCCCCTCAGCACTAAGGAACAAGGCATACACGCTCCCCCTGGATGGGTTGGGAAAACTCTCCGCTTGCTCCCCACCGTCGAAAGTGGCTAATCCGGCTCGAACGGGGACAAGATATGCAGGGGGAGGAACCCCTGGGTCTCCAACTCCACCAATTGGGCGTGGCATACGGTACACTTCTCCCAATCACCTGGCTTGGCGCTATGAGGACGAGAGGAGGAGCTGCGGTGGCCAGCCATGATGGGATGTTTTTTTTGGGCACGCTCCGATGGATCCTCGCTTGGGGAAGATGGTGTGTTTTGGATCTGAGGATCCCCGTCTCTTTAATAGATGATTTATTTACATGGTCAGGGTGGCAAGTGTAAAAATGCCCCGGCTTCTCGCATTCGCTGGACACGTGGAGACTGACATTATTAAGGTACAGAAGCCGATGAGTGCAACATTAAATGGGAAGCCGGACACTGCTCGGTACAACATGTACTCTGGAGAATTTGGAGAAGAACCCACCTTGTAATGCCAAAGACAATCTGCGTGCCGGACTCATCGTCATTGAAGCCTGGTTTAGGGGCTACTTAGGGAGTCCTGGATTAGGGGGTCCTCGGATAGCTGGACTATATACTTATGCCGGACTATTGGACTATGAAGATACAAGATTGAAGACATCGTCCCGTGACCAGGTGGGACTCTCCTTTGCGTGGAAGGCAAGATTGGCAATTCGGATATGTAGATTCCCTTCTCTATAACCAACTCTCTGTAACCCTAGCCCCCTCCGGTGTCTATATAAACCGGAGGGTTTAGTCTGTAGGACAAGAACAATCATAATCATAGGATAGCTTCTAGGGTTAGCCTCAACGATCTCGTGGTAGATCAACTCTTGTAATACTCATATCATCAAGATCAATCAAGCAGGAAGTAGGGTATTGCCTCCATAGAGAGGGCCCGAACCTGGGTAAACATCGTGTCCCCCACCTCCTGTTACCATTAGCCTTAGACGCACAGTTCGGGACCCCCTACCCGAGATCCGCCGGTTTTGACACTGACACCGGCCTTGAAGGCTGTGTTCGGACATGGCTGTGAGCTCGAAGCGACTGGATTGACCCTTGGGTGTTAGAACTCGAGGGGGGAGAGGGAGGAAGGGACTAGCGTGGAAGAAAAAGGACATGCCTTAGCCCCTTTATAAAGACAACGAATATCAAACGTCCCTCCGTGTCCTGAAAACATGCCTATTCCCACGGAGACGTGCCAACAGTACGGTTGGGTTACCCATGCCTGCGTTGATGAAAATCCCGTAATAAGGGGACAAGATCTTTGTTTTGGCAATACGTGCCAATGAAAACCGCCTCCCGAAACATGGGGAGGCGGGCTAGGAAATGGTTCACAATAATGGTCGGGTGATGACATAATGCCGCCAAGATTGTCAGTGGATTGGACTCGTGTGTTATACCCTCTGCGGGTATGTGTGGAATTTGTTTTGCAGAGCTAGACACAATTCTTGTGTTCGGAATTTACTCTGAAGTATTTGGAGGAGGAACCCGCCTTGCAATGTCGAAGACAATCTGCGTGTCGGACTCATCATCATTGAAGCCCGGTTCAGGGGCTACTGAGGGAGTCCTGGACTAAGGGGTCCTCGGACAGTCGGACTATATACTGTGGCCTGACTGTTGGACTATGAAGATACAAGATAGAAGACTTCGTCCCGTGTCCGGATGGGACTCTCCTTTGCGTGGAAGGCAAGCTTGGCGATTAGGATATGTAGATTCCCTTCTCTGTAACCAACTTTTTATAACCCTAGTCCCCCCCCGGTGTCTATATAAACCGGAGGGTTTAGACTTCTAGGGTTAGAGTCACAACAATCATAATCTCATAGGCTAGACTTCTAGGGTTTAGCCATTACGATCTCGTGGTAGATCAACTCTTGTAATACTCATATTCATCAGGATCAATCAAGCAGGAAGTAGGGTATTACATCCATAGAGAGGGCCTGAACCTGGGTAAACATCATGTCCCCCGCCTCATGTTACCATTAGCCTTAGACGCACAGTTCGGAACCCCCTACCCGAGATCCGCTGATTTTGGCACCGACACCTACCATGATTGAGATAAATCTATCCACCTAAAACTTCCTTTAGATTAGATTAGATGCAAAATCTTAGGGTTAGGTTTCTGCCCAACTCATCTAGGACCGACCGATCTGAAGATTTCAGTCTCACCGATTTGGCTCAGGCCATTGCACATGTACTACTCGATCTGACCGAAGTGTACGAATCGGTGTGACCGAATTCACTTTCTTTGTGAAACCCAAGCATCTCGGAGTCACCGAACTTCATCTCGGTCTGACCGAAATTGCATGTTTAGACTCTGCAGTTGCTTTGGTGTCACCGAGTTAGGCAAATCGGTAGCTCCGAAATGCTTTCTGCAGAAAACTAAAATTAAGTTTTTGTGTCAACTTTTTGCCAAAATAGTTGTGCTTTGTGATGCTCATCTACTCTACCTATACCTATCTATTCACAGGCACAGTTTCAGAGATGTCATACAATAGTTATAGTCAGAACAGGTCAAGGGAGCAAGTGAATCTTAGTGAGGGCACTAGTCCCTCCAATAGCAGCTATGATGAAGGAAGCAGAAGCACTCCAAGCAATCTGCCTAAGGCCAATGTTAGGAAAAGGAAGAAGAAAACCTCAGATTCAGAGGATGGGGATTTTGCAGTTGAGGAGGTAACCTCAAAGAAGAAAGTGCTTAAGAAGGAATATGGTGCTTCTGCTGCCACCAAGCGTGGCATGAGGAGGAAAGCTCCTGCTGAACCAATAGAAGAAGAGGTTGCTGGAGGAAAGAAAAAGAAAGAAAGAATCAAGAAGACTATGGCCAGAGTCATTGGCAAGCCTTCTATGGACAGAGATTCTGAAGAAGAGGAGGAGGAAGAGCCTGTTGCACCTCCTGCAAAGACCCAGAAGCTTATGGGGATGTTATTAAGTTTGGGGCTGCTCCATCTAAGCCCAAGAAAGCCCCCAAGCCTGCCACTGCTCAAGCTTTAAAGCCTTCTGCACCCAAGTGATCCACCAGGAATATCTCAGCTGCTGAGAAGAACAAGGCCCCAGTGCCAGAAGTTCAAGAAAAGAAGAGCAACAAGTGCTCAAAAAATTGAAGCCAAAGATACCTAATCATGATGATAACCATCCCATTGCCGAGAACACAAAGGACAGAAAAGATGCAGGTATGAGACTGTGGAGACAGTCTGATTCCTATGTTGCAAGGAGAAGGACTGCTATTGACTATCGTTTCCACACCGAGGAATAGCAGGACTTTTATGAAACAGTCTTGTTGGATAAGAAGCCTATAGTCTGTGATATGAAGTGGGTTGATTGGGAGTATATTGATGACAATGCAGATTACTTCCTTGGATTGCATGAGAGCTTCAGGTTGAATGAAGAGGACAAATTTGTTGGACAAAAACTGACAAAGTGGAACGGTGAGCTGATTATGCAATTCTACTCCACTCCACACTTCTATCTGGATGGCAAGATAGTATGGATGACTGAAGGCACAAGATTTCAGTCTACTGTTGCTGAGTGGGCCAAGTTGATCAATGCCCCTTGTCGGGGATATACCTCGCGGTGTAACCCGGCCGGAAGTGTAACCCGGCCGGACTTGGCGACTCACTAATGACCCGCCCTGACTGGATGACACACTAAGTGACGCGCCCGATCCTAGCAACTTATGGGTGACCTGGCAAGCGGATCATAGGAGCGACAAGACCCGGGGGCCCAGGAGGCTCAAGGCCTAGAAGGTCGGCTTATGTTATGGTAGACCGGCTTAAGAGGAAAGGCGTGAGGAATATCTCCCTCACAAGGAATCAAGACCCGGACTTGTATCCGGCTCGTAGTAGAAGATAGGCTAGTCCTAATCCTATTTGGACTCCACATGTAACCCGCCCCTCTAACTTATATAAGGAGGGGCAGGGCACCCCAAAGAATACAAGCAACAAGAAACAATATCTAGGGCTAGACACAAAGGGGGAGCCGTCTTATGCGGCGACTCTCGATGAGCATAATGAGACCTAGCCTCAAACAGCATGTAAGGCTATTCCGGATGATGTTTCCCGGGGCCCGAAGCTGTCTAAATCCTCGTCTTGTGTGATGATCCGCCGAGCGTCTCTCGATTCCGCCCAACCCCTCTCAAGCTACCACATAGATGCGTTGGCCTCGCGACTAAGTCCTTGCAAGAGGACATCTGGCATGAAAATTCCATGACAGTTGGCGCCCACCGTGGGGCCCGCGCACGATGGTGTTGAGTTCTTGGAGGGGTTTTTCCCATTGATCGAGAAGCTCGCAATTGGTTCGATGAAGAAGAACTAGCACGGGAAAATCATGCACGATAACCCGTTATGGACAACCTTGGGACCTCATTGGAATTCAGTTCAATCGTCATCAACAAAATAATAGGGGTTAATTATCCTTTTGCCCTCAGTGGTGTCTCTATGCTCAGTTTTGCCCTCAGATGCAAATTGTGCTCAGTTTTGCCCCTAGTCCATGCACAACTACTATGACGAGGCCAAACGGCCATATTTGAGTCCATTCCGTCCGCCAGCGTTAAGTTGTGGGTCCGGAGCTTACACATGGGACCACGTGGACGTGGGTCCGGAGCTTACATGTGGGACCGTGTGGACGTGGGTCCGGAACTGACATGTAGGCCCATGCAACTAAATCCCCAAATTATTCGTAGCTGCTCTCTGCCCATCCGCTTCGCCGCCGGACGTCTGACCTGCCGCCGCCGGCACTTGCGCCACGGCCAGGACCTGCCCCGCCACCAGCTGCACGCCTACTCCACTGCTACCTTTCTGCGCCTATGCTCCACGGCTGCCTGCGACGCCCGCCACCTTCCTGCGACGCGACGGGTGGGGCGCCCGCCACCTGCTCGACCCGCGGTGCGGCCTCCTGCCCTGCGCCCGGCCGGAGCGCTCAAAGGTGGGGGGATGCTGGAGCTATTTGAACTAGGAGGAAGAACCCTAGGCCGAAATGGAGAGTGGCGGCAACCCCGGAGTATCTGGCGAGGCAGGCATCGGGCCGGAGATCCACCGCGTCCACGACTGGGTTCCCGAGAGGTAAGTCTTGCCTCCTGTTTAGATTGAGCTTAGTTGTGCATTTGAACACTCGATTCGAGTAGGTTTGCCCAATTAGTGTGCTGATTGCGTCTCTGTTTTTCGCCGGTTAGGATGGGGTTGCGGTTTGCTTTCTTGATGTACATTAGAAGGGACTGGTACACGTTCGATGCAAAGGATCAGAAGAAATACCAAGGAGGTTTTGATTATCGGTTGCCAATGGCTAGTAATTGGAGTTTCAGACAATTTTGGGAGGTAATTTGTAGCCAATATCCTTGGGGTTTGCTTGATGAAGTGGTATACAAATACTATGATGGGGAAAAGAAATGGGTGACAATTAGTAATGATGAAGAGCTAGCTACCATGTTTGTTAGGCATAAAGAGAAAGATAATTTTCATGTGAGGCTGCAAGTTGATGTGCTTGAGCAGGCATTTGGACCTAGGATGACGGGTGCAACATCTCGGGGAGAACCAAGTCATCGTAATGGCATCTCTAGCCAGAACAATTCAGTTGGTGCACGGCGACGTGGTGGCTCGACAAGTGTGGGCAACAGCAGTAGGGTCCCCCTTGAAGTAGAGCATGATGACTACAATACTGGGGTTGATGAAGAGAAGCTATATTATGATGTTATTCGGAATTTACGATGGGCACCTCGGGCTGATAACCAAGTTGAGGCTCACAATGCAGTCCATGTGGATGATGACGCGGTGGGTGAGGACGAAGACCTTGCAGCTGTTGAATGGGACCCTTTGAACCCTAATTTGGAAGAAGGTACAGTTTTTGCATCCATGAATGAGTGTAGAAATGCAGTTGTGACATACTGCATCAAGGTAGAACGTACTTTCAAAGTTGACAAGAGCGATCAAGTACGTTACAGAGTGCACTGTCCGACTGAGGGTTGTCCATGGAGGCTGCTCGCATCTAAAATGCAAAATAGCACTAATGTTCAGGTCAAAGTGAACTCCTTTAAGCACACATGCCAGGAATCAACCCTTAGGAAGGATACAATCAGTAGAGCCAAGTCAAGATGGGTGGCAGAAGAAGTAAAGAAGTGGGTGAAAGAAAACCAGCAAGTGGGTCCAAAGGAATTGCAGAAGAACATCAAAGATAAATTCAAGATAGATTTACCATACATGAGGTTGTTCAATGGTAAACAACAGGCTATGGATTCTATGTATGGTAACTGGCAGGAAAGTTTTCAATTGTTGTATTCATTCAAAGGTGAAGTGGAGAGGACAAGCCCAGGTAGTATTGTAGATATTGATCACCACACCATGGAGTACACATTCAGGGGAGTGACAAAGACCAAGGGATGCTTTAGGAGGGTTTTTGTCTGCTTTGAGGCTTGTCGTCGGGGTTTTTTGGCAGGTTGCAGGCCTTATTTGGCTATTGATGCCACTTTTCTCGCAGGGAGGTTTAAAGGACAGTTTGCTTGTGCAGTTGATGCACACAGTTTTATATTTCCAGTTGCCTACGGTGTGCTGGAGACAGAGTCTGAGGAGAGCTGGACTTGGTTTTTGCATAATCTGCGCCGGGCTATTGCACGTCCCAATGGGTTGGTCATTCATACAGATGCCTGCAAAGGTTTAGAAGTGGCCATGGACAATGTGTTCCCTAGAGTAGAGCATAGGTAATGCATGCGTCACCTTGCTGCAAATTTCATGAAGAAATTCAAAGGAAAGGTGTATACCGACAATTTATGGCCAGCATCTTTGACTTGCAGTGTGAAGAAGCACAACTACCACTTGAGGCAGTTATACATGAATCCCAAAGTGAAAGAATACTTGGAAACACACCACTCCAAGTTATGGGCCAGAAGCCAATTCAGTGAACTGAGCAAAGTTGACTATGTGCACAATAGTCTAGCAGAGTCTTTCAACTCAACGATCCGGAAACTAAAGGGTCATTATGTGGTGGATTTGCTGGACAGGATAAGGATAGAATACATGCAGAAATTTCATTGTCATGCAGGAATAGCCGAGGCAAAATTCATGGGCCACATTATCATCCCTGCCGTGATGAATGAGCTGATGCAGAAAACAACAGGCTTGGAAATGAACATGACTCTTTGCTCAGGTACCACAGCAGAGATATCATATTTGGATAAAGAGAAGAGGGAATGGAGATATCCGGTGGATTTAGAAGCTAGAACTTGCAGTTGTAGGCAATGGCAGATAACTGGGTTGCCATGCATTCATGCCTTGTTTTTCATCACTTCTCTCCCTGGTCCAGCAGGGAACATTCAGCAGTATTTGCATGATTACTACTCTGTTGCAAGGTTCAAAGCCACATATGCTTATGCCTTGCCTGCTATGGAGGGAAAACAACAATGGGACATGGTGGACCCTGGATTCAAGCTTTGTGCTCCAGTTCTGAAAAGAGCAGCAGGTAGACCAAGGAAGAGTCGAATCAGACCTCGCAGCGAAGGAGCTGGACTTGGAGCGAGGAAGCGTAAGTGCACAAGATGTGGTGGGTCTGGTCATTTCGGTAAGTATTGTGATAACATAGTAGATCTAGCGTTCGGAGAGAGTTTCGATGAAGGCTTCGATGAAAATGATGGACAACAGCCGGTTGCATCAGATGAGGATTTTGACGAGGTTCGAAATGATGATGGTCAACAGCCGCATGATTTTGACGATGATCCAAGTGAGGCTCCAAATAGTGATCATGGTGATCCAAGTGAGGCTCCAAATGATGATCATGGTGATCCAAGTGAGGCTCCAAATGATGATCTTGGTGATCCAAGTGAGGCTCCAAATGATGATCTTGGTGATCCAAGTGAGGCTCCAAATGATGATCCAAGTGAGGCTCTAAATGGTGACCAACCTTCTGTTGTTGTGAGTTCTGCTAGGTATGTAAATCCTGCAAGGGTCAAATACTACTGTACATTTATGGGTCACTTGACATGATCTCATTACCCTTTATGCTTTGCACAGCTCTATGATAGGTTTGAAGAAGATGCACAAGGTACCGACAACCAAGAGGAGAAGAGAAGAAGCAATGAGCACAAGGTGATCGAGGAGCAAAGTGATGGCAAGAAGCTCAAGGAACAGACAGAAGCCCGAACGCTATATGTGAATAATTATGAAACATTATGAATAATGTTGTATTTCTGTTGGATGATGTTAGAACTATGTTTGACATGATGGTTAAATCTATTGGATGATGTTTGAATGAGCACATGGTTTTTCCATTTTTTGATTTTTTTGAATTTTTTTGCTCATTTGAATTCTGGTCAAACCTAACTTTGACCACGATTTAAACAAGTCTAAAACATCAAAATGAAGAACTAAGCCTAGATCCTTCTTAGTCAATCCAAAATGAAGCTGTGGTGAGGTTTTTGAACTTTTCATGAAAAATGTGCTAAAATGAGGGTCCAAAGGTAGGGTAAACGGCCTCATCTCTAAGCAAGGTTTTTTTCGACCTTGTCTAAATCAGCCAAATAACTTTCCTAAACATATATTCTATATATACGGACTATGTGCGCTGGTTTTTTCATTTTTTGATTTTTTTTAATTTGTTTTGCTCATTTGAATTCTGGTCAAACTTAACTTTGACCAAGATTTAAATAAGTGTAAAACATCAAAATGAAAAACTAAGCCTGGATCCTTCTTAGTCACTCTAAAATGAATCTGTGGTGGGTTTTTTTGAAATTTTCATGTTTATTTCCCCAAAACACTTCTCTTCACTTCATACAAAAGAGTTTGAGATACTCGAGATATCATACAAATACACATGAACTTATTGTTTAAATGTATGTAAACCTTATTTATCAACTTAAATCGTTAGTATATGACATAAGAAGACTATGTGCGCTGGTTTTTTATTTTTTTGATTTTTATTTAATTTATTATGCTTGTTTGAAATCTGGTCAAACATAGCTTTGACTGCTCCAAACCCCTCCCAAACCCCGCTAACCCTAGCGCTGAACCAGGACCGTTCATCTAACCCTAGCGCTGAACAAGGGCCATCGATCTAACCCTTCTAGAAGGAATCTGTGGGGAGGAGGGGGCGATCCGCGAGATGCAATCTGATTGGCTGGGAGATTCTTTTTTTAACAAATATCGGGCGCGCTGGATGGACCGTTGGGCGGTCTCGTTGTCTGGGCCTGAGACCGCAGTAAATAGCCCGTCTCAGCCTTTCCAGGCCTTGCATGCATGCATGGGAGGCGGCGACGTGCATAGGCTGCGACGTGGGTTTGCATGCGCGGGAGGCTGCGGCATGCATGCATGCGAGCGAGGCAAGCGAGGCATGCTAGGCGCGCTAGGCTAGCGAGGCCAGCTAGGTGGTTCAACGAGTCAGATGCACCGTCCGGTCAAAGAGCTATGCAGTGATTCAAATGCACGCACGCGCCCCATGCATGCATCGTTTTTGTGCAAAAATTTAAGAGTGCAAAGCGTAACGGATACACACACGCGTTCGGGTTCACACACGCACCTTTCTCACCCTTTCTCTCTTCCTCTCCCACCCACAGGCCTATAAATAGGGTGCCTATCTTCCTCTCCCACCCATAAGCCAGATCCGATCCATTCTCTCCAAATTCAAACACCCAATCGACCGAGCCCTCCCCAAGCGAGACCATGCAGTTCAACGGGCCGACCTTCAGCCGTCCGCCTGTCGTGCCGGAGCGGCGCTACCCACCGGGCGTGCTCGTGGAGAGGGAGCTCCGCGTGTGGGCTTTTTCAAGGTGGAGGGGTTCTGTCGAACTCACCCGCGCCTTCCTCAGAGCCGGCTATGCCCACCTCCCACGGGGCTCGCCGAGGATGTTCACCCTCAACGAGGTTCGTGACCGCGGCGGCATCCTCCTACTGCTCACGGTCACCTTCACCAACCCGTTTGACGCGCGCGAGCTCCTCGGCCAAGTCTTTTGGTGCGGCTGCGAGGCCATCTTCTTCACCGTCTACAACATCTACACCAACTACGAGAACATCTTCCCCACTCCAGCCGGGATGCACTCCCTTCCCTACGACGACGAGGAGGAGGTGTGAAGATGAAGATGGTGTTGAAGGGGCGCGCGCGGCCAAAGTGGAAGGAGGAGACCAAGATGAAGATTGTTTCGTTTTTTATTTGTTGCTTTTCTATGTCGTGTTGTGTCGTGTCATGTTTCGTCATGTGTCCGTGAACTGTCCGTGAACTTATATTATTGTAATGGTACTTGTGTTGCATCTTATCTAAGTTATTTATTAGGGTTTATTATGTGTGTTAAAAAATGTCCGTGCCCAAGCATATGGCAGTGCAAACTAATTTATTATTCCGTTTAAATCCTAAACCAAGTGCCACTCTAACACTAAACCAAGTGCCACTCTAACCAAAACCACATGGCAGTGCAAACATACGTTTTCACGGTCTCACATTTTTTTTGACAAATTTCACAGTCTCACTGTGTATGCGTTTCTTCCCTACCCATGTCAAACTCTTGCCATCTGTCCTAGCGGTTACCAGCGCAACCCTAAACACCACAAACCCACGCGGTCTTGGTTGAGTCCCCAGCCGCACCAATTTTTTGTGCATTTTTTCACCCTTCATTTTTTTGACAAATTTTACAGTCTCACTATGTATACATTGCTTCCCTTCCCATGTCAAACTCTTGCCATCTGTCCTAGCGGTTACCAGCACAGCCCTAACCACCACAAACCCATGCGGTCTTGGGTTCGAGTCCCCAGCCGCACCAATATTTATTTTTTGCATTTTCCATCCTTCATTTTTTAGAAAAATTAGTTTCTACTCAATGTAATGCCCTTAAAAATGTTCATTTATTTTGGCACTAGGTGTAAACATCTACTAGAGCTGAGGAACATTTTCCATGACATTTTGGTCTTTGATTTAAATCACGTTGTATTTGAATTGGATTACTTAAATTTCTATTAAATATTTAACAGCTCCAAAAAATTTCTAACCTTAATTGTTTGGCTCTGGAATAATTCATTAGCTGCATTTCATTGATCAAAAGTTTCTGAATTCTTCATTTCTTCTCCTTTTTTTCAACATATTTAAATGTTGGTCACTTCTTCTCTTTTTTTTCAACATTTAAACAAATTTGACCAACATTTAAACTAGGTGAATTTCTCATACAATTTCAAGATTACAAATTCCTCCATAATTCATGCCTTTCCATACATTTTCAACATTACAACCGGTGCGATTACCATACCTACAAATGCCCAAAAGTATTTGCAAATGGGTATTGGTAGTGCTTGATCTTCAAGCTTCCTAACCTTCTTCTTCAACATCCTAAGCTCAACAGCTAGCTCTCTGTCAGTGCGTGCTTCCCCCTCCATCTCTTCTTCCGGAGATCGTGCTGCGGCCACTGCGGTTTGGGGCAGCATGCGCAACCATTCGCCATGCTCTTCTTGCAGTTCATTTATCAGAGTCTTGGCCAGAGCATCGACCCAAAGAAAGAAGCATGTCACCTGCATGAACACGGAACAGATCAACCGATTGCTCAAAGATCCCGACCACGAAAATGGTGCAATTGCCCCGATTCTTACCCCATTCTCGCTCCACACGTAGAACGGACGATTGTGGTTCCTCGGTGTGTGAGAAACCCTCCGATCAACGCTCGGCCGGCACCGCAGACAGACGAAGACAGGCATCTTCACACGCGCCCGGCTCTGCATCCGCGAGGTGGCGCGGGAGCTTGCGGAAGACATGGAGCTCGGAGCCGAACGGGATCTCAACGCCGCCGCGCCCTCCACAGCTAGCTTCCCACCGTCGGGCCCTTCACAGCTAGCTTCCCACCGCCGTCGTGCTCTCGCTCTCTCGCCGTGGTCAGCACCGTGCTCTCTGTCGCCGTGGTCACCGCCGCTGTCGCCCGCTAATATAGCACACCCGCAACGGCTCTAAGCTCAACGGCTCTCTGCTGGGTCCTGCAAGCCACGCGTGCAGCGGTCTGAATAAAATTGGCCGCCTCTGCCGCCTGGTCCCACCTGTAAGGGCCGAGTCAAAACGTTGACCTAACGGAGACGACAAAGTTCACAGGACGAGTCGGTGCGCACGGACTAGGGGCAAAACTGAGCACAATATGCATCTGAGTGCAAAACTGAGCAGATGGACACCACTAAGGGCAAAAGAATAATTAACCCAAATAATAGTGGCTCCATCGCCGCACCGGATGGCTTGTATGTTCGTATCTACTGGAGGTATGGGATTTTTCTGGCGAGCATTCAGAGATTTGAATCGCCCATAGTCGAGATCGACAGAATCATCGTTGTTAGGGTCGGTTGTCTCCATTGTTTTTTGGTTGTCCGTATGATTGTCCAACTCGATCGGCTCCTGGCCAAACTTTGCATTAATGAGTACATGCAATAAAAGCAAGTACGAGTCCTACAAGGGAAGCAAGTCCCGATAGAAAAAAAAGAGGGAGGCAAAAAATCAGCTACCGGCCAAAGCAGCTGGTCACGTGGCCAAACCTCCAAAGAAAAAAAAGTGGTCCAGATTCGTGTTCCAGGAGGAGTCAACGATGGGAAGTCACGGACTGGACCTCCGCCCATCTCGTCTGCGCGGCCTTGCCCCGCCGCCCGTTTGGGCACGCGCGGCCTCACTCGCCATCGCCGCCTCGCCCTCACTCCGGGTTGCCGGGGGACCCACAGCGGTCGCCGTCATCGCGGCCTTCCCCGCCGCGTCGAGCTGCCGTGGCTGGTGTCGAACCGTCCGGCCTCGCGGCCGCCTCAGCTGTGGCCTCGCGCCGCCGTCTCAAGCGCGGCCCTGCCACCTTGCTATTGCTCCAAGCCGTCGTCGCCCTCACACTTGGCCTCTCCTGGGGACAGCGACAAACCCGCCTGTCCGAGCTACGGTCCTCGCTCGAGTCACCGGGTCTCCGTACTTCGTTCAGCCCGCGGCTGCGGTTCCACCCCGCGCCGTTTGGCCGTCGCCGTTGTCTCGCGCCTCGAGCCGATTCTAAGCCGTTTCGCAAGTTGATCGCCTCAAAGCGCCGCCGGTCCTCCGTTTGCCTATGCTCCTCCGGCCGCTAAGCCGCCCGACTTTTTTTTCCGCTCTGCCACTGCAGTTGTTGTATGCACGGTCGTAAGTGCGAGGGAAGAAAGCTCAATGAAGGATATTTGCAATCTACAGACTCTTAATCACGTTGTCAATAATCAGAAATCAAGGGTTGTTGTACGGACATATTGGTGTCATCATTTTCAAGCTTTCTGAAAGATCAAAACTTCAGTTTAAGATAGACTGAAATTTTCTACTAGTCATTTGCTTTGATTCCCCAAGACAGAGATAAGTGGTTACTACTGCTACTGCACATGCGATACATGCCGAAGTAGTATCAGAAGAGGAAAAGTGTCGATTATTGGTCTGCCAAAAATAATTTATAATGGCATCTACTGATAGACAAGACATTTGGAGTGGATACTGCAGTGGAAGCAGCACAACAAGCTATCAATTCTACATATATTAAGGCAGATTTTGCATTTCATAGCATCAGCTAAGTGGAGTTGATGGAAACAAGTAGCGGATTTCTCACTGTACATGCTTCCCTGACAAGCAGAATTCTTGGGCACCTTGAGCGTTTGGTAGAAACCAAGGGATTTGTTATCATGTTTGCGCTGGATAAGCCACAACATTACCAGTTTATCCATGGATGCTATATACGGGCCATCAATCATCAGAACAAATCAAGTGATATTCATCTAAGTCTATTTTAAATACATATTGTTTTTTATCAAAGAACAATTACTTTGTCCGTATATTTTTATATATGCAGGACAATGATTCATCGTTTGCTGTTGGACGGGTGCGCGCAAGCCGGCGCCCGTGCAATTCAATTTACATCAACTCGCTAGGATCGCGCACGCGATTGACTGGCCGTCCGCGCGGCTTACCGCGCCCGAGATTGACTCACCGACCGCGTGGCTTTCCCGCGCCTGCGATTGACTCGCCCATCCGCACCGGCTTACAACGCTGCAGACGACTCTCCCCGTCCGCACTGGCTTACAACGCCACGGCCGATTCATCAGTCTGTGCCGCCTCAGATGTTGCGAACTTCTTTACCATCCGTCTCTCGCGGTCGGGTCTACATCAACACATCGGGCCACACCTGTCTACATGAGCTGTTTATTGAATATGAGCAAGTCACTGCTTGGGAAGCCTGGTTTTCTTCCAACAAACTGAAGGCAAATTATCATGTATTATCAGCCGCCGTCTGCACCGGATGGCTCAATGGGCAGGCGCACAAGTCGCCGCCACTACGGTTTGGTTAACTTCAAACAGCCAGTTAGAAGGAACCATTGGCCGAGTTGCTGACACGGCTCATACGGGATCATTTATAACCCGCCGCAGTCACCTCAACCTTCCGTGGATTCACATCCATTATCAACGCCAATGATATACGCCTTCTGCTATGTTCAAATATGGAGAATCTCAAGCCAACTCTTCAAGTCATCTTGAGACTCGGGGGCTACAATGGTATGGCTCGGCAAAATTAGCCGGTTTCAAAGCATTCAAGAACTCCGGATCATTGAAGAGAAGATAACCCGGCCCTGGAGGCTACTGCTTTATTAGCGAATATTTTAAAGCCGTCAAAAAAATTTCCGGTTCAAAATGAAGATTCCGGTTTAAAATACAGCTCAAGAGACATCTCTCTCCTGCAAGCTTTGAAGCTCTCAAAACTGGTTCAACATCCGGATCAAGGTAAGTTTGTCCCTTACAAAGCTTTAAGGATCTCAATATCCGGTTTAAGAATTTCCGGTTCAAAAAGAATTAATTTCTCACAAGTTCGAGATCTCAGACAAATTAATGGTTACCAAAGAGAACTTGCTGCCATGATGCACGGTTCAAAACATGGGTATCCTGCCGTACGGCTTATCTTATTATTATCACTTGGGGGCTTCCTGCTCATCGGGCATAGCTATCAGTACCCTCTTGATCGGCGCAATGCCAAAACTTATATGGTCACTTGGGGGCTTCCTGTTCAAACATAGGTCGTATTCGAACCAAAGAGAACATAGCTGTCGATACCCTTTTGATTAGCAAACTGCTGAACCTATTTGGGGGCTTCTTGATCGTATCCGAATCATAGCTCAACCCCTTTGGGAATCGACGTGGATCGTATTCGAATCAGCGTCGCTAAACAACTCTTAAGGTCATTTGGGGGCTTCCTGTTCAAACATAGGTCGTATTCGAACCAAAGAGAACATACCTGTCGATACCCACTTTGATCGGCAACGCCAACGCCACTGGGGGCTATATGATCGTATTCGAATCTTAGCTTAACCCCTTTGGAACGGTTTACTAATCGTATTCGAATCAGAAGCCTCAAAAATTTTATCTGTTTTTATACAAATCGCAAGTATTTGAGTTGTCACAAATATCATATGTACCAGCTCTTACAGAGTTGAGTTATCAACTTCACTGTCCGGGTCACATAAACCGGCGGTATCATTCAAAGGATCATAGGGATCTTGTGATCTACTTGTGTGCAGGATAAGGCTATATTTGGGTGGTTACCCGCCCTGGCTCTGGACGTTAAGTCGCCAGGGCATATGTTGTTTAAACTCTATGTAGGATTTGCAGAACTATGACTTATATAAATGCTTCAGTCCAAGCTCATCACTGAAATGGGTGTCTCAAAAGGGTTATCAATTATTGATTTTCTCAAGGGCTATAGGCCACTGGGTTACGAAAATTCCGTCTTACAATGAATGCGCATTAAGTCGTCTTCGGCCAAGAGCCGCCAGGTATTTAAACTTCGGATTTACTTGTCAACCGATGAGGCATTCAAATTTTTAATAGCCAAAACTGGCTGGATTTTCATAATATTGAATGATTGAGGTTTTCATACCGGATTATATTATTCAAATCTTGAATAGCCAACATGGCTGGATTTCTATTGTGATTATCAACAACCAATGTTATGATTGAGGTATTCAAAGTCGCTTTAGCGCAACGGCTATTATTTTACTAATGGATATGATTTATTCCACAATGGAAGGAATAGTCTCGAGTCGCTGCAGGCTTACGACCCGGCACTTGGGGGCTACATTGTTCAATCGAGATTACATCGAATATACAAGTCCCATGTCACTGCCAGCATGCACCATGGCACTTGGGGGCTAATGTAAAGTCATTTTTGGCTCAATTTATTGAAGACTCGACTCATTATATCATAATGAGCCGGCCCTTGGGGGCTACTAATTGCTCCTTCAAAAGTTCAAGGTACACAAGTTTTATTACATTATATTGAAAGATCCACTACTTAGTTGGTAGATTACAAAGATCTTAACCTTGTGGACGTGGGTTCAAGCCCCATGGTGGAGATTACATCATATGATGTTATTATCAATGAATCATATATAAAGTCCCAGCTCAGTAATATCTTACTGACCCGGCCCTTGGGGGCTACACGTTGCTGCTCAAAGTTTACATAATCATATTTAAAAAGTCCCTGCTCATTATTGCATAATGACCCGGCCCTTGGGGGCTACACTGGTTGAAGTTTTTATGAGCATAAGGCAATTACAAGTCCCAGGTTTCTGCAAGCATGACAACCCGGCACTTGGGGGCTACATATGTGGAATATTCAGTTTATGACTAATGATTGAGATGAATAACACAGATTTCTTCAAGGTTGCAACACTTATATTGAAGCAAGTCTTAATTTATCACTATGTTCTCCTCTTAAGACTTGGGGGCTACAGGTATTATGCATATAAAGACGGAACATCTTCAAATTCTCAGCTTTGAGTAAATTAGGAAGATCAATTACATGACCCGGTGTTAACAACAATTATGGCTCGACATCATCAGTCTTTTATAACTCGGTGATTTTGGAAATTATAAATCGGAAAAATCTACATCTTTAAGCCGGTTGAAAATTAGATGAGTATTTCAAGACCTATATTTTTCAAGTCGGCGCTTTGGAAGCCGACTCAAATGGATTATTTGTTTACAATATTTCTTCTACAAGCAAATTGATTGTGAAGCTGGTCTATTGACCCGGATTTTCTAGAAGTAGGAAATGACAAGGACTTAAGGATGTTCAGGTGCCGGTTTACAAGAATTATTAACCCGGAGCACAACCTGTCAAATTTGTTCTTGTGTTTATTTTGCAGCATAAGTTTACCATGGATAAGTCCAAGCTAAACTTGGGGGCTAATGTCGGGGATATACCCCGTAGTGTAACCCGGCCGGAAGTGTAACCCGGCTGGACTTGGCGACTCACTAATGACCCGCCCTGACTGGATGACACACTAAGTGACCCGCCCGATCCTGGCGACTTATAGGTGACCTTGCAAGCGGATCAGAGGAGCGACAAGACCCGGGGGCCCAGGAGGCTCAAGGCCCAGAAGGTCGGCTTACGTTATGGTAGGCCGGCTTAAGAGGAAAGGCGTGAGGAATATCTCCCTTACAAGGAATCAAGACCCAGACTTGTATCCGGCTCGTAGTAGAAGATAGGCTAGTCCTAATCCTATTTGGACTCCACATGTAACCCGCCCCTCTAACTTATATAAGGAGGGGCAAGGCACCCCAAAGAAGACAAGCAACAAGAAACAATATCTAGGGCTAGACACAAAGGGGGAGCCGACTTATGGGGCGACTCTCGATGAGCATAATGAGACCTAGCCTCAAACAACATGTAGGGCTATTCCGGATGATGTTTCCCGGGGCCCGAAGCTGTCTAAATCCTCGTCTTGTGTGATGATCCGCCGAGCGTCTCTCGATTCCTCCCAACCCCTCTCAAGCTACCACATAGATGCGTTGGCCTCGCGACTGTCCTTGCAAGAGAACATCTGCCATGATAATTCCACGACACCCCTGCTGAACATGAGGATGATATTGATGTGTATGCCAAGCTCAGGAAAGACCACAACTCCATGGAACATATGTATCAGGAAATTCCTGATAAGGCTTTGGAGACTCATAAGTTTGGATCCATCTACTATTTTCTCTCTGGCTTAACCACCATCAACACCATTCTGAGGCACACTTTGTTGCCCAAGTCAGGAGATCATAGGATGATCTGTGGCCATTCTATCAATTTGCCTCACCTATTTGATGTGCCACAGAAGTTCAAGGTCATGAGTCTCATTGTTGAGACAATAAAGAGAACTGTAGCTGATCAGAAGAGATCATGTGGATATGCCCCTCACATTCAGATGCTTGTCAACTCCAAGATGGGGAAAGGGACATATCTACTTGACAAAGAGCATCTTCCCCTGAGGAAAGACTTTGAGGACAATGAAGTTGTCATGGATGCATCTCATCCAACATGTGCAGAAGCCCAGGAGAAGAGAGAGAAAGCAAAGGCTGCAAAAGCAGCAAAGCCAGCTAGTGCTCCAGATGCTTCACAGGTGATCCTCAAGACCAAACAAGATCAACTCAACTATTTGATTGAGGCTACCTTGAGGATTGAGAAGGGATTGGCCACCCTGACTCAGAATCATGAGAGTCTTGAGAGGATTATAGAGACAAAGATTCATGATCTAGATGTGAAGGTCACTGAGATCCAATCAACTGTGGAGAAAATCCAGGAAGAGCTTGAAGAAAGGAATGAAGGACCAACCACAAATGCTTTTCAGCAAGTGCCTAGGGCACAGTTGTCTTCAGCTGTGCCAGTTGCCAGTGATACCGGGACAACAATGTCAGCACCTGCAACACTGCCTCGGTGATTCCTCCAGTTTCAACTCCTCCAGCTCCACAAACATCAGCTGAAGCTTTTGCAGATGGATTCCTCTCAACGCCATCTACACACACCGGAGCAACCAGCCAGAAGACCCGTTCAGGAGCTCCCGGAAATCGTGCCAAGAGTGCCATATAGCACTATGCATTTTCAAGCTTTTTGGTAACTTGTTTCCAAAGGGGGAGAAAGTGTATAGATCATTAGGCTTCGAGAGAGAGAGAGAGAGTGTGTGTTTTGCCTTTTTGTTGCCTCTCTTGCTACTTTGGTTACTTGCTTTAATCGTTTGCATGCTACAATATTTGTGCTTGTGTGTGAGATACTCTTATGATCATGTGTTTGATCATATTATGCTTTAATGTGTGCTTGCTTGATGATATCCATTATACTTGTGTATGATCAATCATGTTTGTTCTTGGTGATGAGTGCATGTTTCTTATAGCTTATCATTTTGAGCGCTCCACCAAGATGTATGTGACATGGAAGAGTGACCCATGATCCTAATTGATTGTGAATTTGCATTCAAAAGTAAATTTTAAATAGTGCACAAATTTAGGGGGAGCTCTTGCTTATCACATACTTCTCAAAGCGACGATGTATTTCATTAATATTGTCATTTGTCGAAGCTTTGATCTATATGTTGTCATCAATTACCAAAAAGGGGGGAGATTGAAAGTGCAACTAATCCTCGGGTGGTTTTTGTAATTCATAACAACATATAGCTCATTGAACTAATATCCATTCAAGTTAACTATTTCAGAAAGTTCAATGATTGGCATGGCATGGACTAGAGATGTGGACCCCTCAAAATTCTCAGGACAAAGATTGGCAAAGGCTCAAGACTCCTCATTTTCATTTTAGTGATCCAAGATCACATTGAATCCATAGGAAAGCCGATACTATTAAAAGGGGATGAGGTGTTGCTTAATGGTCTACTTGCTCAAAATGCTTATTGATATAGCTCCAAAACCCTCAACCACTTTCTCATTTTCACATTTGTCCAAAACCTAAAGTCAAACTCGACCCCACTGATTTGATCTATCCGGCGCCACCGAGTTCATTTGACATAGCCATAGCCAGAAACCCTAATCAATTCGGTCACACCGATACGGCTCTCAGTCTCACCGAGATGGCTTTGCATACTCTCTGTTTCCCTTCGTAACATTTCAGTCTCACCGAAATGAGCGATCAGTCCCACCGAGTTCGCATTGCAAACTCTCTATTTCCTTTTCATAACATTTCGGTCCCATCGAAATGAGCAATCGGTCCCACCAAGTTTGCTTGACCAACTCTCTGTTTGATCAATTGCTGAAATCGGTCTCACCGAGTTCATGCGATCGGTCCCACCGAGATGAGGTTTTGTCCTAGCCCTAGCACATCGGTCCCACCGAGTTGATCTCGCCGGTCCCACCGAGATTCCTAACATTAACATTTTGAACTAAATCGGTCTCACCGAGTTTCTTTATTCGGTCTGACCGAGTTGGGTAAAAAGTGTGTAACGGTTAGATTTTGTGTGGAGGCTATATATATATACCCCTCCACCCCCTTCTCCATTTGTGAGAGAGCCATCAGAACATGCCTACACTTCCACTACTCATTTTCTGAGAGAAAACCACCTACTCATGGGTTGAGACCAAGACATTCCAATCAAACCACAAGAATCTTGATCTCTAGCCTTCCCCAAGTTGCTTTCCGCTCAAATCATCTTTCCACCATAGCCAAATCTATGAGAGACAATTGAGTGTTGGGGAGACTATCATTTAAAGCACAAGAGCAAGGAGTTCATCATCAACACACCATCTATTGCCTTTTGGAGAGTGTTGTCTCCTAGATTGGTTAGGTGTCACTTGGGAGCCTCCGTCAAGATTCTGGAGTTGAACCAAGGAGTTTGTAACAAGGAGATTGCCTACTTCGTGAAGATCTACCCAAGTGAGGCAAGTCCTTCATGGGCGATGGCCATGGTGGGATAGAAAAGATTTCTTCTTCATGGGCCCTTCGTGGGTGGAGCTCTTCATGGAATCGCGCAAACATTACCCTTCGTGGGTTGAAGTCTCCATCAACGTGGATGTACGATAGCACCACCTATTGGAACCACACCAAAAATCTCCGTGTCTACATTGAGTTTGCCTTCTCCAAACCCTTCCCTTTACCTTCATATGCAAACTTTTACTTTCCACTGCTACACTCTTAGAATTGCATGTGTAGGTTGATTGCTTGACTTGTGCTAAGTTGCTAAAATCTGCCAAGACTTAAAATTGGGAAAAGGCTAGATTTTTATTTGGTCAAGTAGTCTAATCACCCCCATCTAGACCAACTTTCGATCCTACAGCAGCTGGTCCTTGTTGAAGGTTAAAACAACAAACTTGATAAATCACCATTGTGGTTTTGATGTGTAGGTAAGAACAGTTCTGGCTAGAAGCCCATAGCAGCCACGTAAAACTTGCAACAACAAAGTAGAGGACGTCTAACTTATTTTTGCAGGGCATTTTGTGATGTGATATGGTCAAGACATGATGTGATATACATTATTGTATGAGATGATCATGTTTTGTAAAAGTTATCGGCAACTGGCACGAGCCTTATGGTTGTCGCTTTATTGTATGAAATGCAAACGCCAGGTAATTGCTTTACTTTATCATTATGTGTTAGCGATATTTGTAGCAGCAATAGTTGGCGAGACGACCACGACGCAACGATGGAGATCAAGGTGTCGAGCCGGTGACGATGGAGATCATGACGATGCTTTGGAGATGGGGATCAAAAGCACAAGATGATGATGGCCATATCATGTCACATATTTTGATTGCATGTGATGTTTATCTTTTATGCTTCTTATTCTGCTTAGTGCGGCGATAGCATTGTAAGATGATCCCTTAACTAAATTTCAAGGTATAAGTGTTCTCCCTGAGTATGCACCATTGTGATAGTTCCTTGTGCTGAGACACCACGTGGTGATCGGGTGTGATAGGCTCTACGTTCACATACATCGGGTGCAAGACATTTTTGCACATGCGGAATACTCGGGTTAAACTTGACGAGCCTAGAATGTACAGACATGGCCTCGAAACACTGGAGACCGAAAGGTCGAATGTGAATCAGATTGTAGATATGATCAACATAGAGATGTTCATCATTGATGACTACTCCATCTCACGTGATGATCGGACGTGGTTTAGTTGATTTGGATCACGTATCATTTAGATGACTTGAGGGATGTCTATCTGTAACGCCCGGATAATCATGCTACAGTAATCCCACACTAATCATGCCACGTCACCTCGGTTGCTGTTGCTAACCTCGCAATGATTCGAAACCGTTTCAAAATTTAAATTCAAAATATGTCAAACAACAAAAGTTTTCAAAAGTTGAAACAAAAATGTTCGGTGAGTGCCGAATATTACAAGGGAAATTATAGTAAAGAAAACATATTTTTAGAAAGTGCCTAAATATTTCAAAATGAATTAAAACAGAAAAGAGTAATAAATAAAAGAAAAAGGGAAAACACAAGAACAGAAAAACAAAACTAAAAAGAAAAGAGATGAAGAAAACCCCCCTGGGCCGTGGCCCAACTGGGCCAACCCACCAGGCCCAGCAGGCCACCCACTCCTTCCCCCCTTATCCACTCACCTCCCCCACCCACTCCACCGACACCCCCACTCCCCCCACGAAAATATCTCCTCCCCCCTCTCTCTCCCGATTGGATCGGGGTCGAGGGAGGAGGCCGCCGCTCGCCACCTCAGAGCAGGACGTCGTCGCCGCCCGGACTGCCTCCCCGTCGTCCTCTACGTCGTCGACGCCTACCGCCATCGCCCCGCCACCTCACCGCTGGATGGACGCCTCGCCACCTCGCCGCTGGACCGACGCCCCGCCGCATGACGTTGACGCTCGCCTCCCCGACCTCCTCCCCGGCGGACTCCGTCGAGCCTCGCCGATGAACCCCTACATCGGGGGTGAGCGAAACTCCCCTCTCCTCTCCGTCTCCCTCGTACACGCGCCCCTAGTCTACCGCCTCGGTCGACGCACTCCGCGCACGCCCTGACCGTCGCCCTCCGCCCACGCCCATGGCCACCGTCGCCCGGGCGCTCCCCTACACAACCCCCTGCACAGCCTCCCTGGTCGCGGCTCCTCGCAGCCGCGCGCGCCCACTGCCGCCCCCTGCCCGCTGACGCCCGTTGCGCTCTCATATCACTCGCCACCTACGAGGCCGCGCCCCGTCCGACCGATGCTGCACCTCGCCTCTACTGGCGCCGGCGCCGCCCGCTTGTCGGCCGCGCCGAGGCCGCCCCGTTCGTCCCCCGTCGACCTGGGCGGATGCCAAGCGCCCGCGCCAGGCGCCCGCACCCACACCCGCATGCCCGTTAGGCCCTTGGGCCTATGACAGCTGGGCCCCGCCCCCTAAACGTTTAAAAAAAGAGAATAAGAAATAATAATATAATTAATAATTCAATTAATTAATTCAATTAACTTAATTAACTTACCCAATTTAATCTATTAGTTAAACTAATTAACTTGGTTAGTTAGTTAATAGTCAATGACAGTAGGACCCACACGTCAGTTTGACCAAGTCAACTGACTGTTGACTGCTGACATCACCCTGATGTCATGCTGACGTCATAATGGCATTTCCTAATTAAATTAATTCTATTAATTCTAAAATGAATTAAATCTTTAAAAATTAATATAAAATAATCCATAACTCGGATGAAAATACTTTCTACATGAAAGTTGCTCAGAACGACGAGACGAATCTGGATACGCAACCCGTTCGTCCGCCACACATCCCTAGCATAGCGAACCTGCAACATTTCACCTCCGATTCATCTGTCCGAAAACGCGAAACACCGGGAATACTTTCCCGGATGTTTCCCCCCTTCACCGGTATCACCTACCACTACGTTAGGTCACCCCTAGCACCGCATATTGCTGCGTCTTTCTTTGTGTTACATTTGATTGCTTTGTTATTTATTGTGTTTCCCCCGTTACTTATTTTCGGTAGACTCTGAGACCGGTGCCGATGTCCGTGTGTTCGACTACACCGAAGACGACCCCACTCTCTTGCCAGAGCAACCAGACAAGCCCCCCC